>NC_071354.1:76865079-77178159 GCF_943734655.1 Sabethes cyaneus | reverse complement strand
GTATACTACTTTATTTACCAAATTTCTGAAAATTAATGCTATCCTTTAATTATACTACCATATGCTGTTGTCTAATGATAAAATTTATTAATCTCTGTTTTCTTTGTTTTCTTTTCAGGTATTTTACTAAGGACGCTCAAATATTCTTTGGTTATTTTCCAATTTCCTGCCAATATTTATCATTAGCACATCTGGGAAAATATGTGTACATGTAATTATCAATTTAAGAATATCACAGTTTTGAATGAAAATATGCGGTTACGCAGAATTGCGGCGTGCTTACGTTGCTTGAAATTTGCTAGAGGTTAACTTGCAATTGTTTTTGAAGAGTTATATGAAGTTTTTTTTTGAGTTATTTGGAATATTCTTTAGAGCTACTTGAAATTTTTTTTAGTGATTTCTTAGCTTCCCAAATACAGACGACTTCCCTGCATTGGTAACGACAGACGACACCTGCATCAGCATAATGAGCTTGCTTTTTGATTGTTTGATAAATGCAGACAAACCTACGATTAACGCAAAATTATTTGAACCGAATCAGTACTTTTATCGATGAATAGCAACATTGCTTGCCTGACCTGCAGAAATTTTGCAGAATAACATTTGTCATGCCGTCCTACACAAATATATGCGCGTTAGCTTCGTAAACATTGTGGTGATTTTTAGTTCGGACGATGAAAAATTATGTTGGATGGATTTTAAAACGGTACGACGAATTTGTGAAAAATGAAGTCAGTTGCATAGTTTCAATAATATGCTTTAATAATCGCTTTTCAGTGATTTCAAAGTTCACGGATGGGAAGGTTAGTGTGTTTTAGTCGAATCGGCACAAGAACTTTTGGAATATTCATTAAATTCATCCAACAAATGATGAAAATTAGAATGGCTTTACTTACTACAACGGGAATTGAAAATAAACCCTAACCCCAGTGGCGACTCGTGGGGGTTTAGCTTACCTGTTCAACCAGCGAAAAATACAAATTAATACGCAGCTTTTTTTATTATCGCATTTCTATATTTTAATCATAAAACAAACATTAGGGGTTTTCACCGTAGCGCTTGCCATTTTGCGTAAATGGTGTATTTCGTGTATATACTGCCGCAATTCGCATTGCAGTTCCAGTTTCTATGGAGATGGAACTGTTATGCGAGTAGCGGTATAAGTATGCAATACTCCGCATTCGCAACATAGCAAGCGCTACGTGAATATCCCTATTTATTTAAATAGCAACGGAATACGACGGTTTACTTTACCAGCAAACTCGTCTCTGAATTTTAATTACGAACCGAAAATTTTTCGTTCAATTTACCTATTGAACCACATTCAAGAATTACCACCTTACTGCGATGCGCGCACGTCACACGCACCACAAGCAATATGCGTAAGTTGTGCAATGCTAAAAATGAACGAGTTAATGAGAAAATTTTGCGAATAATGCATGCCAAATCGCCAACCGCGCTATATTTTCAAATCCCCTTCGTACCAATACATTGTTCCTGGTGCTAATCTCTAAAGCAACGTTCAGACGTTCGTGTTGAACGGTTTGTTCATTAGCTTCCTAACTAAATAAAATATGAATCAAAGCGCATGCCATTGCCATAGGGATATGTGGTAGTAAGTTGTTCAATGCTGAAGATGAACGAGACAATAACCAACACATTTTTCCTGATACTAATTCAGTATCAAGAATCAATACCAGGAATAATGCGTTGGTATGCTTGTGCATTGAGATGTCTAAAGCAACGTTCAAATGTCGTGTTGAACGGTTTGCTCATCAGCTTCGTAACTAAACTAAATTCGTATTGCATTGCATACGCGTCGGTGCAAACGAAATTTTGTCGGGCTGAATTTTGTTTGCCTGTCCTATGAACAGGTTGAACATGCGGACGAGTCGCCACTGCCTAACCCTAATATTAGGCTTACTTGTTAGCAAGGCCGTGTGGCTCCGCCGTCTGCCCAAAACCGCGGTTTTGAGATCAGGCAGCCGGGAACCACCCAGCATCGCACCTCCTAGCTTGGCTACTTAACCCCCTGGACAGTGACACCCCCTGGGGGGTATACTCATGATAAATAAGAGCTTATAGCTCAATACCGCTTTCGGTAAGGAACATCAAAATGTCTCGTAATTTTAGTTTCCTAAAATCCGATTCATTTAAGACGTAGGATCCAAAGATCCTATGACGCAATTGTGCTACTGCAGGGCAGTTGCAAATTACGTGATATGGTGTACCGTAGTCGGATTCACTTAAATTACAATGAAACGATTCAGCTCGCTGAATCGTAGCCATATGATAATTTAGTCTGCAGTGACCAGTCAGTGATCTGACAAGAATACTGCAATTTACCTTTGAGTGTTGCAAAAGAAATTTCGCAACCTTCTCACAAGGCTTAACAATGAAACTTTTCGTTTGACGACAAGTTTCAAGATTTTCCCAATAACGTACATGTTCAGATGAAAACCAAGATCGAATCTTTTGTTTTATCCAACATGCCGCAATTGGTAAAGCAGGTTCCGGTCCGAAAACCGACTTTTCTGCTCCAGATCTTGCTAGTTCATCAGCCCATTCATTTCCGGTTATACCTGAATGGCCAGGAACCCAAACCAGATGAACGGCATTTAGAATGCTTAGTTCTTCTAATTGGGTGTGGCAGGCGATGACTGTTTTAGATTTAGAATTAGCCGCACAAAGGGCTTTTATAGCGGCGTGACTGTTAGAACAGAAGTAGATAATCTTGCCTATCAGTTCTTTCTGAAGTGCAAACTGAGCTCCGCACATAATTGCAAAGATTTCAGCTTGAAAAACGGTGCAGTAACTACCCAACGAATAGGATTCCTTCAATTCCAGCTCACGGCAGTAAACACCAGCACCCGCGCGACCTTCGTACAAGGAACCATCGGTATAACAGACCACATAGTCGGAAATTTTCCTTTCCATGTAGCCTGACATCCAATCCTCTCTAGGAGGAAAGTCACTTGAGAAAGTCCTATACGGGAAAGTACGCATGAGCGTTACATCGCTAGGAGCAAGGGCAAACTTGTCCTCAGCAACAATTTGCGACCACAATCGAGTATGACCAGTGGAACCGTTCACAGACTGCCAAAGGCCAATCGCGTGTAGTCGATAAGCACATATTAGTGCCTCTTGATTCAGGTGGAAGTGTAGAGGTTTAATATTGAAAATAGCTTCTAGGGCGGCAGTAGGAGTTGTAGTAAATGCACCAGACATTGCCATTAAACACATCCTTTGAAGATGGTTTAGCTTTGTCTGGACAGTCACAACTTCCCCTCTCTGCCACCATACAAGACAACCATACGCCAGTATTGGTCTGACAACGACCGTGTATAACCAGTGTATGTATTTGGGTTTAAGCCCCCAAGAGTTGCCAATTGCTCGTCTACATTGCCCAAAGGCCATGCACGCTTTTTTAATTCGGAAATCAATATTTGTGGACCAGTCAAGCTTGGAGTTGAGAATCAACCCCACGTACTTCACTTCGTTCACAATATCAACATCCGAATCGTAAAAGCGCAGAGCGCGAGCTCCATTGGTATTTCTACGTCTTGAAAATAAGACGATAGATGTTTTGCTCGGATTTACCGAAAGTGCAGTTTCTCGGCACCACGTTTCTACGACACGTAGTGCCTGCTGCATTAAGTCAAATAATGTGCTTATGCACTTTCCAACTACTAGGATGAGATAGTCATTCGCAAAACCATATGACGTATAACCTAGACCATTGAGTTTCCTCAGTAGGCCATCCGCCACAAGGTTTCATAAAAGAGGCGAGAGTACATCACCTTGTGGACATCCACAGACACTTTGGTTCCAAATGCTTGCTTGCCGTAAGGACGAAAAAAGCAATCGGTTACTAAGCATTTGTTCTATCCACTTTATGATTATTGAAGGCACATTATGATAACGAGCAGCCTCCAAAATGGAAGCGAAAGATACGTTATCAAACGCGCCTTCAATATCCAAAAAAGTTCCTAAGCAAGATTCCTTTTGTGAAAAAGCAACCTCAATTTTATCCACCACATCATGTAATAAAGTGGTTGTAGACTTGCCACTTTGATAAGCATGTTGTGCTGAATGAAGAGGAACTTCTACTAAGCTTGTTTCGCGGATGTGGTGATCAACAATCCGCTCAAGTGATTTAAGCAAGAAAGACGTTAGACTGATTGGTCTAAAACTTTTTGCTTGCTCGTATGTCGCGCGTCCACCTTTAGGAATAAACTTAATGGTTATTTCACGCCATTGAGTTGGGATGTACCCAATAGCAATACTACACACAAACATCCTTCTCAGAATGTGTTTGAAGTACTTGAATCCTTTTTGCAGTAGAATAGGGTATATTCCATCTGTTCCAGGAGATTTGTATGGAGAGAAGCTGTTCACGGCCCACTCAATCGCTTCAGTTGTGACAAGTCTCCGAGCAAAAGCCCATGAGTCTAAGCCACCTAAAACGATTTCTGGATCGTTTCGAACTTCAGGTTCCACACAGCCCGGAAAGTGACTATAAAAGAGACATTCCAGGATTTCATTGTCATTCGAACAGTATTCACCGTTCGAACTTCGAATGTTATTAACCTGATAATCTTTCGATTTTGACAGTATTTTATTAAGTCGACTTGCCTCGCCGAAACTGGAAACGTTGCTACAGAACCTGTGCCAGCTCGTGCGTGCTGAAGATCGTAGAGCCTTTGCATAGGCTTTCCGGGCCTGCTTGAAAGGCTCCACGCCATCCCTCCGACGTCTATTCCAGGCTCTCCTGCATCGTTTCTTTAGTTCCGCGAGATGACAGTTCCACCACGGTGTTCCTCTAGTCGTTTTAATAGTTTTTAGCGGGCAAGCTACTTCAAAAGCTTCCGCAATAAAAGATGTTGTGACATCTACAGCCACATCCAAGTCGATCGATGACTCAATCGTCGGTTCGAATCCTTGAAATTTCGTCGCCAGTTCCTCCTCAAAGAGTTCCCAGTCAGAAAATCTCGGATTGCGAAATGTTGCAGCGTTCAAGGAAACACCCAAATGATCAAAATATATAAAGCAATGATCAGATATTGGTGTCTCATTTGAAGCATGCCATTGTGCCAACTCATGACTGATCCTGTTAGAGCAGAGTGAGCAGATCTAACACTTCCTTTCTACCAGCTCGTATGAAAGTTGGACAATTGCCAATGTTGAGTATTCCAAGGTTGGTACTACTCAAATATTCCATCAAATTAGAGCCTCTCAGATTGATATCCAAGCTGCCCCAAATGAATGATGTGAATGAGCGGAAGCCCATTAGATTGGCAGTATCTCACCACATTTCTGAAATCGTCGCTGGGAGACGGTTCATCGTGTGGTAAGTATGCAGAACAGTAAACATAGCGCCTATGGACATCATCCACGACGAGTTCTACTGTGACTGCACAAATATCTCGAGTAGTCAACTCAGAGATAAGGCATGCACTAATTGACCTATGCAACAATATGCATGCCCTGGGCATCAAACGAGGATTTGTCATACCAGTTTTGCTGAAAACAGCAAAGTTCTGGTTTCCAATATCCGTCGAATGAAAGTACCCCTTGCGAAAATATGGCTCCTGAACCAATGCGATGGTGACAGAGCCATTAAAAAGTTTTTCGCATAAATACAAATTTGCTGCCCGTTTGTGTTGAAGATTTATTTGTGCGACTCTAACTATTTGACTAGCGGAGTATATGCACAAACAATCTCCAACACAGATCAGACAGCAAATTGTAAGCGAAGCCAATTAAGTTGGCCAGAACGCACTTCGCGTAAAACCCATAAGGGAAGTTGGGCTGGACTACTATGCTGTTCCCACGAAACGCAAGGGACAACAAAGATCGACCGTACCAGAGCCCCGCATGGCACAGTAGGGGCAAGATGCCCAATGCACTCCGTTCGCGACTGGCATGTTTTCACCCCTCCAGCCATTCAGTCATCGGCACGGAGATAGACCTTGACTTAGGGGCACCTGATTTGCCGACTCCCGGCAGGATCAGGTCCCGTGGCTCAATTTTTGCCCAAACGTACAATTCGGCACCAACCGCCAAAGGGCGTAAGTGCAGATTGTGTAAAACAGACCGATTAAGAGTCTCTCTCTCTCTGTGCTAAGCCAGCTGAGAAAATAACTCTCTCCCGGTGTGCTCACACCCCACAGCCGCGCCCTCTGAAAATCCTGCGCCGAACTGCACGATTAGGTAGCCGGAAACCACACGGCGAGTGTTCCACCTTCTCTGTCTGCATACGACAACCAAAGTTGCGTACCACCAGGTGCGCAACTTTGGCTACCGTACCCCAGCCGGCACCTCGTGGAGGTAGAGATAGGAGTTAGAAAACAGAGGTGATATATTTGCACATGTTCACTCATTTGCCAGCCTAGAGCTATATTGGACGCTCCTCATTTGCCTTCCCCATTTCATACCCATGTTTTTGGTTGAGTTTGATATATCAGAAATTCAGAAAGGTATAGTTTTCCGCAATAAATTCGTTGTGTTTTCACGTTGTTCAATGTTCAATGAAAGAAAACAAGTGAGTGTCGTTACGTCAAGCCTTTCGTTATTTCAGCACAATGCCGAATGCAGATGTACAGGGTGTGACTCTTACAGATTCTAGTGATAATTTCCGGTCTGACTATAAATTATTTATTTTTTTATTTAATTATTCATACTGGTCGAAAAACCCTGTCGTTGTATGTTCGAATCCCGGCTGAATGGTGTTGCTAGAGTCACTAGGATCGTTAAACTAGTCCCGTAATTGTCCTATACTCTAATAACTGGCTGCGAAGGTTGTCATTTTCTAAATGTCTTAAAAATGGTTTTATCCAAGGATTTGTTTTCGTATGCTTTTCTCAGCAACGATGGTTGTTGTTATTAGCAGGATATAGAAAATAATAAAGTGGCTTATTTTGTAGGTATGTACATGCTTAAAAAAACACAATGTTTTTTTTCTTAAAAGAATAAAGTATTATTCAATATTCAAACAGCATTTATATTTTAACCAGAACCGTGTGGAAGTAATCTAAAATCAGACAAAAAATGCGCATGCAAATAATTTCTCGGTGAAAAGTTCCATCATCTTTATCCCCGCAGCAGAAATAATCAGCATTCTATGATTTACCTGGAATTCACGGTAACACCTCTCGTTCGTTTATTACAGGTGTGATTCTGGTGTAGTCCTTTAACTCTTGCTTCTAATATCGAAATTCGTGCGCCAATTTTCAGTGCTAATCACGTTTTCCTTTGTAAAAAGCATAGCATTTAAATTTCATCACCGACTCTGCCGTAGAACGGGTCACCACTCCTCCTCCTCATCCGGTACACCTCGGCGCGATGGCTGTTCTTCGCCTTTGTATGTACCTGGAAGCAGAACCCAACAGAAAAAGATATAATGTAGCCCCGCTCATGAGCAGCATGAGCATGACGAAACTTTTACACCGGCATCACGTTGGTATTTTTTCGGAATCCTTTCTCCCTTCCTAGTGCCGCGACATGCATCGCTTACTCCACTTTGCAGCGTATCCAGTTTCCCAGATGGGTTAAACTTTTCATTCTGCAATGGCGAAAGGGCGGCAACTCACGATTTCTGACTTTTTATTCATGCACTCCAGAGTGCAATCTGGTACTGAAGCCACTAATGCAAAAATCATTATTCATTGTGATTTTCGGTGCAAATTCTATTTTCATAATTTACTTCAGGCTATCCCAACTTTTACTGTTCCGTTTGAAGGCGAAACTAGTTCTTTTGGAGAAGGTAATCGTGAATTCAGATTACATAGTTCCACTCGTTTTCGCAGCTGTATCTTTGCAAACATCCTAGCCAAGTTACTCACTTGGTGGGAAGCGTTCTCTAATGAGATATATGATCTCGTACATTATTTAAACTGCCTAACTCTTGGTATACTTTATTCCGCTCTCTATCATAATCGTACGAACGTACCACCTGAGGAAAAACGATGGCGTAAGAACTCCAATTTACTGTCAAAAGTTCTTCCATTCTAGACAACTATGCTGCGCTTCGGAAAGGTGCAGCAGCCAGTTCGAACCCTTGGGAAGCGACACCGCCGCGCAAACTTTCTGATTCGTTTCGGCAAATTCCTGATGGTGTTGTGTACTTTCGGTTCATGTTGCCGCTAATAGCGAAAATTCGAATTAACTTTCCGAGTGTAGGTACCTCCCGCAACCGTTACCGGAATTCTATCTCCCGGAATGGATCCGCAGCGTACATTTGCCGCCGTTTACGACTACTGCGACTACTGGGTTCTGGGTGGGAGGCATTGTCGGTGCCTGGGGCGCCTGATGTGTACATTTGTATATTTCCAGCGTCGATGTTTTACCTATATATGAAAGAAAAAGGGAGGCACAATTCCGCCGAAGAAGTGCGAAATCGACATTCTGCTTGGTGAGACCGAAATTGGTTGCGTCTCTTGGCGGCTACAATTGGAATCAGTAACTATGATGTTGCAACAAGAACGCAGAATAATTGTGCATGTCTTGAATAGTGTTGAGTTCAAAAACGAGTTGGTAAACTATTGATGATTCGGTTGCTGGGTACGAGAATGTCAATTTGTGTGATAGAAATGTCAAAACAGTTTTACTGGAAAATTGGATTCGACCTTCTGTTAAATTAAGAAAGTTAACTTTGTCTGCTTCACACATGTGATTATCTCTGAAATGTCTTTTGACTAAAAATAAAAGAATTTTTTTTTATTATTTCTTATTAAGTTTTAGTTATTACGAAAGTTATTTTTTGTAAAGCCTTTAAGCGCATCCACTTCCAAAACAAAAATCCAAATTTCGACGAGATATCAATGTGATGCCGGAATTAGCCATTTAATGAAAATGGTAGGTACCGAATTTATACCGTGATCAATACTACGTCGTCAACAACAAATTCTAACATTCGCGCTAACGATATTTTTCCCGCATAAAATTTTCGAACCGTTCTCTGCACCGCGTTTCGCCGAAGGAAGAACCGCTCGTTCGTAAAACGAGAATGGAATGAGTTTCTAGCAGTTTGCCTTCAAATTTATCGTTTGAAACTTTTCTCGAAAATGTAAACTTTCGGACTCAGTACATCGTTTGCCGGAAACAAAACTAGCTGCTAATTCGCGTGCGATGTTTGTGCTGCTGTTTCCGCTGCTGATTTCAAGATGCGAAAGTTTGTTTTCGATTGTCTATGTATAATTATTTTTGTTCGTGGCGATGTTCCAACCGGAACATCTGTTGGCGAGTTTGAAATAAAAGTTGCACACAAAATTTGGTAGTGTTCTGCTCGATATTATCTTTTAACTTTAGTTTATGTTATACAAATTAAGTTTCTACAAATTACAAATTATACAAATTAAGTTTCTAATTGTATACATTCAGGGGAAGTAACGTAACACCATGTCGCTCTGTTTCACTTTAGGGACTTTCTTTATTTTAAATCGAATTTTAAAGAAGTTGGTGCTATTTCCAAAGTGGTAAATCGTTTTACGTTATCCTATTGATATTGTAGTACTAAAGCAGGTATACCCATTACAAGGATGCTAGAACCACTAACTCGATGATTAACAAGAATTTGTTACTGTAAGGGCAAAAAAATAGTTCTGAACGAAGGGTAACTTGGCAGTAAAGTGGTTGTAAGGAGAGGATCTCTAAGTTTTATTAGCAGTTTTATAAACTTGGTATTGAAAACCATTTAAAGAGAATAATAAAATTTAAATTGTTACCTGGGAACGACCTAATTTCTTTTTCTCCTACTCATTTCTACTTTACTAGGATACTCGTTGCCAATTCCTCAAGCGTTTTGATACTCACTAGTTTGCTTCAAAATAGTCTTGCCATCTCGCACATTTTGAATCTTTATCCCTGTTGCTAATAGGGTCCATGAAGAAAATAGACTTATAGAGATTCCCGACTTTGCAGTACCTGCAGTTCGTACTTCATACGCCCGGCCAAACTTTGTTTTGGAGAAAGAACGTGTCTGGGGTAAAGAATGATGAACTGGATTAACTAGAAAATATCGATATATAGGTTAAAATTATATTGGGCTCGCACCCACGCTTTTGGTACCCGAATGTTTTACTAACCAAACAACTGCCGGTCGCTTATATTAGGTAGTCTCACATCCAATTTTGTTATATTCTCCCAGTTCTGTCACTCCAAGCACCACACATTCGCTTTGACGACGATAATTGTTTTTTGTATGATTGCTCTTTTTTTCATTTGCCGAGAAGCTAGACAGTTATCTACTCGGTCGTTGCGATAGAAACAGGCAATCTGTTACCGGACGTCGATACGGCAAGTCCAGGGAAATTTACCACCTCCGGCTATTTTCTGATTTTGTTTTTACTTGTATATGGTTCTATACGCGGTCATGACGTAATTTTTTTTTGGGGAGTGACGAAGTGTCTGGTATATATTATTGGAGAGTGTTCCTAAAACCCGCACGTATCATAGTATTAGTTCCAAAATCCTTTTGATTAGCTGCGTCAGTTTATCCGCATATCCGTACTGGTGCATTATCTGCCATAGCTATTTTTGTTTGAATGTGTTCTCTACTGAGTAATGCTTTTGATGGTCACTTAATCGACATTCGCCTAGGTGGTCAGTCCACTGTAGTCCAGCGTGTTTTCGTCGCTTCCCCATATCCGTATCTTTATACTCCATGCGTCTGCGCCATATTCCTAATTTATCATTAAGAAATGATCGCAAAGTCTTACTCTCATAAATACGTAAAACTGGCCGATCACTTTCCTTTAACGTCCACACTTCATGGCCGTAGAGTGCCACTGGAAGAATTGCAGGAACTCAGCTTGCAACACAATTTGTAGTAGGCCATATTTGTAGCAGCTATCCACCTTTTTATTTCACGGCTCGTGTCTTTCTCGCCTGTCACAATCCTACCAAGGTACATTAATATGCCAACCACTTCACAAACATCCAGTGTTCCAACACTGTCTACCAGCCACCATATACTATACCAAGGATATTGGTGCCGTCCGCAAACCCCGGGAGCATATAAGATTTCGTAATGACAGCATCATTTCTCTGTACACCTGTCCACCACTTTGCTTCGAACAATCTAACTTCACAATTGATATCTCATCCACTATGCTAATGCTTGGCTTTGAGCCACCAATAGTAACCAAAGCATGTTCAAATATAACCATCCACAACTTGTAATTAGTAAGGATTAATAGATAGACGAGGTCAAAAAAAAAAATTGGTAATTTATTCGAATTAGAAGAAATCAGGTTGGGAAAAGATTTGGTACTTTGGAGTTCGGGAATTGTACTAGTTTTAGTTTTAGAAAGTTTTAGAGGTGGATTCTGGCATAGGATTAGGGAAACGTGCTAGCCTGGACAAACTGATCCGTAATCCAGACGAGCAGACGTAATCCAGAGGCAGACGAGTGATCGACTCGTGGTAAAGCTCCTCTTGACAAACTTATTTTGCTTAATTTAATCGTGCGCCGTTTTGTAGTCTCTGAACAAATGGTGAGTCTGCAAGTTTAATTCCCGGAATTCACTGAAGTTTTGTCGCAAGGTGAAGGTTGAGCCCGTGCCTTTTGAAAACCGCACTGGTATTCGCCTACAAAGCAACCACCTGCAACGGCCTGAGTCTATGAAAAAGATGCGGAAGAGAATTGTACGCAGAGTTCAGGAGAATGATAAGCCGATAATTTCTGCATTCGAGTTGATGGCTTATTTTCCCAGCTAGCACCAAATCATATATCAACGTACGGAAATTATCGTAAGTAACTCTTAACCGATTCGGAATCGTAATTAGAACTTAATAAAGTGAGCCCAAGTTGATTTTTAATCGTATATAATGTTAATAACTGAAACGCATACGATTTTCAGCACAGAATTGTATAGCAGTACGGAGCGAGTCGCGCTTAATCGGATATTATCGTATACAAGTACTTATATAGATGAAATGTGTATATTTATTCCACTTCACGCATAATATCGCTTGCAAAATAGTACGAATATGCCAGTTTTCCGCATTAAATACGATTTATTAGTATGCATATCTGTACGTAATGCTGATTTTTAACTTTTTTATACATGTAAAAATGTAAGATTTTCCAACCATAGTTATAAGCACCATAGGATGCTTTGTAGTTTTCAGTTGTATAGCTACTCTTTTCACCTGGTCCAAAGTTAACGGTTTCACAGCTCTCAATCATTATCCTGTAATGCACACCCTCTAGGGCTGTGCGAGATTTAGTGAAATTTCGCGTCTACCGAAATTTACAGAAATCACAAAATTTACCTTAGCTTTTATGGTAGATCACCATAAAACTACATTTAACGTTATGCTAAATTTTACCCAGTTTTGTTGGATTTACGTAAACACAAAATTTCAGGAGATCTCGCACAGCCTTAACGCCCTTTGCTTAACTTGCAACATCACCTCGAAATGTTATTTCCAACGCTTGACCATCTCCCATATTTTGGTAATTAGGTTCCTTCTTACCATTGTCCGGTTCCTGTTTCCGTTGATCGCTTTAAAGAAGCGTGCTGGAGTTCCCCAAGGTTACAACATGGGGCCTTTACTTTTCTTGTTGTTTTTTACTAATGTCACTTTACCGCTGGGTATGGCTGTAATTCGCTCACACTATGCGCCCAATGTTCCAATTTTATGCCTTGTCGCACAGAGGGATTTGGTAACACACTTCAACAGCTAATATGCACACAGCGTTTGTGCGAAAACAAAATGCGAGCGAACGACAGCACTCAGTGTGAATCACACCAAAGAGTGATTATTTGAACAGCATTGGCGCTGCCGTTTGCGACTCTGAGTGCGGTTGTTAACCCAAAAAGTTTTGTTCTGGTTTTACATATTTTCTGCTCTTTAAAGCAGGAAATACACGCTGCATTGAGCAATTTATTTGGTCTGTGTTAAGTTAGTATGGATCAGGTGATGCAACCGTAAAATGTTTTTTCAACCACACCGTTTCAATTTCCCCAGCGCTCGGTGTACAATCCATCCGCGCAGAGAGCGGCCCTTGGTGAAGTAAAGTACGCAGCAAATTTATCGCACTGCGTATGCGGCTGCCTTTTCTTGGTGCTCGTAAAACACGAAGGAGCGTGTTCAACAAAAAGAGACGTAGAAGGGAATTATTGGAAGAACACACGCCATGGCGTGTGTTGTGTTGTTTGAGAATTTGTGTCTTTCGGTCTGCGCTGCGGTGAATGCCACCTCTGCCGCTGGGTACTGGTTGCAAATTAATTTACGCTGGCGAACCGCATTAAAACCCCGATTTGCTTCAGCTACACTGTTGATGGTATTGAGTTACGCAAAGTGGACTGAGTTGGTGGTCTTGGCGTCTTACAGGACACAAAACTGATGTTTCACTTACATCGTGAGCTAATTATCTCTGGATTCATCTTTAAGATTGGACAAAATTTTGAGGAAACCCACTGTCTAAAATCACTGTATTGCGAACGGGGAAAGTAACATCCGACAGAGAGAGAGAGAGAGAGAGAGAGAGAGAGAGAGAGAGAGAGAGAAAAATGAGGGAGAGAGAGAATTTAAATTTGTTGCAACGCTAGGTGCGAAAATTACTTACTACGAATTAATGGTTCGAGATGATTTTGGTCCTCCCTGAAGTAATACCGATAAGGTGGTGCCAGGGGGATTGAGGCTGGAGACTCGAGTAGGGTTTTAGCGGGTCGGGATCCTCACGCCCCATTAGGGGGGTCGGGATACCTAAACCCCACTCCCTGAGTTATCTTCTCAGGTGTCTGATAGTACCGTATCTTCTAAGGTGCTCAGCAGATTTCCCAACTCGTAAAAAAAAGATGATTTTGGTCCTCCCTGAAGTAATATCGATAAGGTGGTGCCAGGGGGGATTGAGGCTGGACACTCGAGTAGCCCAGTAAGAATTTGTCGTGCGACGTCGGACGGACGCCAGCAAGAGTTACGCTTGTGTCGGACGACGTCCGTCCGATAATTCGTACCGGGAGGGTTTTAGTGGGTCCGGATCCTCACGCCATAGTAGGGGGTCGGGATACCAAACCCCACTCCCTGAGTTGTCTTCTCAGGTGTCTGATAGCAGATTTCCCTACTCGTTAAAAAAAAGATGATTTTGGTCCCCGAAAGCACCGCACGTCTGCGAAATTCGAAAAATGCTAACTGTATAAACCAGAATATGGTCTACCCGATAGCCAATCCTCATTAGGGTATTTCCAGTAAACTGTTAATATTCGGCAGGGCAGTAAACTGGAAGTAAACTTTCCAGTAAACTTCCGAATATTCCTTGGTGCAAAATAAGTGCTACAGAAGGCCATTTCTCTGGTTGCGGCGAATTAATTAATCTCAGGTCGTTCTTGTTAGTAGAATGGTTCTCCACCAATAATGCTGTCTAAGAATCCTTCACGCCCTACCAGTACATTTGTCTCCCCGATGATGATCCTTATATCATGTGCTGAACACCCTCCATATGTCTCTTCGAAAAGCTCATGGAAATCCTCCTTCCCGTCACCAGATTTGTCGTTCGTCTATGTGTACACATTGATCAGGCTGTTAAAGAATTTATCCTAAGGCCATCAACACGCAAGGGTGGTCATTAATGGACCTGCACTTAGCAAAGCAAAGCCTAGGTGCTATATTCCGTTATCGAAACTCGACCTTCTGTTTCTTTATATGACATATTTCGCAGCCAGCTGTAACAGTACAGGACAATTGCAGGGCCAGTTGCTACGATCCTATTGACTCGAATAGCCTCTCCCAGTCGAGATTCCCACATACGACGACTGGCTTATTAGGCCAGCGTCATACCTCGAAACCAACTGGGAGGCTAATGATGGACTTGCACTTACTGATACGCTTTATTTGTTTTCCGTGATAATACGAGTGTAATTGTATCCACAATTCGTGTTCTCCTGTCTGCGGTTTATATTTCTGCAAACTCAGTTTTAGTTGAATTTATATATCATATGCAATCCAATGAAAAACGCCTGAAACGCCAATGAAAAATACATCAATTCAGGAATTTTTATTGCTTACATATCGCTTAAATTTTAAACGCTGAACGCTGCATACTGCAGTATGCAACGGAACGAATTTAGTTTGATAGCGTATTTTTAACATACATATTAACGAAACACCCACCACCTCTGAAGATTTAAAAAACCACATCAAGGATGTTGTAGATATTACCCTCCCACTTGGCGGTGAACACACACACACACCTGTCTGCGCTATGCTTCCGTTTTCCGGGAAGTGCGAAGTGGTTATGTCGGCAAACGCACCCGAAAACGGTTCTTCTCCGTCGAGTCCTTTTCTATTTCCGCCTGTCGTTTGTGGTGGTAAGGGTGATGTTTCTGGCGGGCGAAGTTTATAGCAGGTGTGTGAATGAAATTTCAAAACGTCCCAACCTTGCAATATAGCTACAATATACATCCGCACATATAATTCCGCACCGGTTATAAAATCCATAATCCTCGACGTGCTAGATTCAGAAAAGCATCTCATTTGTGCCATCACTGCACTGCCGGGGTTTCTCATGATTGTACAGCATGCTGTTGTCCTTCATTTGCTCGTGCCAGTAACACTGCTCGGCGACTAACGAGAGTTGCAGTTCATCTGGATTTAATTGGGCATTGAGATAAGGACATCGGTGCAAACCATACCTGGAATGCGTACAGTAGTCGAGTACATGGCAAATAACTAAGGACTTTAGTCAGACAACCATCTGTGTACTCACGGGATCTGCTTGCTATTTATATTAGCAGCGCTTCGAATGTCGGTTTTACTGCCAGTTTTCTACCCGGACGAATATGAACTGAATTGGTTAAACGGTTTCCTAGAACTTTCGGTACAATCTAAGGAATTTTGTCTGACAATCTCATAGCTTATGGCATTTAATAAAAGTGCTTTACACCACACACCGTCGCGTCGTCGCTTGTCTAAATCTAGATGACTGGTACATAAACACAGACACATACGTACAGAACAGAGAAAGCAGCGCTCGGCGGATTCAGCTGAAACGTGTAAAGTTTACTTGCGGCACAGGAAGTAACCATGGAACAATTAAGCGAGACTTTCTGTGCGATCCTTCACATCCAACTTGTCAAGCCCAGCTATCCAGCAGGAGAAGAGTGATAAGGGGTTTTTGTACTAGCTAAGAAGCAGGAGTTCATTGTTTCTTAACGTGTTAATTACCTATCCCCGAATGAAGCGCGGGTGTTATTTGCCCCCGAGGCAAACATAGAGCGAACGACGTGTTTGGAAGGCGCACGGTGGTAGGGGGAATATTTACAAACATTACATTTGGGAATGTGTTTGTGCTCTCAAAGGAAGCAGGTACATAGCAAATGGGTGCCGTTTACAAAAGTAGTTAGTTTAGTTTTGAAACGAAAAAATTTTTTTTTCTAGTGTGATTTTTCTCACAAAAAAGTTTTGGGTTTTTTTTTTAGTTTTGACTGTTTTCAAGCACATTGTGTAAAAAATGCTGTTTATTTCATTCTCAATCACGTGACGAAAGTTTCTTTTTAATCTTCATACATTTAAGTATGCACCAATGTTCCCTCTTCCGTTCATATAATCTTATTTTAGCTGGTGCTGGAGTGTATTGTCGAACGATCTACGGCGTCTACTGACTAAGAACTTTGATAAGCACGATCGTTTTCCTGTTAATTTATTTATCTGTATACTGTACAGGGATAAGGAGGTGTGGGAGCAGCAGATTTTCGTCGTATAGCGCTTTTGTAGCGTTGACCGACACACCTATACACCGTCGGTTGTCGTGTGGTGGGCAATGACTAAGTAAAAAGAAAAGAGGAAAAAAGACTTTGCCGGATCGCTTACGACTTTTTTTTGTTCATCCCTTCCGCGTTCACCACCACCATCGCCGCCGCTAGCACGCGCTCGACATTAACGAATGATGATGGCATGGTAAATCGTTTTGCCGGTTTAATGGCATTTCGTCAGAAATTTTGTTTTAAGTTGTGGAAGGATTCCACGTTGTTCTTGCTGTATTGTACGCATTGGCGTAAAGTTTCCTAGTTTATGACTATAACGATAGTGGTTGTGGAGAAATGAGTGCCTTTGATCAGTAATGAAACTTTTTCTAATTATAATACACTAATAGCGATAATTTTGTAACGACATATTCTTCTACTGTGTTTCTATAGAGCAACGGCTCTATATTTAACACTGTTTTCACTCAAATTGAGCCATGCTAGTTTCAATGTTTTAAATTTAGTGTAAAGTGTAAAAGAACTCAATTTCGATAAAATAGGTAATAAACAAATGGAAACCTCAACTTTGGTTGACACCATGGATATTCTCGTACCTGTGTAACCGCAGCGTGTCGGTGCGAATTGAGAACACCGTATCGCAGCCGTTTGATATCTGCTCTGGCGTTCCACAGGGCAGTCACCTGGGCCAGTAGGTTTTCGTATTATTCGTAAATGATTTCTGCAACTTGCTCAGAGCGCCGAAACTTATATTCGTAGATGATGTCAAGTTCTTCTGTGCGGTTACTTCAGTTGCGGATTGTGTGGCACTCCAGGAAGACATTGAACTGCTTTTGAAATGGTGTAAATGCAATGGAATGGAAGCCAACGTAAAAAAGTGTCACATCATAACAGCGCAATCCAATCTTCTAGAATTATTCGATGTCATCGACTGACGTGCACAGAGTGCATAACGTCAAATATGTGGGTATCTCATTGGACAGTAGGCTGACCTTCTCGGAACATAGCGCATCATGCGTGACAAAAGCATTCGCTGTGTTAGGCTTCATCAAGCGCAACACTCAGCAAATCAGCAACATATATTGCTTAAAATCTCTGTAATGTTGCCTGGTACGAAGCATACTTGAGTACAGAGCTCAAGTTTGGGTCCCTTACCAAGCCACCCACATCAACAGAATTAAACGAGTCCAAAAATCATTCATACGATACGCCCTTCGTTCGCTTACTTAGAATGATCTCTCGGCACTACCATCCCATCAACAACGATCTTCTTCCTACACTTGAATCCAGACGGTTGCTATTACAACTGATGTTTACCCTCGACGTTATCAGCAATAACATAGACAGCATCCACTTGTTGTCGCAATTACGATTCAACGTCCAATCAAGAAATACTCGAACATCTGCCTTCTTCAGAACAGCTCTACATCGCACACAGTATGACCAATTTAACCCTCTAGAAACTTGTTGCCGAAGATTCAATGAAACAACTGATTTGTATGATTATAATATGAGTAAACCGTCTGTACGACAAACCTAGGTCGGAGACTGAAGATAAATAAATAAATAACAATTTTAAACCCATACAAAACATAATTGATTCATCCTATAAAATACAATGCATTCAAATCACAAGTTTTTGTGATTACTTTTAAAGTTATGAAAGAACAACTCTTGAATATCATTTCCAGACAGAAATTCGATTTTCGAATATAAAAGTATAGTAATAAGTATAATTTTAATTGGTGTGCCCAGATCTAAACAAAAGTCGGCTTTTCTCAGGAGCATATTTTGCTAAAGAAAATTTGGTAATTTCTATCCAATAAACTGGCTCAATCTTTCGTTACTTGTTCAAACCTAGACTGGCAGGCATGCTAAAACAGAACATCATCCACTCGAATACTAATCTCAGCTGGTGATAAACATATGAAACTTTGTCCACCGATCGAAAGATCTTGATCTACTGATCAACTTTGCTAAAAACAGTAACTTCCTTTAGTGCCAGAATCCCGAGCTATACTGAGAAGAAATGAATGTACTATATGCATTGTACATAACATGAAGCGCAAGTAACTGTGGGTTAATCGAAAAACACCGGATAATCATCTAGCCTGCAGATTACACCATGAATAATCAAAAATTCGCATTAAATTTCGTACAGAAGGCAGAGCACGTGGCATAGTGAAACCAACAAACCAAGCCTCTCCTCAGTGGTTTAAAGTCTACACAATATCAGCGAATCACGAGGGCCTAGGAAAACTTGGTTCAATCCACGGATCTTCAAGTTTAGTGAAGAGGAACGAACGATGATCCCAGTAAGTGCTGCTTCAATGTCTCTCCGGTCATCTAATTTTCCACTCTTTCCCCTTCACGGTTTGCCCAACCTTTCATTTTTATATGTCTGTTAAGGTTACAAATGAGAAATATGTACCGGTTTGTAACAAAATTGTATTCGACACGCAAAATCCGCTTACCCATACCATTTTGGAGGCGCGACCAGCTTCATACAGCTATACAACTGTGCAGGGCTGTCATTCGCTCACACTTTGCGCCCAATGTTCCAATATTATGCCTTGTCGCACAGAGCGATTCGGCAACACTCCTCTACAGCTAATATGCACACAGCGTACGAGCGAAAGCGGAGTGGGAGCGAACGACAGCACTCGGTGAAAATCGCCCAGTGAGTGATCATCCAAACAGCACTTGGTGCTGCCCTTTGCCACACTCCGTGCGGAATTAACGCAAAAAAATTGTTTTGTATTTACAAATTTTCTGCCCTTTTAAAAGTGAAAATACACGCTGCACTGAACAACTAATATGGTCTACGTTAAGTTAGTAGGGATCAGGCGACGCAACAGAAAAAATGTTTTTTTTCAATCACACCACTTCAACTGACCCAGCGCAGGGTGTACAATCCAGCCGCGCAGAATGCGGCTCTTGGTGTGGTAAAGCACGCAGCAAATTTATCACACTGCGTTTGCGACTGTCTTTTCTTGGTGCGCGTAAAACACGAAAGAGCGTGTTTAGCAAAAGAGACACTGAAGGGAATTTTTGGGCGAACACACACCGCATGGCGAGTGTTGTGTTGTTTAAGAATGTGTGTCTTTTGGTCTGCGCTGCGGTTTATGCCACCTCTGCAACTGTGTGCGTATGTTTGTCAGCTACTATCACTATAAACGATGGAATATCAATTGCGCGCTTTATTAGGTTTAATCAATGACGCCTCATTCGGATTAGCTAGAATTGGAGTAACATATGAAAAAGACGTGTTTAAAATGAAAAATTGAAATAAATCCAACTTTTTCTCTGAATATCTCGACAACGGCTGCATTTAGAAAAATAATTATTATGATCAATTTTGTTGTAAATGACATAAAGAATTATTTATATGAATAATTCATATATTACTTGAAAAATCCCAAGTTGGAAAAACGTAATGAAAGTCGTTGTTCTACGAAGTCCGTTCATGAAAATTGCTCCATCTCAGAATAACTTTTAAAAGACTGCAAATTTTATTTCCATTTTTTCCAAAAACAATTTAAATTTTTTTTAAAATGTTATATTTTTGATATCTTGATTTTAAGTTTTGTTTTCACATTTTTGAAAAATTGATAAATTATTTTTTTTAGTGCATATATTTTTCGTATTCAAAAATCAATTTTCTACAACTTTTCCTTTAAGGGGAAACCGAAAGTGGCTCAAAGATGGCTGGATAAATGGCTACCATTCGAAGCATGTATTGTTTTGCGCCTTAAAAATGCATCTGTATTGGCAGAGCACGCTTTCGCCACGTAATCAGTGCTTCCAGCGCTGTTATAATTTCCTAAAACTTGTAATTCAATTTATCGATCTGCTATGTATCAATAAACGCTCAGCAAAACATAATTGCTAATGGAAAATAAATTTAATTGACCATATCGATCATTACGTGTTTATAAAAGCGACCAATGTATAATTTGGAATTAGTTAATAGATATTTGGTTACGCACATATTTCGTTGAACCAGCGATTTCCGAAAAAGCAGCAACACAGTATCAAACTTTAGTCACATCAATGAGCTTTTAAAGAGCTTTCAACTTTCGCCGCATCGATGAGCTTAGAGTGAAGTAAATAAATAAAACGCAAACGCAGGAATCAAAAACGCAATCCGATGCAAGCGGATTAATTAACATTCTAGTGATCCTACGCATTATTCAGTTGCTGCTGTTAATTTTGATTGAATCGGAATGCCTTGATAAAGAAAACAAACCTTTTTTCAGGATGTTTGTAGTCAGTGCGGTTGGCTGCGGATCAGCTGTTTATGTTTGCAAGCTCCGCTATTTGACATATATTACCAATACTAATGCAATATTCAAATAAACGTTTAGGTTTTTAATGAACACATGAGATGTATAGTACAGTGTTTGTCGCACTAACACAATAACGTTAGCCACTTTCGGTTCCGCCTTAACATAATTTTTGAAAATTATCGATTTTTCGAGATACATACAATCTTTCAAACATAGTACACATGAAAATAAATGCGCCCTTTTAAAAATGAGTCTCGGATCAAAATGGCGCCAAAATCTGTGGAAGGTGCATATTTCCTCCTATCGAACAGATTTGTAAAGTTTCATCCAAATCAGAGAGGTTCATTTAAGATTTCAGTTTTTTTTTTGACAATTTGGCGTGGAATTACTCTATTATTTATTATTCGGTTTTCATGTTAGAATGCAACTAAAATGATTTTGCTAGCAACTAAGATTGACTATTTGAATTTATTTATTATGTTTAAACATCCGCTTTTAAAAATTGCAAAATTTTCCAATATGCACGATGAAATTTACTACGCATTTGCTCCACAACTACGGAAAATTTATTATTTATTCAATCGGATAACCCTTTCCGATCGGTACGTTTTTTTGGAATTTTGCGAATCATTGTTAATGCGAAACAACCACTACTCCCAGAACGTATTTAACTATTGTGATACGAAGTGTAACTATTCAACTAACATTGCCCAACTTTTACACATTGTAGGTTGCATGAGCGATTCTAGGTAGAATTTTTACCAAAAGCTTTAACCTACACAATTGGGTGGGTTGGGATATTTTATTATAGTCGCTGTAAATCACATGGATCAGGATCTGACCGTAAAACTTTACCTTTTCTGCTCACGGCTATATGTTTTCAAGTTAATAAAGCTGTCTAGGTGATTTAGCTTTTTACGCTGCAAGCTTTGTGCTTTATAGCTTTACCGAACAAAGCTTTATTAGCGAAAAACATAATCGGTTTATTGCAGCTTTCCTCAGAGCGTAGAAAACCTACTCAAGCTTATGGCCTGACATTTCAAGGGGTTATAAAAATCTCCTGAAGAGTGGGCCTCTTAGTCGGAAGTTTTATAGCGGTCATCGGAAGG
This sequence comes from Sabethes cyaneus, assembly GCF_943734655.1. NCBI lineage: Eukaryota > Metazoa > Arthropoda > Insecta > Diptera > Culicidae > Sabethes > Sabethes cyaneus. Next base: position 77,156,052 of record NC_071354.1, on the reverse strand, counting down.
TTCTAGTGTGGTTCAAAGTTTTATTAGTGGTTTTATGGAATTGGTGATGAAAACCACTAGAGAAACGTAATAAAACTAAAATTGCTGCTTGGGAGGCCTGCTGCACCTAACCAGTCGGATATTTGCTTCCACAAAGCAATACATTCAAATATTCGTATTTGAGCGTACCAACTTCACTTTCAAATTATTTTTCCATATTATTACCATCACATGCGATTTTCATGGGAGGGCCTACATTAACAAACAGATATGTGATAAAAAAATCTCCGAACTCTACTTTTCCTGGTTCTTCGCTAAAAATAGTTTAGACTATTCTTTCGTCGGGCATTCTGGTTACGTGTCCAGCCAACCAATGCCTGCCACATTGTACTACCTTAACTATATCAGCATATTTACATACTTGATACAGCCACACTCCATTTTACATTTTGCCACCAAGCATTGATCGCGAATTTAAGGCTTAAAAGCCCTACATCGATCAACTTCTTTTAGCGTTTAGCTTTAACATTGCTGCTACTAGAATCCCATAGATTCTCTGTTGTTCGTAAGATCTAGATAAGGATATACCCAGGTTAGTAACATGATTTATCAAAAAAATACCAGAAACGTTTCAATATAAAATATTTCTTTGGCTCTTTATGCTGGAATATCCTTGAGCACTTTATTGTCCGCCTAAAGGAGATTGGCGGATTAATCATCGATCCTAGTCCGGCCGTCGAAGACTTTTTGGACTATGGAATTGGTTGATTCAAATATTTCAATGTCTAGCCGATAATGATACTGGACCAAAAGCGATAATACAGAATATACTCCTTTAGATTAATCCGGTGTCCGGTCAAACAAATTGCGTGTTCCGCTCGTAAACCTCAAGCAAGCAAGCCAACCAACGAGATTGCTGCTTTTGAGCTCTTTCTGCAGGCATACCGCATGCACTTTGCAGTCCGCGTTGGGGAGATTGCCGGTGTAGGGATCGATTCTACTCGGACCGCCAAGGACCTTTTAGACTTTGGAATTGATCGATTCAAATATTCTAATGTTTGGCCGATAACTGTCTGATTCTGTCTAACCTCGCATGCAGAGACAAGCTTTGTCTATCTTTCTCAAATAATTTAATTTTTGTTGCACTTTTCAACTGGTTTCCAAGACCAAGTTATAAAACTACTAATAAAACTTGAAGGTTTCCATAACCTTCTGACAGCTGTTATGAAATCGTTTCACTGTCAAGTAGGCTGCTCCACAGGAGGTTTTCAAGCCTCTTTAAAAGTAAGGATAAGCTTAACTAGTCTTGTTACACTCTACCGAAAGCGGTAATAAAATCGATTTTATTTTTCGCTTTTCATCACGCTTTGAGGAGTCCGTCTTGTAGTTCGTTCGAACTAGTGTGTACTATAACATGCATCAGTCCGAGGATTCCTTGGCTTGGTAAAGTGTAACAAACTGCGAACCTAGTAAGTGTTGTTTCAGTGAACCTCTCTTGCATAGTTTTCCGTTTTTCCCTCTTTACGTTTTAAACCTTTGATTTCATCACACACACTCTCTCTCTACCATTCCCTCCGTTTGTTGGAAATACTACTGTCATAAAAAATCATTTTTGTAATTGCAATATTTTAACGAATATTGTGTAATCTTGAAGTTATTTATGCTAAAAATAAACATATTCAGAATGATTTAGGAAGGTTATGCAATCTTTTTCCTTGGCTTTAATCATATTTTTCTAGATTTAAAGATGATTTCGAAAGGAAATACACATATAGCAACAATGCTTTTCTTCAAAAGCTGATCCTTCACAAATTATGAGCAATTTTATGAACATTTTTATTATATTTTTTACTCAGTATGAGCAAACGGTAGTCTTTAATAGTCCAATTACAGTACCGTCCAGTAGACAGTACCGTTCAAAAACGTTTCTTTTTATTCGAAGGTTTCTAACAAGTAATCGGCGTCAGCGTTTGTATCAATTACATAGTTATATGAGGTCCTAAAGCTAAAACAGAGAGATAAATATATACGTGCTTACTCAATCCTCAATGCCGGGTCGGATTTTGTTGCCTGTCCTATCCAACATAATGAAAAAAAGATATTAGCTATGCATATGGTATAGTATAGTCTGAATTGATATTATATGGGTTTTGTGAGACTGATCAATTAGTTTGTCTTTCGTAAACATTTAAGACCAAGTAAGTCATATTTTAGAATTTATCTCACGGATTTACCAACTAAGATTGTAGTGATCATACACATGTTGTGTACTGTTCTTGGCCTATAGAAAATATGTTTTCCGCAATGTGGAAATTTCAACGATTACTGAAAGGATGTAGGTTTGTCTGTCTCTAGGTAGTTACAATAAACTGCACTCGTTTGGTAATCCATCTAATTTCCTAGACAAATGCATTTCCGTGGCACTAAACAGCCACATTTCTGCTAACGTTATAACACCTTGTTCGGCCAAAGGCTAAATCATTTTTCTTCTGTTTGATTTCAGCTGCAGCGGAAGCACAATGGTTTCCACACGACAGATGACCGGTTCCACTACTGAGGACACCATCCTTTACCTGTTTCGCTCATCGGCCACTAGTAATTCCTCCAGTCAGTTTTCCTCGAACCGGTCCACCACCGCTGCCGCTGCCACTGCCGTTCACCAGCAGAGCCATCAACAGTCGTGTAGTGCCACCAATGCAGCCAGCCCCAGCGCTGGGATGGCGCTGGTCGGGCTCAGTTCCCCGCAGCAGCAACTCCCATGTTCGCCAGGGCAGCCGGCTCTGAATCTGCTGGATCTACCGATCGAGATCCTGGGCCACATATTCTCCTACGTGGGCTATAAGAAGGTGGCACAGATGCGAGTGGTGAGTAGACGACAATTTATGATATCCTCTTATATCCTCTTATGTACAGTCTCAATGTCCACCGGAACGCAGTCGACTATTCTATGTAGTATCCATTTTATACTGTTCATGAATATCATTGATTTTAATTATTATGCAAATCTAGGGTTCAATTTTCGCACACTGACGTGTGAAATTGGCGTTGGGATAGAATAGCACTTCCAGTCCCAACGGTTGTATGACAAAAAAATGGAACACACTGCTGACGCCAGGCAAAAAAAAACTTTATTAGATTAGGTCGTTCTGATAAACGCGATGTGACGTGCAAATGATTGAAGAAAAATGAGAAAAATCACTTCGAGAAGCGATTCATTTCCGCTTGAAAATGTCATCTGCTATCCTCACTCTCCTGCGGGATGGAGTTGGAATGCTGTCTGCCGAAAAAAAAACGAAGAGAAAAAAGAACCTCCCCGACTGTACCTCAGTCACTTATCATGGCCTCTTCTCGGCAGAACGAGCACCAAGGAAAGTGGCAGCAAATCGTTGACAAATAAAAAGATGTGATTTTCTCATTTTTCTTTATATTTCCTCGAACATAGCATTTCAAAACTGGGTTTAAGGTTTCGAGAAGCTATAGGCTATTTATACATGATCGTGATACCCAGGTTAGCCAACGAGGTGGTACTGGGAAATCGAAAACTTAAATTGCCAGTTACCGCTGTTTGCCTGCGAACGGAAAACTGCGGCTGATTTAATAAAACGTGCAATTTTAGCTTGATTAGAAATTTAAATGACATGCAGTGGGAAGGAAAGGAAAACTACACGAATTGATCTTTTTTGTCGTTTTTTTTTGTGCGCAATTCACCTCTTCGCTTTTCTCGACAGTCAGTGCTGCTGATCGCTCGTGAGTTCTATCTGGCACAAACTGTCTAATTTATGTCTATCATTAATTTCAATGGCAATATCACGTTCGATTTTCTTTCGCTTCGAATCTCCTACTGGTCCGCACACTTACCAGCCAACCAACCAACCAGTGAACGCTCGATGAGATGACGGAATTGGTTCATACTTTATGTTTTACTAAAGCCTGGACCCGGTGGGCTGAGCATGAATGTTGCAAGTAATTCTTGATCTATTGATAAATATTGATCATTGGTTGTTCACAAAGAATGACAAGTAATTGTAGCTATTCTGAAATGTTAGAGTAGATATCAGATTGGTGGAAATCTTGTTTGCAAAAACAGTTGTATTTGTGTTGGGGCTCTTCAACGTCCGAATAGCGACTTTAGTTTGTGGAGTGGCTGCTTAGAGTGTCTGAATTTGAATGTGTTAAAAAAATACATCCGCATAAAAAATAGTTCTATTTCTATCGAACTATTAAATTTAACTATTAAAGCTGTAATTACAGTTAATTATTTTTGTATTTTGTTTTATCTTTTCTGAAAATTTTTAATATTGCAACAAAAGATAAAACAATTTTCGTTCCGCTATTGTGCTTTTAGTATTTAAAATAAAAATGTATGAACGAGTTCGTAAAAATCTTAATATCATCAAATTATGCTGAAGAATAACATTTAAACATAATCTACCATGAAAATTCCACCAAAACATTTCGTTGCTTTTAAAAAGGATGTACATAAATGTAATGTAAAACATTGTAATCAGTCAGTCACCATTTGCACAGTGATTAGTTTCGCTTACAAGTAAAAAGAACTTTCATAAAATCAAAGTAAGAGTTCTAAAATCAACAAACTTTTTTTTTACCGAGCTTACATCCATATATACAAAATATCTATACTGAGTTCAAATCTTTCGTATTTTCCTTTACTCTCCATTCGAAGGCGGTTATGAAATACGTTGCAGTTGGCAGTAACAACTTGGCATACATGGTTTCCTGGGACATATCGTTCCAAAAGTTGCTGGAATGGTTCCAAATTTTGGAATCCAAAATGTGTGCTTTCAGTTTTACAAAGCATGTATCTTCATATAAAGTAATTCAAAGGTTGCATCTCAACGGTTGTGATGATATGAAATGGGGTAAATTCTGACGACACCACTCTTGCGTTGCTTTTGACTGATAAAAAAGAGCAAATCCTGTTGTCAAGCAACGCTTTTAGCTCCGATTAATTGGCAGCATGAATTAGCAAATGATTCTCCAAAATATGTTCTATGTAGTATTTGAAGTTTCATTTTTAGTCCGGCTTCAATGGATACAAGATACGTTGCAGCCGATTATTATTGGTTGTGAGTGTCTTGTAACATTTTTCATCGTAAAAAGTATTTCACAGCCGTCGTGTCGAGGGGTCAGTCCCGGCGTAGTGGTTAGCATTCACGCCTCTCATGCCGAAGTCCCGGGTTCAAATCCCAACCCCGCAGAAGTCACGAATAACCTAAGCTGTTAAAGTGACTATAATCAGATTAAAAAAAACAATCATCGTATTTCGCAGCATTTGGAGGAATTCGACCGAAGATTCGTACAGAATGCCTTGCCCATAGAACTAGGATACTTGCAAGAGAATCTCGCAGTTTCGTTCCCGGGATGTCGGTCCTGGGCTGCCATTTCTTTAGCGTCCATGATTCATGTCCGTAAAGGCCACCGGGAGGATTAGTGTACTGTAATGTGCCAGTTTTGCGCGAATTTACAAACTACACGACTTAAGCTGGCTACGTATTTCGTAAGAAGCCCGATTCGCAGCTGCAATTCATCGTTTCACTTCGCGGCCAACATCGTTGTCATATGTAACGAGCGCACCAAGGTATATGAATTCCTCCACTACTTTATATCATTCCCCATTCAGCTGCACATCGGCACCAATACCATTTGGACTCCCACGTTCCCAGCAAGCAACCATGTACTTCGTATGGGTGGTGTTAATGGTAAGTTCCATTCTCGCAGTTTCCTATTTAAAAGCTCCAAAGGCCTTTTCCTCTGCTCTACGGTTGATGATGATATCGATTTCATTTGCAAAACTAAGAACCATGTGCGACTTCGTGATGAAAATTCCGTTCATTTGCACGTTTGCTCTTGGCATTGCACCTTTTATTTTGTTGTAGCCATCTAACGTCACGAAAGTGCCTGACACATGATTTTGACCCTTTCAGCGTCGCACGATTCAGCTCAACTAGTTTCATCGGAAAACGCTGTTGTAGCATTGTCTGCCAGAGCTCATTTCGTTAGACTGAATCGTACGGTGCCTTAAAGTCCTCAACCAGATGATGAGTCTGCAAGTTGTACTTCCGGAACTTATCTAGTAACTGACGCAGGGTAAATAGCTGATACGTCGTGGAGCGACTTTCACGGAAAACAGTTTGGTACTCGACAACGAAGGATTCCGCCAACGGTCTCAGTCTACAGAACAGGATAGGGGTGCGCACCTTATAGGTAGAATTGAGCAGTGCGTCGATAATTTTTACACTCGAGTGTATGTCCTTCTTAAGAATAGGACAAGTGCGGCGCTTCAACCACTCCTCCGGCATTTGTTCTTCCCGCGGATCCTGACAACGATCCGGATTGCTTCGCAGGGATCCCTCCGGATTATTATGTGCAGGGATGGTTCGATCACTCTGACGCAATTTTGGTTCATTACGTCCTATATATAACTTGAGGTAAAGATAAATTGATAAATCGAACTACAAAGAGACTTACGTAGTGCTACGTCATCTATACGGTCGTGCCTTGTGCACAACCCCTCTGATTTTTTCCTGTTCCTGCTGATCTCCGTGTTTACTTCATCATTTAAAAGCATTTTGAAGTGCTCCTTCCACCTGGCTACTACTGCCGTGTTGTCAGTAACCAGGTTGCCAGCACTATCATTGCACATTACATGCATTGCAAAATTCCTGCACTATTCTATGTCGAGATGTTCGAGATCCGCCAGGGAGCAGATAAGGACATGTCCCGCAGTCAGGTTGAGCTGAGTTGTAATTTTGGTTAGAGGTCCGAAATTAAGGTATTTCTCAAGTTGAGCTAAAAGTTTAGTTAGCTACTTAGCAGTTAAAATTGTAATTGTTCGATAATTATACTCACAGCTACGATTTTAAGAATTTCACAGTCGGCTCCCACGAACCGCCGAAATTGAGCGAGCGAGATGGAATAAACTTAAATTCTATGTCGGTACACCAATTTATTACAGAATTCTGCATTTGGTACGAACTGAACTGCAATAAATATCTTTTTCAAATGTTTTTTTGAAAAAAATAATTTATTTTTATAGTTTCCATAATTTTACATAAAACAGTTTGCATATCATTTTTCCCAGTTCTTCCAAAGACAAAAAAAAAACACGAGGTTTCGTCTAGTTATTATTAGTTAACTAAGTTGACCCGTCGTGGCTAGCCACGATACCAAAACCTTTGAAAATGTAATATGGTATACAATTCAGTAGCACGTAAAATTTATTAGAGGAACAGCTCTCAAATTGGCAACCTTCTATTAATTAAAACACATGTACTCTACAAAGGTAGCAGATGGGGTTTAGATAAAAGTGCAAAAATCTGCCAATCGCGAGGAACGTGCTGCTCGAGGGAGAACATATTGAAAAAGTACTCAATTTTAGAACCGTGTCTCGATTCGGTATCGCTAAAATTATGATTGTAGAAAATATCGATTGAATTATACCGGGCAGACGCTTGCTGTCCAATCCGCTATCACTCGTTGGACCACAACTACAAAAACAACCTTCGTTTTAGTAAACCGGACAAACTCTTGAATTAATTATTTGTTTAAAATCGAGTCGTTGCAATACAAAATCTTTGGATATTGGAGATTTCGAAGGCTTTTTGCGACCTAGTTCTTTAAAAAATTAGAATACTTTTAATATACTGGAAATAAAATACTTTACAGTAAATGTTTAAATGTTTAAGTGTCTGATAATCAATTATAGCTTGATTAAATCGTAGGCTGTCCTGCATGCGATGTGATGTGGCGTGTGATGAGCCAAATCACACGTTTACTCCATCAATCTCAAACGGTTAGCGTTTGCTTCAAAATTTTGTTTTAAAATCAAATGTTTTTATTCAAGCGTAGGACTTGTTGAAATCAGTATCGCATTATGTGCAGCCCATGAAATTGTCTATTTCACCCATCCACCCACTGACTGAAATCATTGTTACGTTCACAACGCGTGTTGAAGTCTAGAAAATTGTTTATTTAACAGCTTGTTTGGATCTAGCGTTACAGTCAGACACAAGGAAACTATATATAGTAATAATTGTTAGTTTTCCAGCCATAACCCAGGAACAAAAAGTAAAACTATTGTGAATTTTTTTGTCATTAAAAGATAATAAATTGGTGAATAAAAAAATTATAGGTATATTGAATATTTTCTAAAAACTATAACATAGTTTATTCGATTTTTCTTTGGTATTTTCCACAATCGTGAAAAATTCTTCACACAAAAATGTTCGACTCATGCACCAGCATTGGACCAGCATTGGACAAAAGGTAGGAGTCAAAATGACTACTTGTCAAGCATAGTTATCAATACCCCCCCTCCCCCCCCTTCCTTTCCGTAAAATTTCACTTGAAGTTTTCTGGATAAACGAGAGACATCGAATTTTTTAACGGTTGTTTTCATTAACAAATTCATAAACAATGTTCGTATGTGAAATTTGATGAAATTCTGAGATCCTCCGACCCAAAAACTGTACAGAAGTTATAAACAAACTCCCTTGTAATTGTGTCAAATTCTCATGAAACTAATTTTTGACCGAAACTCTATGCATATACCTATAATTTTATATATTTTAAAGAATTTAGATCAGATAACAGAGAGAAAAATAAGTCATGAATGACTTCTGGAACCTCGGAACGGACGTGTGATTGAAATAAAGCAGAAAGGTTGTCTTATGAATAAGAAGGTATGATTGTCATAGGACTACGTAAGGGAGATTTTTCCATAGCCTCTTGAAAAAGAGATTTTTATACACTTTGAAACCTGGACAGTCAATATTGCGTAAGAATCAAAACAATATTGTATTCTTCTTAGACCATCAAAACTATCAATTATTATTCGGGATTATCATAAAATCATGAATTCTCATGTTCTTTAGGACACATGTGTTAAAAGTGGTTATCATTTGATCATGTTTTTGTTAGGCAAGCTATTTTTTATATTGCCAAAAACGAAAAAACTTTTGCCAGACACAAAATCAGGTAATGCCACGTTCGAAAACTTACTTCCGCTGTATTTACTCCGTTCCATTGCATAAATGAGCTCGACCAAAAAAATATCTAGAATATTCAAATCTTTGAAATAAAATTGTAATGGAAATAATAAAATAGTCAGACCTTGACACCCAAGCAGCACAGTTTTAGCACTTTTTGTTACGGTAACTTATTTATGACTGAAACTAGTCATATACCGGTTGCCACAACTGGTTTGTTACATCTATGCTAGTAGGGCAGTTGTATTATCTGTGATTGGAAGGATGGGAAAATTATTTCAAACACTTCAATTGAAAGTTTACAAGAGCGAGGAAGGTCAATTTTCTTTTCATCAAACGCACGTTTGTCTGCAGCTGCCTGACAATTGTCAAAAAGAAAACTGCTTTCCAACTATTCAATCGTGGTCCGTTTCGTCCGAACATGTTTCATCTCTTTCCTGAGCAACAATCGCCTAGGCACACATATGTAGAGCAAGTAGTCAGACCGTGTACAATTATGTCATCCGTGCTTGGGAAATGCCGCCCAGTTAGCTTCGAGGTACGACGCTGGTCTAACAAGCTAGTCGTCTTATGTTCGAATCTCGGCTAGGCGGTGCTTGCTAGTTAGAGTCAGTAGGATTGTTGCACTGGCCCCGTAATTTTCCTGTACTCTAACAGCCGGCTGCGAAGTCTGTCGATAAAGAAGGGTAATGTCTAAAGACGGTATAAACCCATGGCTTTGCTTTTGCTTGGGAAATTAAAAAATCGTGAAAAAAAAGTCTTTAACAAAATTTTCAAAATCGAAGAAATTGCTTTAATAGTTATCTAACTGGCATCTGTGCTAGTAAATCATCTAATTTGATTAACGAATGTACGCTGAAAATGTCAAATTTATCAATAACGGGCACTTAAAACTAATAGTTTTCTTTATTGGAGACGATCTCTAAACGATTTTCAAATCGATTAGTGTCAAAATATTGCAAATCGGTCTTTTCATGACGCATTTTCGGATTTTTTGCAATTTGTGATAACTTTTAGAAATAACAGTTTTATTATTTTAACAGTACGCTTATACTATCTCTATCTGTGGAAGACTCGAAACGGTGATCTGTTCCAACTTGTTTTACGCTATTCTCAATTCATATCTCTATCGATTCAATGAGTGCTCCGATAACACCGCTCGCCTGGGTTGGCTGGTTGGTTGCAGCAAAATTGCCATATCTGTGCACTGCTGCCGCTTCTACCGTCAGACTACTTTTTGTTGTTCAACCCAACAGATTCCACAATACCTACATACATGCAGCGAATGTTTATCCTTTTTCCTAAGCAAGCTTCTTCGTTGTTGCATGCATCAGTTTTCTGCGCGAGGAAAAAAAACAAAATAAACTAGCTCTTTTTGATAGCATCGATTCTACCGGACGACAACGTTCCTGACGAAAGGCCGTTGGAAAACAAAACTTGAATCCCTCCCTCGGTGGTTTCCTTCCCTGCACGGCATACATATCCCAGAGCCTGCATGGCATAATATTGGAATTGCACAAAGTCAGCGCTTTTTATTCACGGTATCCACGCGAGAGCGCGCAATAGCGAAAATAAGGGGCGAAGGAACCCATTGAAGTATGCTGCTGCGAGTTTATAGAAGCTGACGCGATGATGCTTTCTATATACAACAGCGATGTTCTCTGTGTTCAGGGGCATTGTTACGTTATAACTTTCGCGATAGCCGCCCAATCTATTGCCGAATACCTAAACCACAACGGTCGATGCTGTGTGTCGGGCCGAGTCTATTCGGGGCGAATCGAATTGGGTTAGCTGGGGTAAGTGCGCTGGCTGCATGCTTTCCCGCAGATGTGGGCAAGCTTTTGAACCTACAGGCCTCTGGCTTCTACACAGTCTAATGCTTGCTACAACCATCACGATTCGTCTGATTTCGGTCGGTCGTAGTCATCCAGGAAAACAATTACATCTCGTTATCTCTCCTACTCTACCCACCCGATCTCGCTTCGGAGTGGTGAACCATTGTTATTGTCGATAACTATTGTTATGGCGATAACTATTTTCAAACTACTTAGGAAAAGTTTACTCAAACAACAAATTGCACAAACATAAATAAATGTTTTTACGAAATCAGTCCGTGCTACAGATTTTATTACCAACCTACCTACCTAGTTGAATATTGCTGGTAAATGCTTTGTCTGAGCTAGGGTTTTCATCATGACAAGATAAATTCCATTCAGTAGGAATTGTGTGATTAACAAGCTAGTTTTTTCACAATGTCATGCGGAGCTGTAATTCTAATCAATGCTTAATAAAGCAGTTTAACATATTATAAGCGAGATATAGTATCAAAACGGTAGGGCACGGAGCCTTAAAATTACTCCGAAAACAAAAAGGTACAGCACAATGGCCAATATTTAAAAATTTGCATTTGAAAATACTCCGGCGTAAACTCTGCTGACGTTTGGTATATTTTTAATGCTTCCAAAGTCAGCGCTATTGCCAACCCTAGCCCCCGGGCACTTGTGTGTATATCTCGATCTTCACAAACATTTTCCGACGCGAGCAAAATTAGCAGTTGCCTTATTCCGTGGCAGCACCAGCTAACCCATCATCATGCCATCGGAGTTTGGAATTAGGTTAACTAGCCTATTGTCGGTTGGAGCGCTCCAGCCGGCATTAAGCGGCAGCAGCAGCAGCAGCACCCTGGTTTTGTGCCAGAAATTGCGGAGGGCGCTGAAGGGAAAAAGGCGATTCTCGAACTCGGCTTTCGGTTCCGGCGGCCGTATGCGATGTGGTGGTGGTGAATTGGTGATGGTGATGGTGGTGGTCGTGGTGGCAGCGTTCGTTGCGCGTGCCAAAACACAAGCAGCTTCGGAGAAGCGAAGTGAATCTGAGCCAAATAACAACACTCGCGGTGGGGTTGTCAGCCACCGAGCAGAGAACCCACTGGCAGGCGCAGCGTGCCCGGCCCGGCGTGAAATGCTCGATGGAGCAGCGATTCTTAATTATACCTCGTTGGTTGGGTGTTTCGTGAAAAATCGTCAAATTTCCTTTCTTTTTTCCCAGTCTAGTTCGGGTTGTGCTACGTTCTGGCTTGCGAGCGTTTTTTTTTTGTTTATTTGTACCCTGTGGAAGTGGAAGTAAAGAAATTGCCATCCTTTCGTGAAGAGGGGGTAAGGGAAAGGGTGCTCTAATTTGCTCCATTATTTTTCATGCAATAATAAAGCAGTTTAAAACGTTTCTAGACATAAGGATTAAGCGAATGACTTTTTTATGTTGTTGGAAATTTTCATATTTAAAATAATGAACTTGATTCCAATACGTGTGATTTTTACTCGTAATTGGTAAATTCGCTTAGATTTTGAAGAAATACGGCACTTTTAATTTTTATAGTTATGTAGATCTTATTCATTGTTCAGGTGTGATCATTCAGTACTTATAACGAATCTCATGTGAAGGGTCTGATTTTACAACAATTTGTAGTATTTATTCCCATATTAGAGGGCCCTACTACATGCGTAGCTCGCCATTCGAACTTTTATCGCAAACTTCCAAAGACTGGTTTTATGTCCTGTGTGTAACAACTTGTTTGCAGATATTTGTTAATTAAAAATCGGCCGAAATCCTGGGTGCACAGTAAGCTTTCCTCTTTTCATCTCAAAATAATTGTTTTCATGACATCATTTCTTTAGTACAAGTTGTTTGGCTTCTCTGAGAATACTCCTACCAAGCAACAACACCGCCATAAAGCAAAGTTAATAGTTGTAGAAACATGTAGAAGTTGTAGAACATTTAACAAATGTACATATCAAAAAAATACACAAAAAAGTTATGTCTGCGTGGAAGTCGTTTACTGCCTCAATCGGGATCTGTGCTGAATATTGCTTTAACTGGTCGATTTTACGACACCGGACACCGAAGGAATAAGCGTCCTATTGAACGCAAAATCCATACAGAGTTTCTACGGCACCTCAGCAAGCTGCGTAATCTGTAGAAGGGTCTAACAGCTGCTATCTGTCTTTTTACTTCACGGTCACTAACGTATAAATTCATTGGCCACTTCAAAGGTCTCTATCACCCCCACAGTTTCAATACCCGGAGAGCTACCGCACGCTCTACCACCCACCATATACCTACTTTGTTTTGATAGAATTTATGATAAGCCCAATGCTTGTAGCTTCCTTGTTACGATGTGTATACGTCGAATAAGAAACAAGTGGACGCAATCTACACGGACTTGAAGGCAGCTTTTGATCGGATTGACCATTCAATATTATTGCATAAACTTTTTCGACTCGGTGCATCCCAGCAACTAGTGCAATGGCTCACCTCGTACTTGCGTGACAGGGCATTGCGCGTGAAGCTTGGCTCTTGTATTTCTGCGCAATTTACCAATACCTCCGGTGTTCCGCAAGGTAGTAATATGGGACCACTGCTTTTTTCACTGTTTTTCAACGACGTCACGTTGCTCATCGGATGAAGACTTGTGTGTGCTGATGATTTGAAACCGTTTCTACCTGTTCGAAAAACTGATGATTGTCGCCACCTGCAAGAATTATTTGTTACATTTGTTGATTGGTGTAAACGAGACTGACTCACACTAAGTGTGTCAAAATGTGAGGTGATACGCTTTTACCGCATTAAAAGTTCGTTTCTATTCAACTATTGGATTGAGAGGTCTGAGCTGCGCAGAGTAGACCACATTCGTGACCTTGGTGTGTTACTTGATACTAAGATAACATTCGACCTACACCGTGAATCGATTATTTCGAAGGCAATGCGTCAATCCGGATTAGTTTTTAAAATTGAACGAAATTCCAATGATCCGCATTGGCATTGTGTTAGAACTTTTATCTCTATTGGACTTTCGTGCTTCGCAACGGATTCTACGTTCCATCGGCTTACTGCAAACTCCATTCCACCGTACCGTCTTTGGATGTAATGAACCTGTTACTGCATGTGTTAGAACATTTTCTAAAGTAGAAGAATTGTTTAATTCCGACTAGCCATCGCATAAATTTGTACAGATGTTAAGAAACATCAGAGTAATTCTTGCTGAAACGGGACACGAGGTCTTCAAATATTGGAACTTTTGCACTTAATTGGTTGAAAATTGTTAGAAAATAAGAATTACTCTTTTGATACCTCGAAATAGTGGACCCCTCGTTTACCAAGACCTAACAGTTTTATGTACACGATTGAAATTCAGAATATTGTGAAAAGTAAGCTGTCACAGTAAGAAGTTTTACAATGCTTGTACAGAGATAGCACGAGTTAAGTTGGATAGTTCCAATTTGCTCTCAATTAGACGCGAGATGACAGACGCCGACTATAGATTGTCAGGAATATGAAAACCCCGGGGATGTAGGAGGATATGGAGGTGGCGCAGTACAAACGGAAAGCGAAAGTGGCGCAGGCGTATGAACCACGAACTGCAGCACTACTTAGAGAGATTCTCAACGTCACCTGGCAGAAGTCGATTGACCACGTCGCAAGAATGCCGGGCGGCAGCGTTGCCAGATCAGCGGTTTTCCCGCTAGATTTAGCGGGATTTCAAGTAGGACAGCGGGACTTTATAACCAAACAGCGGCTAGCGGGAATCTAGCGGTTTTCTTAAATAACTCAGCGGGATTTTAGCGGGATCTCGATTTAGCGATATTTGGTAGGCTGACTGAAGAGAGAAGAGGCTGAAATAGAAGTTGATAACAAAAAACAAATTGACATTCTAATGTTTGCTCATGCATTGGGAGATCTTTCAGTATATTCTGTTGATTAGAAAACTCCGTGGTTTTTGCCTAGAATGGGATGAGTTCTGACAAATACTCATTTGAACTTACTGAAAAAGAAGACCAATCCGTTTTGCGTATTCCTAATTTTTCCACAAATTAATTCGTTGCCAATAATGGCAAAATCCAACTGATTCATGCATTGGAAAATAACACTTATGTATGCATATACATCATAGTTTGTTATAAACCCCAGCATTTGTATGATAACAAAACCAAAACAAATCGGTGCTAAAACAAAATATAAGCGAGAACAAAGAGCCGATGCGCTTTACAGATATTTTTGATTTTTGGATACTTACAAAGATTGAAACATATCTTCTTTTGTCACTGTTTTGTATAAGAAAAAGGCTCAGTAATAGCTAAGCCCATATCAAAAGATGCAACAGCAGATTCAAATACTGCAACGAACACATGCAAATGAGTTTCAAATAAATACGGCTGAGCTGGCCTCAGAATCCGATTTTAAGTTGATTGAACTTTAAGTACGGTCGTTAACCTCTCTTCTTCTATAAACGGTCGTTAACCTGTTGATCCGAAATCTCCCTCAGTACAGTGTTCCGCGAGTGATAAGATATAAAAGTCACCAAAAACCATAACCATTTGCCAGCGTTGCTGAAATTCTGCATGATTTTTATCATAGCTAGACACAGAAAAAGAATTTGTGCTAAAAGCTTCTTTCGAAATTTTCGCCTGTGTTCTTAGTCTCTTTAATCTTATAATTCTTGCGAAATTTCGTAGTAAACTGTCATCATATGAGGGATAACAAGATATTTATTTTCTATTTCCTGAAGCCAAAAACTTCGTCAACATGAATGCAGCAAATTTGCAAAATGTTCATTTAATTGCAACCTCTCAATTTCAGCAGATCATCTTAATTTCAAATGCAAGCCTTGCTAAAATGAATATTTTTTATTTTTTATTCTGCACCAGAAACGAAAGAATAATATGACTTGATTCAGCGGGATTTCTAGCGGGAAATTGACTCAGACAGCGGGATTTCAGCGGGAAATCAACCTCTGGGCAGCGGGAAAATGAGCAATCCACCTGGTAACACTGCCGGACGGCTGTGCAGCGAAATCTTCAGGAATTTGACTGGCACCAGGAATATGGGAACCCACTATGCTAGATGGTTCGACCAAATTAAAAAATAAGCAAAAAACTTTACGGTAAAGGAAGAAAACAACAAAAAATCAACAGTTCCCAATGTTATACAAACACCACACAATTTATTCATTCACTGTTCTATTCAATTCTATTTATTGTGAACATTTAACGCCAGCCTCGGTTAGATCTCGCGCGGCTGAAACAGCAAGACGTCGCCGCAAACTACGCGCGCTCACTCAAAGCTGCGCTGCCGGAAGAGGACGAGCTGGACGAAGCCCTTCTCGAGAATTGTTGGAACACTATCAAAACAGCCATCAGCAGTGTAGCGGAGAGTTCCACCGGGCATGTGGCCCGGAATCAGCGGAACGATTGGTTTGACGATGAATGTAGGAGGGTGATAGATGAGCAGAATGCTGCGCGGGCGGCCAAGATGCGCAGTGCCACACGTCAGAACGTGGAAAGACACAAACAGAAGAAGATGCAGCGAAACCAAATCTTCCGGGAAAAAAGGCGCTACCTGGAAGAGCAGGAATATGCAGCGTTGGAGCGGCTGCATCGTTCTCAGGAAACGCGAAAGTTCTACCAGAAATTGAACGGATCCCGCAAAGGCTTTGTGCCGCGAGCCGAAATGTGTCGGGATAAGACTGGCAGTATTCTGACGGACGATCGTGAGGAGACCGTCGATTCGACGAACACCTGAATGGCGCCCAGGCGGAGAACCATGGCGGCGGGGAAAGCGATTTCGACGGTGCAGCAAACGGGGAAGAGGTGCCAGCCCCAACGATAGGCGAAGTTAAGGAGGCCATCATGCAGCTAAAGAACAACAAGTCAGCTGGAAAAGATGGCATCGAAGCGGAGCTTATTAAAATGGGACCAGAAAAGCTGGCCGTTTGTAGTCGGTGAACTAATAGTTAGAATTTGGGATACGGAACAGCTACCGGAGAAGTGGAAAGATGTGGTTATCTGCCCGATCTATAAAAAGGGCGACAAGTTGGACTGTGAGAACTATCGAGCGATCACCGTTCTCAATGCCGCCTATAAAGTGCTGTCCCAAATCATTTTCCGCCGTTTATCACCAATTGCGAATAGATTTGTGGGAACTTTCCGCCGTCTATCACCAATTGCGAATAGATTTGTGGGAACTTATCAAGCCGGCTTCGTCGAAGGTCGGTCTACAACAGATCAAATATTTACACTGCGGCAAGTCCTCCGGAAGGACCGTGAATACAGAGTTCCCACGCATCATTTATTCGTTGACTTCAAAGCCGCATATGATACCAACGACCGGAAAGAGCTATGGAAAATCATGGACGAGAATAGCTTCCCCAGGAAGCTCATCAAACTGATTAAATCTACGATGGATGGTACACAGTGCTGTGTTCGGAATTCGGGTGGATTGTCAAGTTCATTCGAATCACACAGAGGGCTTCGTCAAGGTGATGGTCTTTCATGCCTGCTGTTCAACACAGCGCTACAAGGTATTATGAACCGAGCGGATATCAACACGCGGGGCACGATATTCAACAAATCTAGTCAATTCGTCTGCTTTGCCGATGACATGGATATTATCGGTAGAACATCTGTGGCGGTGGCTGAACAGTACACCAGACTAAAGCGCGAAGCTAACGTCTAAAACAAAGAACATGCTGGCCAGCGGAACCGAGGCCGAACGACACCGCTTGGGCAGTAGTATATTGATCGACGGCGATGAGTTTGGGGTAGTCGATGAATTTGTCTACCTTGGCTCACTGGTAACGGCGGATAATGATACCAGCCGTGAGATTCGGAGGCGTATTATCAGCGGAAGTCGTGCTTACTATGGGTTCCACAAGCAATTGCGGTCGAGCAGACTAAGTCCTCGTACAAAGTGCACCCTGTACAAGACGCTTATTAGACCGGTTGTTCTCTACGGGCATGAAACGTGGACAATGCTCGAGGAGGACCTGCGAGTGCTCGGAGTTTTCGAACGACGAGTGCTAAGAACGATCTTCGGCGGCGTACAGAAGAACGGAGTATGGAGGCGGAGGATGAACCATGAACTCGCACAGTTTTATGGTGAACCCAGTATCCAGAAGGTCCGGATAACTACCCTGCAAAGACGGTGTTCGTCTCAAATCCGGTAGGAACAAGACGACCAGGAGCGCAGCGAGCAAGATGGTTAGACCAGGTGGAGCGAGATCTGGCGGAGAATACTCGGTGTCCGAGGAATTGGTGAGCAGTAGCCCTCAACCGAGTTACATGGAGAAACTTTGTTCAACAGGCTTTGTCTTAGGAAACGGAAAACCTTATTTTTTGATAGCTGTCAGTCTATTAAAAATCCGCACGGATTTTATAATCTCCAACGTTTCGATTATAATTTTTTCGGTAATTTTCAAGAACAGTAGTTAGTAAAAAAGAAAATATTATACTTTACAGTTGAAAGTGTATTAAAAATCGTAAAATTATTTCCCTGCAGGACAGGCTTGTTTTTAACCTTTTAGTGGCGAAAATCTCAAAATGAGATCCTTCTTTGTTTAGAATTGGAGTCTTTGTTTAGAATTGGAGTCTTTGTTTAGAATTGAAGTCTTTGTTTAGAATGAAATTGATTTCCAAACTAAAGCAGCACCGAACGGAATAAGTTCGTGGGATAATGTCGTCGGAAACATAAAGTGAATCGCTCGAAAAGTAAATATTTATAGGAAAAAACTGTGGGAATGAATAGTAGGCGGCACTTCAAGTAGCCATCGAAGCAGCAAAAGTTATAGGTAGGTACCTAGAAGAAAAGTTACAGCTACCAGCTACATCGTAATTCATCATATGGAAATGTGAAAAGTGCAACGAGTGGAGCCGTATCAAATGCTGCCAGAATAATGCATCATTGCACAATCGAAACAACAAAAGTTTAACTTCATTTAACATCGGAAAAATAAGTTAACCTTTACAGAGTATGAGGACTATTACTGAACATAACAACTTTTGATTATTCGATTTATATGTTTGTTTTATGCAATTTCAAAGCAAGATGCTTGCCACATATGTAAGATTTTTTCAGTGGCATTTAAATGTTCCGGCGGTAAATGCGGCCATGGTTTATAGGATGTTTTGATTGCTGCTTGGGAAAGCACACATTTTAAGCCAATTTAAGCGGGACTTGAAATTCATTCAGACGACCTATATAGACTTTTACCGATGCTGCAAAAGTACTGAAGCAAAAGCGTTGTGATTTTGTTTAGTTTGTTAATTCAACAATGAACGATCGGTGATTTGGAAAATATTGATGCGAAATTTTATGACAAATTTATGAACCAAGTTAACAAGCTGCCAATTCATCTCAGTGGTTTCTGTTGCGCGTCTGAAAATGCTTCGGCTGTACATTGTTAGGAATAATGTTTGAAAGGCACACATTTTTGTTTTGTTTTTTTTTTTTGAGCGAACTCATATACTGTTCAATAGCAAGCTTTAACATTTGATTTGAATTTCTGACCACTCGAGTGAGTAGACACGGGGACTTGGGCATTGTTATGCAAATGCACGTGAGTCACATACTCACACGCACACAAGTTTTGTTCTTTTCACTTCTCCCAGAGTGCAGATAAGCGTCGTCGCGGTTTGCATATTTGACTTTACGCTGCATCTTTTTGCATATGCAGCGCATGCTGTTGCCACAGAATAGCAGACACAGCACTCTTTGTATCAATCTGATTTTTGCACGTTTTATTTTGTCCACTTGGTGTATCAAATAAAAGATGCTAGTTTTCGAAATTGCATGCCCTTAAATCTATGTCGCTGGTTGGTTTATGAGCAGTAATTGATCACAAGAATCGTGAAATTTATGCTATCGTAAAAAACTGATGCTACTACACCGGGAGTAAGTTTATTATCGTTTGCTTTGTTCAGTTCTTTGCTGAACATACTTCGTAGTTTGTTTGAAAGCGAATTTCGAAGCTTTTTATCGCATGAATAACGTCAATGACCTATCGAAAGAGTTGGTCAATGATGTAAAGAACTGTATTGAATTTGAAAAGTGGTAGTTGAGCAAGTTTCGTTTTGCTTTTATGTCAATTATAGCCTGTGGATAGCTTGCGTAGAACAAAAAAAGAATAGTTTTTGGTTTTTATACAGCTAGACAGTTAGGCATAAACAAAGCCAATTTGAATAAAAAACCTTCAAATAGAATATACAACTATGAATAATTCGAATAACTACCGAGTATGTCCAGAGCTTGGCGGCGATAGCGCGAAGCGAACGCGGCCTAATTTCCGATAGCAAAATTTCGAAACAGTCGACGTTCTTCCTGTATGCCAATTTGAGCGATTTGTCTGTAGCCCGGACAGTACACGTGGACTGGACTGGAGTTTGGGTTTGATTTGCACCGAGCAGCGCCTTCCGGTTCTAGGAATATTGCAGACGGCTGTACTAACCGGAAATGAACGGCATAAAAGGAATAAGTATGGTTCATGTCGAAATTCGAAAGCTCGCACACTGCTCGAATCGGGCGAACACAAACCGAGGCATGCACAAAGAGAAAGGCTGCAGGCGCTGAACGGACTGCATTGAGTAGGCCTGCCGCATTTGGAGGTAAGTTTATGTTGCCATGTGGGATTTACTCCGGAAAACTGTTTGAAAATTTCTTTCGGGGCTAAACGGTTATGCCGTCCACCGAATGGTAAATTCAAATGGTTTTGAGTTTCTCTCTGAAATCTGGTCCAACCATTATGTGGAAAGCTCTACCGACAGCAATTAATTAGTTTGAGGTCAGTTTTATCAGAAAAATGGCCGGAATATGCAACTAGGCACTAGGTTGTAATTTTCCTTCATGACAATGCTCGGTCACATATTCCTATACCGGTATAAAGTGAGTTTTTTTTTATAGAGGTATTCAGTTTTATGCTGATAACACTGTGATATGTCGAAAATCGCAAAATGTGTAATTATACACTTCCGTAAATGTGTAATTATACACAGTAGGATTTCGAATTTGGCATGCCTCGATTTTAGCAACAAAAGTATCCGTTTTTGGCAACACAAAGTATTTCCCTTACAATAATATGCCTCAATATCAGTCAGTTTCCGCATACATACTTTAAATGACTCAATAATGATGCCCTCAGTGTGTTCATCAAAAAAAGGTTGCTGTTATAGAATATTTCGAACAATAATATTTTTATTGCCGTAGGACTACGACGCAGGTTGCGAAAAACTTACTTGCACCGGACGGATAGCTCTCGGCGCACTTTTCAAGCATACAATGATTGCAATCGTTGATTAATAATACTTTCTCAATTTATAACGCATTTACATTCAATTTTTTCATATCAAAAAAGGGTCTCGATTTTGGCAACATAGGCGACACGCATTTGTGGCCAAATTCGAAATCCAACTGTATTCAGTAACGAAATTTGTAGACTTGTTACTCATATAAACTTATAAGATCACAAAACTTGTTATCCAGCTTTTATGTGTCTAATTTGTTTTAAGACACAGAACAGTCCCATTTCTATACTTTAATATGGGAATTTAAATAATATACTAAGTCTAGTATCATATCGATACTCACTTCCGTGTAGAGATGCCAATACCGAGGGGGTATTTCGAAAACCGGTTTTTCGGTATTGATCAATTCAATACCGGTAATACCGGTAAAAAACCGGTAAAAGCCAATTCTTGAGAAATATATTTAAAAATTGTTAAATTTATAGAAAATGTTTCCATTAATCAATGGTACTCAATTTTTTGAAACAGCTAAGTGACTAGCTCTCTTAAAAAGAAATAAGTACGGAAAGAGTGTTTATCGTGTCAACTCTAAAACGAGACAGACTTTACTGGGAAACTGCATACAATTTGAGTAAAACCAAAATATATGGTCTTGTGGTCCAAATTGATAGCTTATTTTCTTACTAATTTTTTTAAAGCCCTGTTCATGCCGAAACATCTGTGATACGTGGTGTCAGGTAATTGAAATATTTACTGGTTTTTCGAATTATTTTGAGTGACATAGAGCATTAGTGAATTTTGAGACACGCATTTCAAGACGGAGGATAAATAATTGAAGATAGAATTAACAAAAGGGCGAATGTCGCAAGCGTAAACAAACCGAGTGAGGGTTGATTTTCCTTGCTAGTCCAGCAAAAAATAACTCTCACTCGTTTTGTTTACATTTGCGACATTCGCCCTTTTGTTAATTCTATCTAGAATTGATCAGAAACTGAACATGGTCGGAATGGCAGCAAGCCAACCTAGCTCGTTTCACAGTTCGCAGTATGAATGGTTCTTACAAGTCAGTCTATGCTCGCAGCGATACAATCTTTGATGGTGGTTTCAGAAAACAGTCATCCTGTCTATCCGTTGAGGATTGCCAACAACGGGTGCATAAACGAACTCTTCTTCCGTGATATGCTATGACATTTTTTAAAGCACTCCGTAATTTTTCACTGAAATTTTTCTGAAGAGCTACAATGCACAATATTCTTAATTGTATTTTTGTTAAAGTCACTTTCATAGATATTTAGATAAATATTTTCCGTTTGTTAAAATTATATAATTGAGCTGTTATTTTCAGAACCTCGAAGCATTGAATTGAATTCGCCCTATATGTTAACAATCTAAACGGCAATGGAAGCTTCTTGAGTTATTTTTTCATCAAATTTACCATGTAAAAAAATACCGAAAATACCGGTTTTTGGTCGCGTAAAAACCGGTGTTTCGGTATTGAAAAATAGCACGGTAATACCGGTAAAACCGGTTTCGGTAAAACGGTAACGCATCCCTACTTCCGTGCAGTTAATAAATTTTGAATATTCGCAGAGAGGGCCTTTCTGTAGCAAACTTGTTTCATAATGTACGATTAGTTTGACCTTCTGGCACGGCACCAAAATGTCGGCACTCTCTAAACCTTCAATTGCTTTTCGATTTAGTGTTAAATTCCATTCAATCGGTTGCCCTTTGTGACATGCATACGTAAATTGGCGCAAAGCTCTTGCAAATTAAAGTAATCAAAAGCATGGTTCGTAATTTAAAATGTTGGAAATTACCATACATTCAATCGTTGCCATCTTCTGTTGTTTGGTCTTTCAGTAACCATCAGTAACTGTGACTGTTGAGTATGGGCTAGTAGGTATCGGTGCCCAACTCATCGTCAGCATTGAATACATGGTATCGAATTAAGATTACGCATCGGAAGGATCAGGATATAGCCGTTCAGTCGTTAGTCAGTTGTACCAATCCGATACTCGTGCTGTGGACGACATTGCAAATCCTTAATATGGGATCCATTTCACCAGTACATAGGAAATGACTGCCATCCTCTAACGACAATGAGAGAAAGGAGATTCCCATAAATGTTTCTACATATCAGGGGGTATAGTATGTATATTCTCCAAAGCTGCACGACCACGAATACTGGGTCCACGTGAAGACCGGTCCCATTTGGAGACTAGCTCTTGCTGCTTAGCTTAGCTTCTGGCTCTGACTGACAAACTGACTGGGTAGGCAATTGGCATCGGGACATTCGTTCTATAACGCTTCGCTATGTAGACATGTGTACTGCTGTACAGCTCCAGTAGTTGCTGGTCCCATCGGATTTGCAGCTCTACACCACCATCTTCAGTCGGCTGGGCATACCGAAACTACAATGTGCCACCACCACCGTGGCTGGCATACACGAGTGAGATTGAATTTCGTTTTATGATGCTTCAAATTAATATCCTCCTTATCCTAGTCTGTTTCGTTAGGCTTTATGTCTAAGCTTTTCCTTGGGTTTGCAGCAGTTCATGCAGACTTTCCGCTTAGTATCGTACCATTCAGAAAGAGAAAGAAGAAAAAATCCGTTTCCAGCAACAAGAGCTGTTATCATTCTACCGAACTGATGCGGGTGATGATTTCGGTTGTATGTTCTACACATATATGGTTGGGGGCCATCCATGCATATCAAACATTGAGCCAATACTTATGGGTTCAGAACAATTGGAAATAGTGAGTTATACTTCGTCAGGTATGTCATAAATAATATAGCAATCATAGGGCCAGGTTTGTTTTAGGTATCTATCTAATCTTTTGTAGTTTTAATTTTGCTAGACTTTTTACACTAAAAATGCTACGGTAATGGGTCAACGTGCTTTTGCTTTTTTAATTTTGAAATTATGGTCGCAAGTCTCGTAATTGCTTGTTTTATGTTGTCAAAATTATTATACGCATTGTGTCAAAAAGTCCACATATTTCATAAATCGGATTGTAGGATCGTAGCATTAAAGGGTGTCCCACATCGAATTGCACCACGGAAGAAACGCTGTAGATTACCCATTGGGTATTTTCTCTTGAAAATTTGAGTAAAAGTAGTTTAGAGTGTATTATTTACACTCTATTTTTACCGTGTTCAGTTTTTCGAAAATTAGAAAAAATGGCGTCACCCGAAAAGCAACGTCGTGAATTTATTTTGCACAAGCACCTGGAAAATCCTCAACGTCAAGGCAGACTTCCGGCAGCTTCCGGGGCTACTGTACTTCATCGCCTAGCACAAGTTTGAGGTTCCGGAGGAAGTAAGGACGCAGAAACTTTCATAGTTTGCCAAGAAATACATGATTTGGCCAAAAAATACATCATGTGGCCAACGGAGTGCGCCGTTCGTGACTACCGGGACTGTAAACGAACAGATCTACCTCAATGAGTGTTTACAGAAGCATCTGCTTTCTCTGTCGAAGCAACACGAGGGCTCTGCGATCTTCTGGCCGGATCTCCCTTCGTGCCAATATTCAAAGGATGTATTGAAATGGTACGAAGCCAACGGAGTCACTTTCTTACCCAAGGAAATGAACGCACCGGAACTAAGGCTCACCGGAAAATACTAGGGTATTATTAAGCAGGCACTACGGAAGCATCCCAAGGAGGTCAAGTCTGAGGAAAAAATGAAGAAAAAGTGGATTTCCGTACAGATGAAGCTGCAGCTAGGTTGTACAAAAGTTTTTGAGTGGAGTTAAGCGTAAGGTGCGAGCATATGGTTATAGTATCGAAGTTGAATGAGACAAATATGTCAAAAACTTACTAATGGGTTATATTTTGTTGTCTGAAAGTTTGAAAAGGCTCGATCGATCAAATAGGAATTTCTACAGCGTTTCTTCCGTGGTGCATTACGATGTGGGACACCCTTTAGTATCGCAATTGTCGCAATGTTTTGAAAACTTGTAGGCAGCTATGCTTTGTTATGTAAGCGTACATTTCACTTTCCAGATCCACAGTTTTATACACCATTAGGTAGGGTTTAGTGCTAATTTTCGTCGTAGCAAGGAAAGCCACTTCAATTTTCATCATTTCCTGGATGGATTTAAACGAATAATACAAAAATTCTTGTACTGAATTTATTCTAACACACTTACCTTTCGATCCGGCACGTTAATTTCACTACAAAGCAATTATTAAAAGTATTTTATTGAAATTACGGTACTGATTTTATTTTTTACTTTTGTCGTATCATTTTTAAATCTGTCCTTCAAAATTTTCCTTCGTCCGAACCAAAAATCACAACAATGTTTATGTAATTGTGTAGGACGGCATAACAAATGTCAATTCTACTAAAACTTATTAATTATCATGCAAGGTTTTGCCCTACAGAATAATGACAACGTGTTGCTTGAGTTACTTTCACTTTATGAATGACGGGATTTGAAATGTTTCGTCGACATTTTTTCTTCGTCGCACCGAAAAATGTAGAAAATTTGGCTGCTAGTAATTCTATGAAAAAAGTATTTAAATAGGTCTCAGCTCGCTTTCATGATAGTCAACAAACTAAAATATTAAGGAATAACTAATTTTACATTGTGTGTTATAAAAAACATCGACCTTTGCAATAATTGTATTGAATAGAACGGGAATAGGTAATTACGACGAAGCAGTGCTACGTTTTCGTTTATTTCTATTAATAAAACGATCGCATTCTCCTAGCCCAGAAGGTCAGAATTTATTTTTTTATTTTGCTTGAGCCTAAATCAATTAAAAGTACCGTGAACGTACCATATTCTGCGCAGCTCCTAATTCTGCGCATTTTTCTTTATATATGTATTTTTCAACATTGTGCATAACTATGGCCATTGTGTTATTTTTTTATAAATCTCTGTTGAATATTACGCCATTATTCACAAAAGGGCCATAATATTTGACAGCGAAATAAATTAAAGTGAAACTGAAAGTATTTTATATGTCAGAAAACAACGTCGTTAGCGCCAACGCTAAAACTGTCCTTCTAGAAAATTAACAAAATAATGATCGAAATTCTTTGCAATGATCAAATTACCCAGCATAATTAGAAAGAATAATTAGTTTTAGTTATGTTTTAGGCAAAAAGATTGATTGCATGCCTTGTTTTCGTTGGAAAAATTCGATGCAGTAGTGCGCAGATTTAGGCACAGATTTTTTATTCATGTTCCAAATTCTGCGCAGTAATGTATGTATGAAGAAATCGCGAAAAAATACGCAACTTCTCCCAAATGGCTGAGGTATAGAGGCATAGAAATTCAAGTAGAACCTTTAACTTGCATTGATTGGAATCCTGTGTTACGGCTCGGGGTCCGAACCTACGAACGCCAATTCATGGAACCATGTCTTCTGATTTTTTTTGACAGTCGAACTTCATTGAGCTGTCAGGGAGTGGAGAAGTGGTTTCTATATGAAAACACAATTGTTAATATTAGTCTAAAGTATAATGTTCAGTATAGAGAAAACCCGAATGAACTCGCCCTTCACGTTATCGACAATAAAATATTTAAAATAAGCCAATCCAAATGATAATAATGTTCCTGTGCCACCTGGACAGCACAAGAAGGCCAGATCATGGATTTCATCATGGTAATGGCTAATGTCGGATTTTTGATGTGCTTTCAGCGTATAAAGACATAAACTACATGGTATGAATGTTTATTGTTACTTTTTAGGTGCGCAGAATTAGGAACAAACATGCGCAGAATTAGGAACATGGGCAAGAGAGTGCGCAGAATTAGGCACCGTGGATAAGTTTACAAAACGAAAGATATACTCAATTGTTGGTCGACTTTTAATTCCCATGTTTTTTACCATATATTATAGACCGTAGCACTACTTGTTGCTGCTATCAACGTTATCAATTTAACTCTAGAATACTCATAATAGCGGAGGAATCATAAAAATGTCTTAACTGCGCAGAATATGGTACGTTCACGGTACTGCCATCCGGGGTGACATTGTGCCAAAAACTAAAAATGTTTATTTGTGAAAATTTATTATATCTATGGAAACTCGTGACCTAAATTCAAAATGATGATGAACATAACATATTTATTCATAACTTAGAATGGAACACAGATAATATTAGCAAACTATTTAGCCTAAACAGCGTTTCAAAGTTCACGATCAAAAATACTCGGAAATAATACTTGTAAAAAATGTCCCCTATAAAGCAACCGAAACAAGAAATCGCATCAACTTGCTAATTTGAAAGCATATAAAGTAATCGTTTACAATGTATTGAAAGATTATTATGCGTTGGATAAGTTTTGATTACGAAAATAATATTTTTCCGAACTTTGTACTCTTCGAGCTTTACGGGGGTGAGATTGTGCCAAGCCATAATGTTCGTTCCAATTTGTGGATTTCACATACATAACAAAAATACGTCAGTAAGTAGGTCTGCTAAATAATTTAAACTAATTTTTACTTTTTCTCTGGAAATTTCAGAAGCTTAAATATATTATATCATGTATAAAGTGCCAATTTGAAGGAGGAGGAGGGGGGGGGTAGTTTACATGTCCTGCGACCGCGGGTTCTCGAACGAAGTAATAGTTAATTTTGTTAAATCCCACCGCTGTCACCATAAATGATCAAATAGGTATGCTCCATTAGAATACACACCCTCCCTATGTCTCCCCCCTATGTCATTTTTGGTTATTTCAGACCTCCCCGAGTTATTTTCATTCCTACTTTTGATGCGTTGTTTTGGGCCGGCCCCCTGCCCCTAATAGTCCACTTAGTTCATGGACAACCCCATATGAACTACTTTGTACTGATATTTATGTATATTGTTTATAAACATGCTAATGTTCACTGTTTAGGTATTTACCTTAACTTTATGTTTTTGGCACAATGTCACCCCCTAAAAGGGGTGAAATTGTGCCAAAGTACATGTACTTCCAGTAAAATTAGGTTTCATTGTAACTAAACCATCTCTACGGTAGTTGTTAATTGAACAATTTAGTATATATTGACAGGTTTTAAATCAACTTAGTTCCTAAATTGTGTGTATTCTGAGCAAAGAACAAAAACTTATGCTTTTTTGGCACAATCTCGCCCCGGATGACGGCACTGAAAGTAAACAGTTTTAAAAAAGTACAAGGATGTCCCCTTCGTCAGATTTTCTTGAATATTGTGTAAAATATTTTAAAGCATCTAGAAGAATACTCGCTCGAATACGGAAAGGTCATGTATGTCCTTTACAAGCAGTGTCAGAGCTTCAGGAGCTTAAAGAACTTCCGGTCTAACTAGGATTTTATACCTTGTCACCTTCGTAAGGCGGTGCATGCGTAGGATGAAGTAAGACCGATTCGCCACTTGAATGTGCCGTGGATCTCCTGAATATTTCCCTAGTAAAAGCATAGCAAAGCCTAGGTGCTGCATTCCGTTATCGAAACTTGACCTTCTGTTTTTATACGACAGACTTCGCAGCCAGCTGTTAGAGTGCAGGACAATTGCAGGACCAGTTGCTACGATCCTATTTACTCTAACAGCCTCTCCCAGTCGAGATTCGAACATACGACGACTGGCTTATTAGGCCAGCGTCATACCTCGGAGCCAACTGGAAGATTGGAATAATTTCCTAATAACATTATCAATTTTATATCACTCTTATAATAGTATTTCTGACCAATTCTGGTAATAAAAGCCACCATAGGAATGTAATGAAACCTCCATTGTTACTTGTGTTGTATTCGAACTCATGGGTTTATTTTCAGGGCCTTTTCTTCATGCTTTATTATCTCCATAAGGCCTATTGTCGCTGCAAAAAATCACTTCTAGTTAAATGCACTGCTTAGGTGCCCCAGGGATGGCTATATTGGGTACAGCTCTGTCATATGGAACGACGTGGGTAAAGTAGAGGAAGCATTGAAGGAATTACAAACAAGCACGCATAAAATTCAACAAGCATGGTGCTCACTCAATAGCGATTATAGCAAAAATAAATGCAGTGCGGTTGTATAGCAAATACCTGGGCGATATCACAATAGATCTCCGAAACTGGTCGCAGTGATGAGTCCATACAGGAAAAAACCCTGGCCACGTTTTGAAGCAACTCGAGAGTGTCCCCGAGATGCACACAAAACACATCATTCGATCCAATGTAGTTCTGATCGTCGCGTCCGTTTGTCTGGAAAACCGTGCATTATCTGTTATAGCTGGTTTCGATCGACTGTATCGTATGCTGCTTTGCAGTCAATAAAGGTGTGATGCGGTGCACATCTGACATTTCTGTAAAACCTCTCAAGTGATGAAGTAGCACGACCCCTCTTGAAATCCGTCTGATAATTCCCTAAGAAACTTTGCGCCATCGGTGACCGCCAGCGTAACAGGATCTAGAAGAGTATCTTATAAATTATAAATATCGTTAAGAATTAGAATAACTATTCCAAGCTAATGACACGCGCTAGTTTTACGAGACGGTAAACTAAGTTCGTAAGGGCTACACACCGAATCCTGATATATGTGGGGACGACAGAGGAAATTTGATCACAAACGAGCCCGTGAGATGGTCGACAGATGGAAACCGTTCTTCGATGAAAACTTCAATAGCTAAGTTGCAGAAGGAGGCGGAACAGAAATAAAACTAGAAGGGCCCATGGATGATAGAAATGTCCCAGCACCTGATCTCCAAGTATGTAGTCGATCGAGAGATAGATTTACTGAAGATCAACAAAGCCGCCGGGAAGGATCGCCTTCCAGCAGAGTCTTATAAACATGGCTGGCAACAGAAGAAAGCTTCATTGCTCGTCGGTATTTGTCCAAGTTCTGCCTAATGACAATACTCAGTTATTTTTTCCAAGCCATTCTTCCCACTCCACCGCTTGTTGACAATCTCCATTAAACCAATCATTTGGACATTTGGTATATTCTGGGGCTCATAACCTAGTGCTCAAACCATTTTGGAGGTGAAGCTCCTAATTCCTCGAAAGAAAGCAGTACCTCATCCAATATTCGATAGATAGCGGGTTATCTAGCCTAATGTTCAAACTAGAAAGATGACTTTGGCGTGTTTGGTAAACAGTTGACTGGTTTGAGCGCACATATACTGCTTCTAAGTGATGGTTGAAGGCAATATCCGCATCCTGTAGAAACGTATATTCATGATGTTAGAGAACAACCGGCTATCTATGAGAACGTGGTCAATCTGGTCTATTGTACGTCGATCAGGTGATCTTCAGGTGGCTTTATATGTATCTTTTCGGGGGAAGACGGTATCATCAGGCTTGGGAAGCTGCGAAGTTTATACATAGTTGGCCGTTAACATTCGTATCGGTATGCAGATTATGGGGTCCTATCACCAGTCTATACAATTTTTCCCTGGCCGACATGTGCGTTAATATCCCCGACGACGAGCTTGATGTCCCGTGGCGAACAGCTGTCGAACGTTGCCTACAATCGCGTGTAAAATGCTTGTGGATATTCAGCTCGTCGTCGTCAGAAGCCTACAGCCGGGGTAGCTCGTGCTCGTGCTGTTTCAAGCAGTCTTCTCCATTCAACTCGATCTTGGACCATTCGTCGCCACTCTCCGCTTTCAATTTGTACTCCGCCAAATATCGTCCGCAGTACCTTCCGCTCGAACACGGCAAGTGCGTGTATGTCCTCCGTGAGCAGCGTCACAGCTTCAAGGCCTTTGCGAAGGGCAAAGCATGCACGATATGCAGCGATCCCAAATATCACTCGAACACAGCGAACTCATTTACTACTTCTATTCGTCGCCGTCAACGCTTACCGTCCGTGGGAGGCACACGTTTGAGCCTCTTCCCATCATGTATTTGGTCTTCGACGCATTAATTTTTAACCCAATCCTTCTAGACTCCGCCTTCAGTCTGATGTAGATTGCCTCCGCCGTCGCAAAGTTCCTGGCTATGATATCAAAGTCACCTACAAAGCCTAAGAGTTAGCTATACCGAATTATACTATGCAATTTGAATAGAGCCCCGTACTTGTAACGCGAAATTGAGCCATTCGTTCGTTGCCGATGTTCATGAATTACTGAGGCTCGATAAATACCATTGTTCAATCACTAGTGAATGAGTAAAATTTATATACCTAAATCTATACCTATAAAAATGGATTTCTGTCTGCTTTATGTTGCTTATAGAATCGAAAAATACTGAGCCGATCGGAGTGAAAATTTGCATATAGGGGTTTTTTGTGCCAGGGAAGGTTCTTATGATGGTTAGAGACCCCTCCCCCCACTTTCATACAAATGATATACAAATTCCCTCATAACTCGAGAACTAATCAAGCAAATGGAACAAAATTTGACATGTGGGTGTTTTTAGAGACAAGAATTTTTTCTATGGTGAATTGAAACCTTTCCCTACTTTAGGAGGGGGGGCTCCTATACAAATGCACTACAAATTTCCCCATAACTCGAGAATTAATTAATCAAATGGAACCATATTTGGCAAGTGGGTGTTTTTGGAGGCATGAATTTTTTCTATGATGAAATAGGACCCCTCTCCCTTTTTAGGAGGGGAGGCTCCCATACAAATGAAATACAAATTTCCTCATAACTCGAGAAGTAATCAAGCAAATGGAACCAAATTTGGCATGTGGAGGGTTTTGGAGGCACGAATTTTTTTAATGATGGCTTGAGCTTGAGACCCCTCACCCCTGTGTTAGGGGGATAAGGACTCTCATACAAATAAAACAGCCATATTTGCGTAAGTCAAAAACTAATCGAACTCCAGAAATTTTATAAAATATTAATCAATAACAAGATCACCAAAAACTATCAATAGTAACATTAGATAATTCATCGCGAGTGTTGCCGACGACCTGCCGTCGGAAGCGCTGGCCACTGCGGAGGCAGCCCCCCGTAGAGATCACCTCTATCTAGGTTTATTTATTTTCCTAGATCTACTGACCTCTATTACTTTCCTTCAGTTAGGTCACCCCTGCGAAATGGTACTTTCTACGAAAAGATTTTCCGTGAAATGGTACATCCTGCGTAAGGTTTTTCGCGAAATGGTATTTAAACTCTACATTCCGCGTTATGGTCAACCGAGAATTGGTGTTCCGCAAAATGGTATTCGGCGAAATGGTTTGTAATGATGGCGAATATTTAAATGCTATTCGCTTAATTTTATCAGGCTAAGCAAGTCAGGGAGGTCCGTAGCCGCAAGGTTATCGAGTCTGCTTTGACAAGCCAGTGGTCGTGGGTTCGAATCTTAGTAGAATCAAGCCATTCCTTGTCAAGTGACTTTAGCATGGGTTCATTCTCAGGCCCCTCATTTACCCTTCCTTCATGCTGAATTCTATATTTACCCTCTGAAGCCTCTTGACAGTGCAAATGTTCCTCCTATAGTTAAGTGTACTGGTCAGAGGTACGAATGAGTCCTCGCCAGGGACGGCTATAATATGGGATAGTACTGGCAGCGAGGAATAAGTGGGTAAATTAGATCAAGCTTTGAAGGAAGGGTAAACCCTAATACACACAAGCACGCATAAAATTTAATAAGCATATCGCTCATTCAATAGCGATTATAGCAAAAAGAAATGCAGTGCAGGTCATAGAGCAAACACCCGGGCGATGTCACAATAGATCAACTATACTGGTCGCGGTGATGAGTCCACACATGGAAAAAATGCAATGGGGGGAGTTGTTTTCTACTTTACTGTGAGGAAAATTTGTATATTAAAACACCCATGAACTCCCCAGAAACTTGCCAAACCCAAGATCGTGAGAAAGGTCATCTGAGATTCACGATCTATGTACAACACAGTTTAATTTGTGGCAATGCGAAGGCTGTCGGGTCAGCTAGTGTATAATATATTAAGGCAGCGGTTCTCAACCTTTTTTATCCGGAACTCCTTATGATATTTTACAGAAAAAATTTACCCTCTGCAAAAAAAAAATTCAATTCATATGACATTATGTGTTTCATTTTGTTGAAAAATATTGACCATAATAGATCAGCAAGAATTCCTTTTTTTAACCCTAAACAAATGTCGTCATCGTCCGCATAGAACGAGCGTGCGTCGTGCTGTTTCAAGCAGTCACCTAGTCGTCTTCATTGAACTCGATCGTTGTCCACTTGTCGCTAATTTTCTAGACGTCTCACAAGTCGCCAGTCACTTTCGATCTGGTTAAGTCATTTTGTGGCTTGGGACCCCTCTATTCCTGGTGCCACGACGGTGGAGTGCGCTATGATCGACTGATCAGAGCTACGTAGGATTGAATTATGTGTTTCGTGTGCACATCTAGTGATATTCTTGAGTCCCTTCCAGACGTGTCGCTATGACGTCAGTTTGTCCGTAAAACCATGTATAGCTGGTCTCGCTCGACTGTATCGTATGCTGCTTTGAAGTCAATGAAGATGTGATACTAGAAATGAAGATATGATGTGATGCATTATAAAACCCAATTAGCAGTTATTTTCAATATTTATTTTTAATATTTCCACTAGCAGTGTGCTGGTGAAAGATGAAGCTGCTTACTCGCACAAAAGAGTGTACTGTTTTTTGATGTTTACTTAATATCAAATCGCAGTTGGGAGAGCAACAGAATGTCATTGGGCAAATCGGTGACATATCATTGCTCCATGGTCAAAGGATTTCAGGGTATTCCTCGAATTAGTTTACTTATCAAGAACTTGCTCGAGATGCTTTCAAAATTCACTTTTTCGAAGTCAATAAGAAAGCTCTAGAATCCTTTTATTTTCTCAGCATAATACGGAGCCTCGTGATCGCACGGAATCGAGCTTACTACCACCGGAGAATAGCGTCAATTTTCTACTATACCCGAATAAGACCTTGCAGGGTACTTTGAGAGTGATATAGAGTAACGTGATGTTGTACCACTTCACATATTCAGATAGCTTTCGTTTCTTAGGGACTTGTAAGATATCCTGCCTACAATTATCAAATATCGCGGTTTCTCAGGTATTGCTGAATAGGTCTATTGCGATGATAATACTGGGTCACCTCTCTGCAACCCGGCTGAAATGCAATATATCTTCGTGCCTTGTTAGATTTCATACGTTTGATTGCTACTTCAATGTGCGGTAACTGTGGCGGTTGGTGGCGACCCTTATACCCTCCCTAGCTAGGGAGTTAACCCAGATGCTCTTGCCCCGTATACAAGAGTTTTTAACAAGCCACTCCAGTTCATGATATCATTGATGGACTGCTGTCTTAGTTGCTCTGGTTTGTGCCTTCTGAATGCTGGCTTTCGCCTTTCTCTGCTCGTGGATCATGTTCCAGGTTTCATCTAAAACTCTGTCGGCGAACGCAACAATGAGTTCAAACTAACCCGCATCCTACTTACCATGGATTCGAAAAAATGTGACATCTCTATTATCTTTGCTAACAGCTGCTTAATTCGATGTTCAATAAATAAGACAATTCGATTGTCTGTCCGCCATTACTGCCAAATTTTTCGTGAAGTATTAGGGGGTATTTTAGCAATCCTCCATTTGGGAACCGTTGTATTAGGGTATATCGTCTAGGGATCAGTAATTGATTGAAGTAATTTTCAATCATATTTTACTTCAGTTAATGGTGCAAGGTTCTAATTACAAAATCTCGTTTTGTATCGAATATAATAAAAATTGAGATTATCTCGAAGCTTAAATCATTGAACAAAAATATTTCTATTCGTTTCTCTTTGTGTGAGCGGGTTTTCTTTTAATTTGCTTGCTTGCCATTTTAACCACATGAAGGGAGTAGAAAACCACTGTGAAGTAAGATAAGATTAATTTAAATTTAAAAATTTTTGAGCTGCAAAGCCAAATGGATCAAACTACATCGGTTAAAGAGGTCAAATGCCAATGTCTGCTATGGTCGAGTCAAAATTTAGAAGCATTCTTAGTATCAGGATAATAAAACGATATCGCCTAATAAAATGCCGTACCAGGGCTTTCTTTGTTATTTCAATCAAATGTTTACGCCATAAGTCATTCAGAAAAAAATACAATTCAGTGTATCTATCATCAAACATTTTTTTTATGTAGATAATTTTTTACTACATTTGCATGGCAGCATATGCAGCCACCGCAAATCTCATCTCGGTCGAATGACTCTTTGGCTGCCATAAATGTTTTCGGGTTTTTATATTCGGAGTGCTATGATCCACTATTGCAGCAGAGCTAACAACCGTATGAAATATAACCACCGCTCATCATCCATAACAATAATCTTTTCAAAAGTCTTGCCAATCGGGACCAATCTGGACCTCGTTAAACAAACCTTCGCTTCCTTGCCGTCGTGCTATGCTATGCGCGCAAACGTACTGCAAATCCGATACCTTTGAGCAACGAAAATATAAAACCATTTAGGTACTGGCAGTTTTGCGCAAAGCAATGCAGCGTTTTTCTGCTTACTGAGGCAAATCTCTATTCATAAAACTGTTGTAGCGAAAAAATGCATACCACACCGTAACTTTTACGCTCGGTTCGTGATTGCTGCTGGCTGCGCCTATCGGGGAAGGAAGCTAACGCAAGGATATATATGGAGATAGAGAGAGCAAGCAGATTTTAAAAATCTGCAAACATACGCATTTATTTTTTGGTGGTCCCCCGATCGATTGCACAGTGCGCGCAGAGAAAAGCGTTCGCCGTTCTGATCGCGAATCGTGCAAGAAAGGCAGGCGACCGGACGATGCAATGTAACACTGGTTGTTGTTGCTGGAAGGAGTGAGACGGTTTCAAATGTGCCAACGAAAAGTTTGTTAGTTGAACGAATAAGTTTCCTAAATTCCTTAATTGAACTAATTAAGTGCCGTATACGTTTATGGTATTGTAAATATAATATTTGTTCAATTACATGCTCACTTTACTAGGTTAACGTCCTTTATCCATCGTTTCGGGATATGTATTGCACTGTTTCCCCCACTCTGTACCAGAGAGAACGGTTTCCTGTGCGATCTTATCGAACCATTATATAGCCGTACTGTGCCACAATAATGTTATAAATCATCTTTGTTGCCGTATGTAATTGAAATCATTCGAAATATTCCCAAATATACGCAACGGTAGCTGGAATTACTAGTGGCTGCCAAGCTAGCAGGCTCATATCCGATGCACCACCAATTCGCCTCGCCGTGCACTCACTCGGCGTTATTGATGTTGGGGACAACCAAACCCAATAGGATTAGCATGAATTATTGTCAATCGACTAAAATTTATTCAACAACCCTTTTCAATGAACCGGTTGATGCATAAATTTTCACAGATGCTAACGATTCAAATTGATTATGTGTGCCTTTGTGGATTTCCCGTGCGGAAATGAATGGTTGACCTTCTATGTTGTGCATATGTAGTGCCATTTGGGTCGCTTTTCTCTATCGCGGGATTAAAAAACACTTTTAGAACGGGATTTAAAACGCTTGTTTTCCGGTCAGCGCAAAATCAACAACACTGTTTGATGAAAAATCCGCGGCCAGATCAAGTGAAATAGAAGTTTGTACGTTGAAAACGTTTTTAAAACACATTGAAATGTATTCGCTGTAATACTGTTTGAATTGCTCTTTGTAAAATTTTTGAGAATTCTAACAATGATTACTTGATATTTTTGAAATTAATGTTTAATGAAGAACTGTCAAATTCAATCCTAGCTGAGACTTTTCAAATTATATTCTGACTCTCATTTACCGCAAAATAAAATTGGAAACGAGTGAATATCTGAATTTCACGGTGACCACCACGTCATTAAGAACCCACGGGAACGAATGTCATCGTTCCATCATCCATCGTCGGGAGGCACTTTGTCGAGAAGTGTGAACCGACAATTGTCGAGCACTGCAGAACTGTTTTTATCTTGCAGATGAGCTGCGAAATAAAAATCGCTCCATAAACAAGGAGTGTTTTTCGTACACTTACCCATCGCATCCCGTCTACCGGTCGAACCGAACAGTGTAGGGGGTCTGTGAAACTTTTAGGAATGCAAAACTACTATTAGTTGGTGCAAACAATTGTTCAGCCAGTACGAAGAACCACTTTCCTCATTCGAGAAATTTTACAATTTCCTTTCGATCAGCTTCGTTAAGCGTGTAGGGCGCTATATCTCTGCATATTAGTGTTGATAGGAGGAAATGCTTATCAACTTAGGAACTATATTGGCTTGTTTCATTATGCCTGATTTTTGTTTTCAGGTATAATAAATTCAAATTTGTCACGAGGTTTTCGAGTCATTTTAAATCTCGCATGTGCATAATATTTTTAGATATAAATTATCAAATTATGGTTGTATATGAGCACCAATGGCATTATATTATATTTATTAAAAGGTATTTTTAAAGGTATCTTAATTTTCGTAATTACTGGCTTTACCAGAAATTTTTTGAATAGTCAGGTTAGTCTTATATAACTCCCCCCATCTACTAACAACAATTCCTTTCCCGAAATACTTGTGAAGATGCAGAGGATTCCCTGGTCTTTAGTAGCAACAAGTATTGGACTAACATTCCTTCCCATCCCACCAGGACCCGCATTCGGACGTGGCCGGCGTCGGTATTGATCAGCATGCAGGGACCTGATAAGGTTGCACAATGAGGAATAGCATGCTGTCCCAAGTATGCTCTTTCCAGCCATCATTTTGCAATTTTCATCGGTCCTGGTCAATAACGGAGTAGCAGCACACGGGCGGTATCCTATGCTTATGCTTATGCTTAATTTCCTTTCGATCAGCTTCGTTCAAATTTACAATGATTAATAACTCTACAATTGGCCGTTACCTTTTTTCTTGCTGGATTAACCAATTTACAATGTTGACATCATAATCGATACCATAAATCATAAATCCTTTACGAGGCGGACATAATGCGCACCCAAGGGTTGGACTTTACTTTGGTATACGAATTTCAACTTTATGGAACACCCGGCCGAGCCGGAGAGGCCCAGTTTCTTTTGCCATGAATTTCGTATCTACTTAGTTCTTGAGTTTTCCCCGTGTCCTTAAGTTGCTGCGGGAGTCGTGCCGAGGAATTCGTTATGTAGAAAAACAGCAGACTTTCCACGAAAATCATTTTCACATTTTCCCACCCCCACTCTGGGTTTATGGGAATGAAATAACGACATCACCAGCAGGGCACCATCATCAGAGTACCGAACAAATAATAGATCTTCACGTGGGTGGAGCTGATGTTCTCCGCCTAGCAGAAGGCTTTCGGCTCTAAAAGCGGTTTATTTCCTCTCCTTCATTTGAGCGCGGGCAGGAATTTTCAGCTCTACTTCCAGAAAGTATCGCCACCATTAGTGCTACACTTTGCTGATGTCGTTCGGATGCGGATTATATCTTTACTTCAAGTTATTGATCTTGTAACATTCTTGATTTCATAGTTTAATACTTTCAAAACACCCCACATGCAAGTAGAGCTCAACTTAAGTCAATTTATTCTCAGCTGCCGTGTGTCCCATAGTAGGTACGAATGCGATCATTTTCTGCACGGCAGGGCTGCCCTGCACTCAGTGCACCTATTTTGATTATTTAACTGTAACACCTCTGCCAAGCAAAATTCGAAAATGTTATGTATGGGACATTTATAGAGTCAATTATTATACATAAGATTGCTGAACTAAGTATTGCTCTATCTTAAGTAATTA
The DNA here is from genome assembly GCF_943734655.1 of Sabethes cyaneus. Classification (NCBI taxonomy): domain Eukaryota; kingdom Metazoa; phylum Arthropoda; class Insecta; order Diptera; family Culicidae; genus Sabethes; species Sabethes cyaneus. The sequence continues at coordinate 77,117,412 of NC_071354.1, read as the reverse complement.
CGGCACACTCTCACTTCACACTGGGTGGTGCGCAGAGAGCGCTATTGGTGCACCGCCCAGTGTGAAGATAGAACAATACTTAGTTCAGCAATCTTATGGATAATACTTGACTCTATAAATGCCCCATACATAACATATTCGGATTTTGCGTGGTTGAGGTGTTACAGTTAAAAAAGTAAAATAGATGCACTGAGTGCAGGACAGCCCTGCTGCACGGCTTCATGTATGCTTCCAACCGTGAGTTTTTTTTTATTAGGATCGGGAGACCTTTTTTGTATAAAATGACAAAAAAAAACTGCAATGTAGAGCTAAAGTGGTGTCGTGGCAGTTACTAACTTCTCAGCAAAACGTGTCTGGCGTTTACAGTTCGAGCTTGCTTTTTTGGGGTGGAAAAAAAGCTTTAATCAAAGTGTGAATTTCATTTTCAATCGCATTCCAGTTTTGAGAGTGAGTTTTTCGTCCCAACCAAACTGAATCGTTATCCAGTCATATTCATTGTAATAGTAATCTGATATTTATTAACACACCCTAATAATTCGAGACTGGAGAGAAGTAGACTTTAAAATTAGTTTAACGCATCTATTTTCGTTCCATTGTGAATTCGAATTGTAGAGCCTAGCGCGAAAATAATAAAATAACAAGAACTACTCGACAACGATTTAATGTGTATACGATATTTCCTTAGAAATTGCTGTTGTGGGAAATAAAAGTTATTATATCCTTTCATCGTGCAGCCGGTATCGTTCAGTGCACATCGTTTGTGTATTTCTGCTTTCTTGTATGCGGTTGATTCACACGAACTATAATGGCTTGTCGCTATATTGTGCCATGCAAAACAAATATTTATCGAAACCGGTTTATTTGATTTATCAAGTAGGTAGTTGCAAGGATTTGTGAGAGCTTAACCAAAGCACATCATTCTGACGCAATTTGAGCTTCCAATTTTTTTTGTTCGATAAACTTCGTAACCAATTGATATCGTACAGGACAATTGCGAAACTATGGTGCAACGATTCTATTGACTCTAACAATCTCACACAGTCGAGCTTAAAACGTACGACGTTTGATTAGGCTTTACCAAAAAACTTCCCCAAAACGTTTGCGGTAGCAAGAGCTTTTATTTGATACTGAAATTGTTCAAATCGGTTGAGGTTGAAAATCATGTAACGTAATTTTCACATTTTCACTTGCTTTTAAATGAGATGTCGTACCGTAAAACAATTCAATGGTGATCTACAAGATGATAGCACTTTTCAAATTAATATAGGGTATGTTGCTGCTTCGTCGTATGCCTATTCCCGTCCTATCCAACATAAATTATTAAAAATATCAACGATTTTTATGACACACAATGCAAAATTAGTTATTCCCTAATATTTTAATTTGTTGTCTCTCATACGCGATCAATCAAAATGAGCTGAGATCTATTTAAATGCTTTTTTCATGAAATAATTCTTAGCAGCCAAATTTCCTACGTTTTTTTCGTGCGACGAAGAAGAAAATGTCGACTAATTGTTTCAATTTCCGTCATTCATAAAATGAAAATAACTCACACAAGGCATTGTTGTTATTCTCCAGCCGGGAAAACTTGCCTAACCTACAGAAATTTTGTTGAATAACATTTGTCATGCTGTCCTACACAAATACATGCGCGTTAGCTCCGTAAACATTGTTGTGATTTTTAGTTCGGACGATGAAAAATTTTTATAGACGGATTTCAAAACGGTACGAGTACGACGAATTTAACTTTATATCTTAAGTTGCGTAATTTCAATCAAATGCTTTATTAATCGCTTTTTAGTGAATTCAAAGTGCACGGATCGGAAGGCAAGTGTGTTTAAATCAAATCAGCAGCAGAGCTTTTGGAGTATTCATTAAATCCACCTAAGAAATGATGAAAATTAGAGTGGCTTTCCTTACTACGACGGGAATTAGAAATAAACCCTAATTGCGAACGAATCGATTCAGCCATCTCAGAGAAACAGGCAGCTAAAGTCAAGCGTCACACAACCATACACATCACACGCACAGAACCACACACTCAACCGCATCACACGCACATTCATGCACACACAAGCACTCAAACACACGTACACACAAAAACGGAAGCTGAAATTAAATGCGCTTGAGTTGATGGACACGCTGACGAGGGCATGTGATGCTTGAAACTGAAGCCGAGAAATGCCCGGCGCCCAGCTTACTGGTGGAATGAGACTTGGCGACCTTCGTGCTGGTTGTCTTAGGCTGCGAAATTTTTAACTTTTTGGTTAAAATTTGAGATAGTTTTTCGAAAATAACCATGCTCGGGAGCATTTTTTTTTCACCAATGTATGGATGTTTAACATAACAGATTTGTTTATTCAACCCGAAATGAAATGAGATAAATTTTATCTATCAAATAGGAGCAAATGAACACCAAAAATTCATCCAATGCCAACCTGGACTCTCATTGAGTAAAACAACTATCAATCCGTCAAATATGAAATGGTTCGCATTCTGAATTGATTTTAACAACTCGAGGAGAAATAACCATCGAACTGTCAAAATTTATCTAAAAAGTTAAAAATTTCGCGAAATGGTTCACAGCCTTAGAGCCAGAAGACGCATCCAGAGCTACAGCGGAGCGTGAAGAGTGAGTACGGTTATCAGATTGGCTAGGGTTTCCAACCCCTGGGGTAACGCGTATCGCATTGTGATGGCGAAAGCCAAAGGTCTTCAGACAACTAGGGAGATGTGCCCGAATAAGTTGAAGGTTATCGTGGAGAAACATTGACCGACGCCTGATCTACGATGTGACCGCTAACACCGTACAACGTAGGAGAAAGAGACAATGCCGACGATTTGCTAGTCTCTAACAATGAACTAGTAGCAGTGGCTAGACGGCCTAAAATCAAGAAGTCCTGATGGAATTTATAACATTCCGCAGAAGGCTGCAATACGAGCGTTCCCGGACATGTTCAGGTCAGTGCTGCAAAAATACCTAGAAGATGTGCACTTCCCTGACTAATGGAAGCAAGGAAAGCCCGCAGGGGATCCGGTGTCATATAAGCCGATATGTCTGTTGAATACATGCGGAAAACTCCACGAGAGGTTTATCCTGAGCAGGCTGACGAGCTACACGGAAGGTGTACTCGGTATGTCGAACATACAGTTTGGGTTCCAGAAAGAAAAGTCGACAGTATTCGGACAGTAGTCAAGCGAGCCGCGAAGTCGTCCAAACAGAAACGAGAAGAAGAAGATTGTTTTCGCGCCGGCGCTGTAACGATCGATGTGAAAAACACCTACAACAGGTCTTTGCTGAGTCGCTGCATAGAATGCAGGTTCCAGGATTTCTATACTTCCGGAATCGGGTGTTTGTCTATGAAACCCCAAAGGGGTGCAAGACGATGAACATTACGTCGAGTGTTCCGCAAGGCACCATCCTCGGACCTAAGCTCTGGAACGGGATGTACAATGGTGTATTGATGCACAGTGCTACGAACCAAGCGAATTCACGCAAATCTGATCAGTACGTACCGGCTTATGACCGTGAGAGTTGCGTACAGAACAATATCGTCGGAGGCAGTATACGTTATCGCTGGAATGATCCCCATTGGCATCACGCTTGTGGAAGGTAACGATTGTTACGGACGAAGAAGCAGAAGTTCGGAGGCTGGTAAGGGATAAATCGTTGGCCAAGTTGCAGCAAGACTGGGACACAGCCAAGAACGGCAGATGAACGCACTGACTCATACCGGTTCTGTCGACTTGGTTGAACAGGAAACATGGAGTAGTCGGCTTTCCCCTGACCCCGTTTTTATCGACCCAGTTCTCGTAGTCTTCGAATGTCCAAGATTTGCCGCGATACGAAGCGGGATGCCGCCCCTGAGCGTGGACAGCATAGTGGATGAAATGTGCTGAGAGGAGAGCACGTGGAATGCCATCAACAGTGTGGTAGTGCAAATTATGTTGTAGCTACAACAAAAGTGGAGAAATGACTAGCGAACTACCAACGCCGGTTAGCACGTCTCCACAGATGCATCGGAGGCGGTGCGACAAACACAACGGAGCAGCATTCGTGATCAATAAAATCAACAGGCTTCACATAAGTAGTTGCTACTGGTCTCCTAGATGGACAACGGAGCAGTTCAATCACATGCTGGAGGCAGTAATCGAGAAGCTCATCTGAAGAAGACCTGTAATCATTGATCCCCACCAATGCTTGGGCAGTAAAATGGGGTAATAGATAGAAAATATATATAGCTTAATAGAAACCCTCGCAAAGTTGGATGTAGTGCTGTAGTTACGTAGGTAGTAGTTACGACTAGTACTTTTTCCGTAAGGACAGTCGTGAATCCATCATCGATGTTACCTTCTGCACTCCGTCGGTAGTAGCAAACCGGAGAGTATCCGAGGAGTATACCCACAGCGATCGTCAAGCGATCCGGTACAGTGTTGGACACTAAGAGGCCGTAGCAGTAAGAAGGGCATAAAAAGTTGAACGGAAATGAAAGACGAAAAACTTCAACTAGGATCTTTTCGTCGAGGCACTTAGAACGGGCGGCGAGCCTCTGAGTCGAAATGCAGAAGGGTTTACGAACGTGTCGGTAAGGGCATGTGACGCGACCATGTCTAGAAAGCTGAAGCCCAGAAGCTAACATCGACCAGTGTATTGGTGGAATAAGCAACTCAGCAACCTCCGCCGTAGGTACCTCAGAGCCAGAAGACGAGTACAGAGAGCGGGAATTGCATCAAACGGAGAAGAGCGTAGGTTAGTGTTCCAAGCGGCAGTGGTGTTATCTCCAGAAAAGTTGGAGGTCACCGAAGAGAAACTTTTTCCGAGACACAACCAAACGCTGCGGTTGACTACCCTGTACTTAGACGACGAAGACGCCGAGAGGAAACAGGTCTCCAACGAGGAACTTTGCAGTAGCAGTGGCAAAACGACTAAAGGTAAAGAAAGTGCCAGGCCGCGACGGGATTCCTATTATAGTTCTAAAGGCCGCAATTTCAGGAGGAATGCTTCCCGAATGTATTCAGGATGGTGCTGCAGAAATGTCTGGCGTTCTTTTCGGACATATGGAAGACGCAGAGGTTAATTTTACGACCGACGCCGGAAAAGCCCTCAAGGGATCCAGCATCGTACAGGCCAATCTGTTTCCTGGATACAATCGGGAAACTAAGATGCAACATGGTTTCAGAAAAGGGAGGTCAACGGGCAGTAATTGCAGTAATTGTAAAGGCCGAAAAACCGGCAAACCAGAACCCTAGGGGCGATCATTATTGCGTTGGGATAACGATCGATGTTAACAATGCCTTCAATAGTGGCAGTTGGGAGGCCATCGTCGCATCACTGCATAGAATGAAGGTCCCTGCGTATCTGTGCAAGGTCCTGAAGAGCTACTTCCAGAACAGAGTGCCAGTCTACGAGACTGCCAAGGGGCAGAGACAGGTGGGAGTTCCTCAATGTTCCATCCTCGGTCGAACGATCTGAAACAGGATGTACAATGCGGCACTGACGCTGAAGCTACCGAACGGGGTAACGATCGTTGACTTTGCGAACTTTTCGGTAGCCGGAGAGACGCTGGAAGAGATGCCAAAATTTTGTTAATCCATCAAGGCTAAATCACGTTTCTTGACGTTCGCATTTTTAGTTTATTTTGGAATGACACCCACTTTCCGTCTACGCTAGTCCTAATATAAAGTTTTGTTACGCTCTTTCAATTTTGACACTTGACATTAGATCATAGAATAGATGACATAGTACACAGTACGTAGACGATGGTGTAAACGGATAACATACTCAACTAGAATAGTTATGAGTTCTAGTCCTGCGAAAACCTATTGTAAATTGCAGTAAAACTCAAATTGTTTTCTAGTAATAATTAAAAATCTATTTAACTCTTTAGTGGTCTTCTATTTAACAATTAAATTTGCATTAAATTTCAGACGTTTGCGATAGACCCGTACAGTGCAGTGCTTAGAAATCTGATATTCAGTTTATGCAATACGCCTAAATTATTGCAATATACTGCTCATTCTTTGTTGTTACTAGTACACATGAAATGAACTTCATGAAATGAATTTTATTTAATTTCCTTCAGCCAGGTGTTGGTTGTTTAAACAAAAAAGCAAGCAGTTTAATAAACTAAACTTTGAGATCTGAAATATCAGTCAAGAGCAAGAAAATTGACTGACGGGTTAGTCGAGCAATGATTCAGCACTATAGCTCATGAATGAGTTGTTTTGAAGGGTAGAAAACTGAGAAAGGTGAACACTGTCAGCAGTTCAGTAATGGCGTCCATGGACTAACAGATAAAAGAATACTACCAGCGGTAAAACTGTATGAGCTACATGCATTTTTATTCGCTTTCATGCAGGGCTGTCAATTTTTTCGAGCACTGCCCTAGACAATGAGGGAGCAATTTTAAACAGTAGAAAAAGTCAACGGAATAGATTGGTAATACTGCGTCAACAGTATGATTTGAGAAATCCTTTCCTTCATTGCTTTTGTCTCTATCTTCCCTAATTATTTTTTCATCGTTTTCAGTGCAATTGCAATCGAATTTTTACAATTTCACTCTTCCCAACATGCAGCGCTGGGATCGCTGCATTGATGTGCGGAATATGCAAAATATTCCCTATTCGGCTGCTTTTTATGTTTTTTTATTGAGAAGATTCTGCCCTGGACACGCAGTGTGTCCTTACTTTGCTCTTCAAATCCCGGTCAGGATGAAGAGTTTCCACTAGACACATGCCGTAGATGGAACTTAGTGTAGTATCAACGTTACGAGCGAGCTTCATGTATTTAGAAGGCGGCTGACGACGCGTCGGTTGGGATGACGCGGTAGCTAACAACAACCTACGGTGTCGTATGTGTTCTGGTGTTCAGTACAAACATCACCTATACTTACCCCTAAGGCCATTCGGTGTTATGTCTAGTAGCTAGCGCCAGCAGCGTGGTCTATGGCACAGTCTGCGAACAGCAATTGCACTGTGGCAAAAGCGGTAGCCGCATGCTTTCGATGTCTCTGTTGTGTCGGCAGAATGTATGGTTTTTAATTAAAATGTATGCGGAAAATCCCATCGTTACTTTACACGTCTTCTTTCCCGCTTTTACTTTTCGCTTCCAGGATCGATTTTGTGAACTATTACACCTTCAAATTGTTAGCAACGGTGTTCCGGACTGTCAAGCTTTATTTTTTTCAAGCTTCATCGAAAATCGCATTTGTTTTACAAATGTTTTAGAAACATAAATCCTATTGTATTCAGATCGACATTTTTAATACTGATCATTCTCTACAGGAGTGCAGAAAAGCACACATCCACACTGATAGATGAGTTAACGGGTAAACGAACGACTATTCCCAACGGTTAAACTAAATGCATTTCCGGAAAAATGTCAGCAGTTAGAGCTAGCAGTAAAAAGCACCCTAAAACTGCAATCCTACGACTATTTAGTTGATAATGACCGCTGAAGGTGGTACCGTTCGAGCTAATTGCTATTTCTTCGGTGCTTCTTATCGACCCGCAAGATCCGTCTCTTCCGCACTGTTGAAGTTTTCACTTTATAGTTCGAGAATGGCTTTACTGAATTGCAAAGCACTTCAGTGGTGTATACCGTAATTAATATAATTACACAATTAGAACAGCACTACTGCACGTTGACGTGTATTTATTCTTCTTCCTGGATGCTTTTTTTTTGCTAAAAATAACATTTTTATTTTAGTTGGCAAATAAATGACGTAATGGTAGAATATAAATTTTCTTTAAAAACCGTAATTAATTTGGTTTAATTTCACGTTAGGAATATTGTGATTTGAATAGAAACATGAAGAAAACCAATTGGCATAAAAACACTATTGAGGTCAATAGTTGTATAAAACAAACTGGAATTTTTCCTCTTTGTATAGACATTGGTTAGAGATCTGCGGGAAGGTCACACCTCTTGTATTTTATTTTATGTCGCATCATTGTCACTAGCAAGACTGGAAAAAATTAACGGTGCAATTATTTTTGCATGTCGATAATTCGACTCCCAGTTGCCTCGAGGTACGATGCTAGTCTAATAAGCCAGTCGTCGTATGTTCGAATCTTGGCTGGGAGAGGCTATTAGAGTCAAGAGAATTGTAGCACTAGCCTCGTAATTGTCCTGTACTCTAACAGCTGGCTGCGAAGTCTGTCGTGTAAAAACAGAATGTCAAGTTTCGATAACGGAATGTAGTACCTGGGCTTTGCTTTGCTAATTCGACGTAAGATTGAATGGGACGGAAATGATATTTTTTAATCAAAATAAAAAATCTCAGAGAATTTATTTTAATTGCTACATTACGACAGCTACATAACTGAATAAAACTAAGGACCAAAAAAATGACATTAATTCTGAGCAGGGTAGTTTCACTGGAAAGCTAACCATTTGAGTCGGAAACTTTCCTGTGCAATTTAAAATTTAAATTATTTTTTATCGTTAAAGCCACAACCACTGAATTGCTTCTAAACTAGCATAATCAAAAATTGAACTCTCAATCGATCCGAATCGATCTGAATACTACCCGAGGCAAAGTGTGCCACCGTTCAATCATAGAACCGATAAAATTAGGTACCGATATGTTTGAGACGGTGCTGATGGAACTGCGGCGATGCAAAATATTTCTTCAAATACCTTAGCGATGATGTAGCGAGCGAACAAAGCGGATGCGATAGAGCGATAACAAGTATACCTTATGTAACGCAATGGTCACAAACAAGCTGCAAACTGCCGGGCTCGCCTGGTTGAGATATTCATTTTTAATGCCCCCATTTGGCTTATTACAATAGTCGATTTATTTACTATAGCTGCATTCTTCATACGTCAACCTGGATATGCTGAAGAAAAATTCGCTCATAATTTATTATATACTCGAACACCGAAAATTATATAGGTACTTGAACGCCAAAATTTTCACAGAGCAATTGATAAAAGTCGAATAATATTAATACTCTTATATGTAGTTATGTGTTGCTATGCGGCATAACCTGACGAAAATATGAAAATGAGAAAGGTTATTGCAACAAAGCGAGATTTGATAAAAGCTCAAATTCTGAGTTGTTAAAACCTACCCATTTTTGTATAGGAAGAGGAACTAATCGAACTGAAATTGTTTTTGCTTTCAGTTGGTATCTTTATTTAAATTTTTATGCTTTGAAACATTCAAACATGGATATTTCTGTGAAGGCAAAATCATTAATTTCACAGTTGAAAACTAAACACCATGCGTTTCCATTGCAGTGTCGAAACTTTATTAGTTCAAAAACAAAAAAAAACTTTCTAAATGTTTGATACGTTATGTGAAAACGTTTTATTCAAGCATTTTTTTGAACCACATTTGCCTACTACATTGAGTTACACCTGGCGGAATACCGCTTTTATATTATTAGATGATGGTCTCCTCCATGTGTGAAAATACACAACAAAATATCTGCAATACCTACTTTTCGAATTTGAAAGTAATTGAGTTTAAGTGGAAAAATTACGCCGAAGTTCTTTTTTTCACGGATTGTTTATTCGATTATTAATAAGAGTGAGAGTGCTGGTCGAATTGATACAGTTTATACTGATATTAAGCAACTTTTGCTACAGAAATTTAATCGGCTAGGGGATTCTAGCGAATTAATCTGCTGGCTTCAGACATATCTGATGATATGTATCTGATGATTGCTCCGTAGCCTATCAGTAAAACAAGGTTTTATCGAATCGTTTAGTTTCTGCAACCAGTCTCCATGGCGTTCCACAGCGAAGCAATTTAGGACCACTTCTTTTCATCATCTACTTCAATGATTTTAATGAAAACTACTATATGCGAATGAGTTCAAAATTATTTTTGTTGTACGATCTGCAGAGGACTGCAATCAAACTAGAGGACCTTGTTACCTGACTGATGTCATATGAATAAATTTACTATAAGCGCCAACAAATGCTCAGTGATCACTTTCACTAGAAGTAATATCTCAATCTTGTATGATTACAGGATCGAAGAATCTTTTCTTCAAAACCAATACTCCTGTATTATATCCAAAGCAAACAGAAACTTGGGGTCTATTATGCGCTTAGCTAGAAACTTCCGTAATCCAAACTGTCTGCGCGCCTTCAACTTTTCCTTAGTACGATCCATTCTGGGGCACGGCCTGTCCTTTGAAGTAAAGTAAATAAATAAATAAAAAACGCGCGTTATGCAGCGAAATGTTTTATTACTGGGCTAAAATTAGGAGACTGTCATTTCACAATCAGTCTGACAATCAATTGTTAATATTTTATTCCTACCACGTTTGTTTTTCAAGGCAAACTGAAATATGTTATCCTATTTTTTTAGCCATATCTGCAGTGGGGCAAATTGGTCGCATTCGACTAGTTGGGAAAAATATTGAATAATAAAGCAAATCACATGTTTTTCATCGTTCTTTCGTTAAGCATAACTTTTTAGAGCCTCACTTCACGCAATCGAATCGCAACAATCGTTCATTTACAAATTTTAACCAGAAAAATAGCTTGCGTAAACAATGCAAAAAATTACATCCGAAGCTGCTCAAAAATAAATTCATTTTTGTTTTGGGTTTACAACTTGTAATAACTGTCAGACTTGAATAGTAGGCTGGTTCCATGAAATACTAAAGTTTTTCGTTAGTTTTGCATTTTAATTTGCGCTAGTTTTGGAAAAAACGGAGTGGGGTACATTGCCCTGCTGGGGCACATTATATATTTTTCCCCTAACGGGTTTCGAATCCACTTCTCCTATCAGACCCTGTGAAGCGTAGATATTAGTAAATCTTTGAACTACAGCGGACTGGATAAACGTCACACGCTGAAATACGTTGAACCCGCAGTAATAATTCTAAAACCACTTGGTTTTACTCGAATTTTATAAAGGTTTTATTGTGGTATTAATCATTACCTCTGGTTTTATTATGGTATTACGCAGTACCAAGAGGATACGAGTTGAAACACACTGACCAATCAGATTTATTGTTGCTATTATGAATAATATTAGAGTTCAACACCGAAGTCATTTTTCTATTCAAGGCCACATTGCCATATTCTAGCATTTTGTTTTATCTCACAAACCAAAATTCATCAAAGTAAAGTGTTATCAGGAAGAAAGTTATTAACGATCGGTTTTTCTGTCGCAGGAAGCATTTAGTTGCTTGGTTTTTCTAGAAATTGAGATTGACTAACAAAATAAATATATTCATATTTTGTTAAAACAACCTTTCTTTCGAAAATTGCAAAATTTCGATTGCGCGTTGATTTTATCTACCTGCAGGATAACGATTTACTGTACGATAAAATATAACGCTCATATGCTGCAAACCAAAGGAGACTACTGAAAATTTATAAATTATTCAATGGGATATTTTATAATGGCCTCTATAAACCAAATCCATCAGGATGATCTGACAGTAACTTTAACTTTTCTGCTAACGGATGTATTTACAAGTCAACAAAGCTGGCAGACCGATTTAGCTTTTTACCAGGGCAAGCTGTATGCTTTATAGCTTTGTAGCGAAAACCTTCATCAAATTATGGCGGTAGCTGTCAAGCAGCGAAGCTTTTCGTTTTATAGCTGCTTTCTTGAGAGTCTGATAAAACTAATTAATCTTATAACCTGATTCTCAAAGAGGTTACAAAAACCTTCTGAGGAATAGGTCCCCTGGTCGGAAGGCACTTTCATAGCGGTCAACAGGAAGTTCTGGTGGAGCACACAGTTTTATTAGCGGTTTTTATGAAATTGATCACTAGAGGAACGTAATAAAACTTAGAAGTGTTACTTGGGATGCTTAATAAGGGGGTTGTGAAGTTCCCAGCTAGCATTTTCATATGTATAAAAAAGGTAAAAATCAGCATTACGTACAGATATACATGCTAAATAAATCGTATTTCATACGTAAAATTGGCATATCCGTACTATTTTGGAGGCGATATACGTGATTACGAATAATTTTGAGCGTTACGACTATATAAGTATTTATATACGATAATATCCGATTAAGCCCGAGTCGCTCCGTACTGTTCTACGATTTTGTGCTGAAAATCGTATGTATGTCAGCCATTATCATTATATACGACAAAAAATCAACTTGATCCCACTTTATCCAGCTTTAGTTACGATTTCGAGTTTGTTAGAAGATATTTACGATAGTTTTCGTACATTGATATACGAGTTGGTGCTAGCTGGGATCCTTTCTATCGAAAAAGAATTAAAACTAACCCAAGAGGTAGTCGGAAAAAGCCTAGTCTGGTAAGTAAGCCGCATGTAAAAATATTTCCCTATCAATTGTTTCCTTGGCCCGTTTTGCAGTTTGTGATGGAGCATTGTCATGCAACTTAATCACTTTATGTTGCCTTTTTAATAGTCTGTTCGTTTTTCAACCAAAGCTGGATTCAAATTGATCATTTGCTGTCACTTGCGTTCAGTATTAACGGATTCATCACACAAAAAGCATTGTTATTCGTCCTTAATGATTTAGCCATGCAACCGATGTTAATTGTTCTTTTGGAATTACCATCCATCTAATGGAGAAATAACTTCCTTCTGTACCTGACGATGCACATGTTTTAGGTATTATATTCGTCCAAAAGTGCTTGCAATGCACTGTCTTCGAACTTTTTCTGAGGTATTCCGCTTTTCGCTCCTCGGCTTTCACGTCAAAATCATCATTTTTCAAATTTTTGAACCACTCAAAGCGTTGTGATTTTCCAAGAATATGTTCACCGTAAGCTTCGACAAGCATTCAAGGCGATTTTTCAGCAATTTTCTTTAAATGGTAGTAGAAAATCAATGCTGACCGCAAATCGTATTTTCTAATCTAATTTAATCACATACTAATACAGCCAATTCTTGATAGCATCCTACAAAATGACGATTACTCGGCAAAATGACGATTACAATCATCTTTCTTGTCAACGACCAAGCCAACTGCGCAGCATGTACCGCAGAGAGTATATCCAGGAACCTAGTGGAACCAGAAATAATACCTAATAGCATTCAACTCCTTTGAATCGAGGAAAAGCGAAAATGCGTGGACCTCCCGTACTAAACGCTTCTCATATAGATAATGATTTATTCACTGTTCTAGGGAGTATCTTTGTTAATAAAGGTTAGGTGATCTGATTCCAAACTCCAAGCTCTGGGGTTGAACTAAAGCTACGTTGCCTAAAACTACGGTTGTAAGATCAAGAACTGAAAACCGCACGACCCCGCACCTTCTAGCTTGGCTACTCAATTATACAAATTGGAGTATTTCCAGATATAAGGCCAAGTGGATGCTTGTGATGGGTAGAGCTTCGTAGGACGCTTCTTCCTAGTTGCCTTCCCTATTTCATACCCACCTAGACCGCAAATCGTACTTTCCAGGTGCAAAAATCGACATATTCAAAGCTGTTCAAACCAACGTAGCTGCCGAGTAAAACTTGTTTTGTTTTGAGCTGCAACCAGTTGCTAGATGTCAAAACAAGGCAATGTTATCGATAATGCATTCATTGACAGAGCCATCAGTTGCAAATTCCGATTTCATTTCAAAGAGTTTTAATTTTGTTACATATTTGGTATAAATATTTATTACAATTCTGGATTCTTGGTTTCGTTCTGGATTATTTAATTTCGATGTCTACATCAATTATTTCCGTAAATTGCTGGATGTTTCTGCATGTACAGTGGACCTCTGTTAGTTTGAACGATTCCTCATGCAAACTAACCCCGTTATAGTTTTTAATTTGAACAACTGGCAACCCTAACCATGCTGGAACTTGTGTGAACTGGCCGCTCTGCTCTTTGTTATTGTTTTGGTGGTTATTTCAGCGAATATTTCATTCACCGGAAAAGGAACATACAGAAATAAATAGGAACCGGATGATTACCTTGAGGGACACTAAAAATAGTGGTTTCGATTCGGAAAGTGCAGTTTTAAAACATTCTACGATTGTCTTATTTTTTCTCTTGCTACGCAATATCGTTACATGGCAACCGTAACTGTGTCTGTAATTTACCTTATATGGCGACCGTCACAGAACATACGTCATATATACGTATTACAGTGTAACATTGCAAGTGGGGTGTTCACTGTTATTGGATGCCAGTTAATTGACAATTAAATAAACATTTACAACTAAGGGGTATGACAACAAAGCTTTGAGCTTAGACATCTCTGAGTAGTTTGTTTATCGGGTGACGCGCTTGTGGACCGATTTCCCTAATATCAAGATTCGAACATATGTCGAGTGGTTTGTCAGAACGTCGAAGCCAACCCAAGCCAAGTGAGAAGCTGGCAGGACGATCAATGTTTATCTAAAAATCCATTATCTAAATTTATCGCGTTTCGAAATATGTTCAGTTATGAGCGTTACTCCAATCGACCACTAAAACTAATTGAATCACTTTGTCCAAACCATTGTTGGCTCCAAATGGCATACATTGAGAAAAACAAAAATAACCAAAAATTCCGCATTCGACTAAAATTTTTCCAGCGAAGAAAACTGGCATGTTCTGCTCTATGTTTACTTACCATAGCTATCAATATCGTAAGTTTTTGCCACGCCGCCGAAAGCCTATCTGTATAGCAGAATAAAACTGCAATATTCACGTGGAGGTGTGCGGTTCTATATTAATGCAACCCGTAGAGCATTGGCATCATGTATGTATGCATGTATGTTTATCCTTATCAGTTACCTACTCTGTGCTGTGGAATTCGAATAAAAGCAGAAGCAGAACAATACTCGTCCAGTTGTGCTTTTGTAGCCCGGCGGCATGTCCTGTACCACCGTTGCGCTTGACTAAACAACGGCAAACAGCAATTCAGTTTTCCACCAAACGTCGGGCACGGTACGGTATGGTTGGGCCTAAGCACGTATCCCGTTGGCTAAACATTTGCTGATATTTGCATGCATGCTTGCATGCGTTATTTATGTAATCGAATGAATTCCGGTCGCACATATTGAAGTAATGGGTTTTACTGCAAAACTGAAATTATGCGCATGTACCGAAAGCGAGAGAGCGAAAGGGAGCGGTGGGGAGGAAAATGCACAATTGGGTACCTCCAAAATATATGCAATCAATTTAAAAAGTTTGCAAGCATGGCTTCGTGCTTCAAACATTGTTTGTTTTAAATAAGTTGTTTGAGATTAAATGTGTTCGAAAGAGGAAGCATTTTTTACAGTGCTATTTTTGAATAACGCTTTACTGCACCGTCATCATCGATTCAGCATTCTTGCCAAATACGGAGCTGGGAAGCCTTTTGATTGGATTCGAGCACACCGGGGTGACGAAATGGAAATAAACGGATCCATTCTCCGAGTTTATTACGAAAATATTTTCCAAATGGAGAGTGTGACCTGTGGGAACGATTCGATTGCGTGCATCAGAACTACGGAAATCTATTATGCATAGTCAGTCATCGAACAACAGCCCCGGTGCAACGCAAACTGTGCAATCCATTTGAGCATCCAATTGGAGAAAGAATGCCTTATTATTGTGCAGCGTGGTTGGTTGAGACGATTTTCTTGAATCGTGTGCAAACAGAGTGGATTTAGCTTCAACGTCAATCGAGCAAATTACCCGTTGTTACGATCTCAATTACATGAATGTAAAGCGTGCCTTCATGCTATCAATGGACAATACTTGTTCCATTTGGTTTTATTAACAGGATTTCAATGCCGCTCTAAAAATCCAATAAATTCAAAATCGATTTCCACAGACGGGCGACTTCATTTCCCATTGCTTATGTCTGTCTCTGTTTTCGTACAACAATAACGGTTTAAAGCGTTGTACACTGAAACATGTATTTGGAGAAAGTAATGAGCATATTTCAAATGAATTAGGACTAATTTCTATCAATCATATCTTAAGATATATCTGTGTTTGAACTGTCCGCTAATAAAACTGTTTTTAATGTACTGCTTAAAATGATACGGTTTTTATCGAATTCACAGATTAATAATTTTCATAAAAATCATGAATACTCGACTCGTTAGTATTACTTTTAAATTATTTTGATGGTGTTTTAATATTCATCAGAGACGACATTGTTCACCCACAAATTATTCACCAGTCCTAGACGCACAAATTCTCGTTTACCTGCATAATTCGTTCTCCAGTACGTTTCCGTATTTCGATTTGGTTTTATTTCTCAACAGTGAAATAAACCGCTATTCAACCCAAACCACTTCTTGCTCTGTTTTGTAACTTAATGACAGACAACCGCCCTCTGGCGTACGCCGATTAAGCAATGTATTCCTACAATAGCGAGATATAGGGGTGCACTGATATCGCTGTATGATTTCAGCAGAACAGTTTGTTATCAATCCGGTTGGGCATAGTTGGTTTGAAAAAATTTACCAATTAAATAACAAACTGTATTTTTTTCTGCAATGGCATTTCGCAATTAAAACATATTCAGACTTTTGTTTGCGTTATTTTTATTCGCTTTGACGAGCGCTTTTTTGATATTCCCTCTTATCCGGACAGCTGTGCATAATTTAAAATGCGGTAACGTAAATTCCTTGTGGGGCTATACATTGTTGCGATAATTGTACCATCAGCGAACGATTGAAGTTACAACCGTCATGGCCTGACAACGACAATTGCTGGGAAACGATTGTAGATACGCAAAAGAGTTATGCTCTTTCGTGCCCTACTGCTGGCTGGCTGGCTGGCGATGACGCCGCCAGATATGGTGGGTAGATCTGTGTTGGATTCAGAACATATTAAACCGTACTGGTGATTGGATGTGCACGATAGGTCAGAAATAAAGGCACTTACCGTAGAACCAGCAATCATGGCAAAAAGTTTCTATGATGTCTATGTTTATAGTGTACTGATCAAAACAACAGTCAGGGAGCAATCAATATGTTCAGACTAAACTCATTTACAATCTTGAATGAAACAGATTGTTCGACGGGGTAGAAATAAAATATGCAGTGACCGTTTCAAGTAAATTTGATGTGACTATGAATTATATAGTTGAGAGATAATTTTCAAATTGTGAGCTAAATAAAACTTTTGTTCAAAGATACTTAGTTAATTGTCCTAACAAAGTTTGCTGCATGTACAGAAGACATATTTTAACTTTAGCCTAATTATTATTCTAATCAGTTCTAGTCAGTTAAAGTTTAACAAACCTAAAAAGTCAATCTTATCGGAATAGGCATGACAAATTATCACTATAGAAATTTTACCAAACAGTGGTACAGCAACAATGGCGTCACCGTGGTTCTTAAGGATTGGAATTCCGAATCACATATGGAATTACCGAAATGGAAAGACCTGCTCGCAGATCAACCAGGTTCTAATTGACGCGCTTCACTTTTCAGTTGTCACAGACGTGCGGTTCTTCCGTAAACTAAAGGTTAACTCGGTAGCACTCTTGGAAAGTTGATGAGGAAGATCAATCGGAGAAATCCTGAATGAGTAGAAGAAGCGCATCCACGACCTAGCCTCTAAAACCTAGCCTGATGAACAAAACTTCTTCAATACACTCGGCTGTGGGCTTGCGCTCTCCAATTCTTTTCAATCCATCCAGCTATGACTTCCTTTTGAATACTTGGTTCGGCATAGAGCTGTGCGAGTTTATGGTTTATCCTCTGCCTTCATACTCCGTTCTCGTGTACGCCGCCCGCCGAAGATTGTTTTTAGCACTCATCTCTCGAAAACTCCCAGCACATAGTGCGTGCGGTATTGGTCGCTTCTACTGTAACCACGTTCAATGTACCTGTAACGGGTGGCAAGCCACTGGCAACTAAAATTTTGGATTTTTTTACGGCCCTTATGCTCAACAACAAACGAGCTCAGAGAGAAATGAGAGTATGTATGTGTTAGCTCTCTCTCCCCTCTTTTTGTTAATATTTTTTGTTTTGTTTATGCTTGACCAGTTTTGCTAAAAATGGCGTCGAAACAAGAAGCATTTCGGGAGCGCGTTGTACACTTCTACGAACTGCAACAGAAATCTCGGCAAAAAGTATACGGTACAACATTTAAAAAGCAAATATGTTGCGGCTTCGACTGTTTACCATATCCTAAGGGGCCCAATAACTATTCGGATAACTATTATGGACGCAGAGGGACATCGTGCTCTTTCTCGTTTCTTCAACAACAAGCCCTCTGGTTTGGCTATCAATTAAGATGCACCAGACGAATGTTTGAAGAGTTTCACAAAAACGTCATGCAGATGGACAATACGTGTTTTGGCCGGATAGAGCATCATCGCATTACGCCAAAAAAACAATCGTTCCTGAATACCCATTCGATCCCATTTTTTCTCAAAAATCACGACCCGAAAAATCTGTCTCAGTGCGCCCAATCGAGGATTTTTTCGGGATTTTGAGTTCCTTGGTGTACAAAAATAACTGGAGAGCCACGAATTGCAAACAGTTGATTCGTAGAATCAAGAGATGCATTCGCAAAGTTGACATGACGGCCGTACAAAGCTCCTGTTTCGACGTCAAATGAAAGCTTCGCCGAACAACCGATTACGGACTGTTTTGAAATGTACACTAATTTTTTTTTCAACAATGGATAATGTATCTTAAATTTCGGTAAATCAGATCTTCTTCATGTATCTTTGTCTTTTTTTGACAGCTTGAGAAATCAATTTCAAAATTTTAGTTGCCACCCATTAGATGAAGCTCACTGTACCTACGAGAGATAGATGGTTAATACCGAGTTAAAGGTCATCCCAGGTAACAATTAGGGTTTTATTGCACTCTTATGGTAGTCCAAGTTCAGGTAGTTATTGGGAAGCTTTTCTCTTATTAATTGCGTCAAATAATTTTAAGCCTTCGACTCAAAAATAGGCAAAAAATTGCTGATAACTTAACTTGTTAGAAAGAGACTGTCAACGTAGAAAAATATGGCGTTTATTGCATCCGAAGTACAGTTTAATTGTTCTGTAAACATGACTGAGATGGATTTTTAAAACAACTATATTGTACCTTGCAGCAATTTTACAAGTCCTACGCAAATTCGTTTTTTAATAATAATTATCCTGTACTTACTAAATACTCTGAAACTATGCTTGTTAAGCAAGGAGGGGTGCAGTGGGGAGACAATAACGAAAAACTGATGGTTCAAATTGCTAAATTACAAGCATTTGTGGTAAACGCAGAAAATAACCACGCTAATAATTTTCGCGTGGGATTCTAAATAGGTGGAAACTCCGTAATAACTTTTGAGGATACAAACGGATACAGTCAATTGACACTTGCTTTTATATGTTGGGGAAGAATAAATGCTTAATGCGAGAAATGTAGATTCAGGCAAACTGAAAATTCTTGATATTTGGCCAAAAATATAGACTTAGCGAAGGTGAGAGCTTGCTTTTATAGGTTTTTTGTGATACTTTTAAGCAGGACTGGCCCACCGGGCAACCGGGCAAATGCCCGGTGGGCCCCATTAAAAATTTCGTTGTTACACAAAATGAGATTTTCCAAAATTTTTATTTCAGGTTAACTTTTTCTACGACTCACGAATGTCCGATTGCTGGGGCCCCATTATTTATAAAATCAACCGATTTGATGATTGAAAATTCAGCTTCAAATGGGACTATTGGGGCTCCGAATTTTGAACCAAAATTTCTTTTTCAATTGAACTTTTACGACTCACTCGAATGTTTAATTGCTGGGGCCCCATGATTCATGAAATCATTGAAGTTGAGCTGTTGGGGTCCAAGCTCCGAAAATATTACCAGCTTCAATTCTGAGTATTTAAAAGCTTAAGCTCCATACTCAGTTTACTTCAGTGCCGACGGTCCGTTATCGCGCCGAATGAATTATGGTCCTCCAGTACTCAATCCTGGGCTACCGTTCTTCAAACCCCTCGAACACCAGCTGAACGTGCATCTTCCTCGATAGCGCTCATCTATCAGTGCGATGTCTACTCCGAAGTCTACAGTCTCTTCTTGATTCTCTGCTTAAAATAATTTTAGCTACTCTTTCGTCGGGCATTCTAGACACGTGACCAGCCCAGCGCAGACTGCCACACTGTACTATCTTCATTATAACAGCATATTTGCATTCTTAATATAGCTCGTAGTTCATGCGTCTGCGCTACCCTCCATTTTGGAATTTGCCAAATTTTACGCATTCGTCGATCAGCTTCTTTTAGCGTCCATGATTCATGTCCGTAAAGGGCCACCGAAGGGATTAGTGTTCTCTAGAGCGTCAGTTTTATGCGAATTTGCAAGCTACGGGACTTCAGCTACAAAATGTAATGCCTGCGTAAAGGCCAATTCGCAGCTTCAATTAGTCGTTTTATTTTGCGACTTACATCGTTGTCACATATCACGAGCATACCAAAATATATTCAGTTCCTCTTCGACACCAACACCATTTGGATTTCCACGCCATGTACTTGGTTTTGGCGGTGTTAATGGTTAGTCTCAATTTCTCAATAAATGACCTAAAGGCTTCTTTCGCTGCTCTACTTTTGATTTCGGTGATATCGACGTCATCCGCAAAATGAAAAAGCACGTGAGGTCTCATCTGCTATTCTGACTCATAATTTCAGCGTCACATGAATCAACGTAACTAGTTCTGTGGGAAAACCATGTCCTAGCGTTAACTGTCACAGCAACGTAACGCCTCGATAGTTTTTACTCTCAAATCGATGTCCGTTTTTAAAATTATGGGAAATGAGGCCAATCAACCACTCCTCCGATATTTATTTTCCTCCCATATTCCGCGAATTGGTGGCGAATTGTTTCGTACAGCTACTCGCTCCCCGCTTTTAGAAGTTCAGCCAGGATACCATCCTTTACAGCAACCTTACCGTTTTTCAGCTCACTGATTGCTCCTTTGACCTGTGTTGGTGGCTCCACAGTTTGGCCGTCGCTCAAAATTCTTATCCTGTACCTGCTGATCTTCGTGTTTACTTCTCTATTCAACAGTGTCTGGAAATACTCTTCCACCTGGCTGCTACCGTCGTTTTGTCAGTAAGCAGGTTGCCAGCACTATCATTGCACATCACAGGCATGGCAAAATTCTTGCACCTGACCGTTTTGTAGAAACTCCGTGTGTCGTTGCTGACGAACCCTCCTCTGGACTGGCGAGCACGTGCTCTTCGTACTGGCGTTTTTAGACGGTGGGTTCTTTTTCCGCAGTTCTACCAGGACGAACCAGAAAGATTCGCGCAGAGTCTCGGGCATTCCTCACATTGGAATCGTGTGAAGAAATTCTACAGAGGATTCGCACAGTATACCTATCTTATAGAAGCAGGATTCCTATAGGAGAATCCAAGAGTTTAATCCCAGGGATAGCTATAACTCGGCCTGCACTGCGGGAATCGCCTGCACTATGAACTGTTCTGTTCTGACGTGTAGACGCGGTAAGCTCCTCATATATATTGAACTATTAACATCCTATCATTTATAAAATCAGCTTATTTGATACTTGCAATTTTGCATGTCATTAACCCTATAACTTAAAATCTGCAGAAATATAAATTGGTGATAGATGAGGAAAACGTTGCATTGCTGGCAAAGATGCACAGTGGCACTCATCAGAACGTGGAAAGTTCTCTTCCGGGTTCGCTGAAGGACGGTCAGTAAAAAATCATATATTCACGCTGCGGCAGATCCTCCAAAAAGTCCATGAATACAGAACTTAACGCACAATTATTTCATTGATTTCAAAGTTGCGTATGATACCATCGACCGTAAAATCATGGCCATTCTAACCTCACAGTGGACTTTATCAATGTGATGGTCCCTCATGTGTACTGTTCAACATGCCGTTACAGGATGTTATGAAAGGAGCAACACACAGGCACAATTTTCAGCAAATCTAGTTAGTTCGTCTGCTTTGTCAATGAAATGGATATTGTCGATAGAACAGCATCTGTGGCGGTGGCTGAACAAACTAAAACTCAAAGTAGCGAAGATTGGGTTGAAGAAAAATGCGTCCAAACTAAAGTACCGTGAACCACTAATATGACTCACACGCTAAGAGCTGGTAACTCGGTCCTAATAAAGACTGAGTTTATTTTGTTTCGAGCATCGAGCCGCTATGCTGCCCGTTCTCCCGATACTCGACGCTCGGCAGTGCCTGAGTCGAGTTGCACGACATGATTTACAAAATAGAGCCCATATTCATTCGATTAATGTCCTTGTAACGCTGATGTCTTTTGAGTAGATGTTGTTTTTTGTGTTAATTTACTATCATGAGAATATTGCAAACTGGGGCCCCTAATCTCAAAGACCCGGTGGGCCCTTTGGCTCCCAGTCCGCCCCTGCTTTTAAGTAGGAGTTGTTTGATCTGCCACCATTTGCCACCTTGGGAAATATTTAAGCTCAAAAAGGTACTATTTTTCACCATAAAAGCTCAAAATCTCCGGAACTTTAGAAAATAACGCAATGTTCTACAGACAAGTTGATTTTAGCAAAATAAACAGCTTTCTAGAACACTATGAACACGTAAAAGTTGACCAGGATAAGTCAGGATTTAAAAACTGTTTTAAACGGTTAGTCCACGGATAACGCTTCATAGATAATTTTCATGGAGAGATACAAGTATGGTGTCTTTGACAAAGTTGTTTTTATTAATATTTACTACAACTTTGCCGAAAGTACCAAACCTGTATCTCGAATATACGAGAAAATTAATTTCGTATCTCACTTTAAAGGGAATTAATCACCCAAAGATTTCTCTCACAAGAAGGGGCTTGTTTTAGCAAGAAATGTTCCTGAAGACACTACATGCGAAAAACTTCACGTTTCGGCGCAATATCACACGATCACGTATTTCGCTGTTTGGACCACTGTGCATTATGGTGAGTTCTGTTGCTTGAGAGCTCTCGGAGAGGTCATCTAACTTGCTCTGCATATTGAATTGGTGTTATGCGAGCAAGACAATGTCATCTGTAAAATCGAGGTCTTGTAGCTGCTCTGTCGTTAGAGGATTCCATGGCAATCCTCGATTTGGTCTACTGTCAAAAGCTCCAACAGCATAACTCTATAACGATGAGCAACAGCAGCGGTGGTAATATGCAGTCATGTCTTACAGAGTCGGAAAAGACGCCATTGTGCAATATATTGCATGAGTACGTCTCGTACTGAGCCTCGATGCGATGGATTGGCTTATCTGGAACTCCTCTACGCCTAAGTGCGCCCCAGATGTTTTCGTGGTTGAGTCGGTCAAACGCGTTTTCAAAAAGTCAACTAACAGTAGCCAGAGAGAGAGAGTCCTGGAGTTGTGATATGGTCTATACATGATCGGCAAGCACGGATCATCGACAAATCCTTGACAAACTTGAAGAATTTAATGTGCTGACCATCGCGATGGTGCCAACCGATGCATCGGTTTATGAATTTTCAGGCAGTGTACGATTTAGTAAAGCGAAATAAGTCATGGTAGATTACGGCCGAACATGGTTCTACAAACCCAGCTAATTAGACTGATACATGCCACTCTCAGAATAGCGAGTGAAATATTAGATTCGTTTATGATAAAGTCTCACATGCTCCTTAATTTCGTGGACCATAACGAATTATTGACGTTGTCCGTATAACAGGCATTCAGGTCTCTTAATTATAAAACTGCGAGTATTAAACTTGTAACAAACTCTGCCAAAATGATGTATATGTCAGCTGGCAAAGAACGTGGTAGTTTCTCGGGAGTGATAGATGAAGATACTTTCGTGGCAGTCGAAGGATTTATCTACTTTGATACACTAAGCACATCGGAGGCTGCTTCAAAGATAATCATTAAGACTGTCGCAATGGTCTTTTTTAACCCAATGTTCTGGCATACAAAAAAGGTTTCGCTGCTCAATCGGCACAGGGCCTCGCGCACTGTATCGCCGACTCTACGACGACTGGCTTGTGTTCGATCGTCGGGATATGTGCTGTTCTTACTAGCTGTCGCTTGTTCGGACTTCGAGGTAATTCTAAGAGTCGACTCCATAGTTTGTAGTAAGCATTTTCGTGATTTATCTTTTTAAACTGAACCGTTGCATGATTATCATTGCTTCAAATTTGATATTCTGTCTTCAAGTTAGAGAGTAAAATTATAGTTATTTTGCTATTTTTGTAGCGCAAATACGTTTTAGAATTAATAAAATAATTCCGACCAAAACAATCGTTATCTATCAAACTAGTATTATGAACTTTTTACCACTGACTACAGAATAAGAAAAACAAAGTAAAACTTGGTTCTGATACCAATATTCTCATAATAACGGATGTAGATAACTTTCAAATTAAGCGAGCGTAATCAATTTCTGGTTCAGCCGTGAAGTAGTTGTATATGGTGCCCACAACAAGCATCAACAGCCGGCAAGTTTTCAATTTTATGTGCGCGGGATTCTAATACCCTGCAATCGATTACAAAAGAGCGCTAATAGAGCTATACAGTGTCGGTACTTAAGTAACACTTCGGGGATTTTGAAGTAATATTTCACTGTGCGAACCTAGCCGCTTAGGTAGGGCCTTGATTGAAAAAGACGACTAGCGGCGTTGAACAACGCTGAAGTCAACAGTATATCGACGCTGTGTGACGCTGCTAGATGCTATGCCGTTTCTTGCTACACATCAAACAAAGTATATGAATAATTTCCATCCATGTCATGAATATTCATTTAAACAATATCTGACCTTTCCTTTTTACATTCATGTTTACTTTCATCATTTAGCCTGTACAGTGTGTGCGGCGGACAAGGTGGACGGGAACGGGAGCCCGACTCGAAGCTTCATCCAGTGTTCATGTACATACTGCTGTTCATCAACTTTGGAAGAGTCTCGGCTTTCGCCCGGATTACGCTGCTAGAAGCAGTCAGTGCACTCCGTTTGTTTTCCGGCCATTTGAAGAGTACACACACGCTTGCATCAAGCTCGCATGCACGTTAACGGAGGTGCCACCACTCAGCCCTTCTCTTTAGCTTCCATTTCACTCATTTTTCACGTTCTGTAACGACAGAATCTCCGCATGCTTTATAATGTGGACGTTATGTAGACGTTTATATGGTAATCCTTTTTCCGGGGAGCTGGAAGCTATTTTGTTTGCTAAATGAAATGAAGAGCTTTA
This sequence comes from Sabethes cyaneus, assembly GCF_943734655.1. Lineage (NCBI taxonomy): Eukaryota > Metazoa > Arthropoda > Insecta > Diptera > Culicidae > Sabethes > Sabethes cyaneus. Next base: position 77,092,394 of record NC_071354.1, on the reverse strand, counting down.
GCAGCGCTTTCTGAACTTAAAAGTGAAATGGCTTGAGCATAGCACGAGCGCCGCGTTGCAACACAGCCGGGTAGTGGAAGCTGAAAGATAAGCATACAATCTGCAGGTTGCTCACAGCAGCGCCGTGCTTTCCGCCTTCGTCTGGTCCGGTGCATAGTCTGGTCCTGAATTCGGTTCCATATTTTGTGAAATATATTATTTACGTGATATTACAATGCATACGATAGTGGTGTGATATCTTCATTTTGGAAGCCATTGTAATGTCCTATAATTTAACTACAAGGTTAAAAATACGGAGCGATACTGCACCGCAAAATTCGTATGCAATCTGTTTGCTTTGTGAATGCTGCGAATGATTTAATATAGCCTTGCCTTGAATGTGCGGTTGATTCATCTCTATCCAGTGCAATTCGGTGTCTAGCATTATCATCATCCTCTGAATGTGTGGTATGCTAATTAAGGGATCGATGTCTTTCGCAGGATTTCAGATGCAGTATTGCGTAATTGGTCATCAGCCCTTCACTCACTAACTGCTTTATGATTACTCCGGTATTATACTTCATTCAATCCTCTATATTATCCCATGCTCGAACTGAACTGTCGGTTGAGGAAATTGTGTTCAAAGTACTGTTTAATTGTTATTGCTGCATGCAACGTAATTCTGAACAGTAGGTTAAAATATCAAGTGTATTTTAATTTAATTTAGTCTAAGCAGCAGTTGCAGAAACTGTGTCCTTTTGAGCACAAAGAATGTTATTTACTGAAACATTAGGGGTGTATGGTTTCGTACTTTTTCTTCAGTTGAAAAGTATAAACAAAAGCTATAAATAAAAGTATAAGGTAGTAATATTATCGATGCGAGTCGCAGCGTACCCATAATGATATTGCTTGCAAAGTGTTACAAAATGCAGTGTCTGCTCGAGTTCCCATCAGTCATTAGCATAAGACTGCTGGCAGGCACCGTGCCATCAGCTCTAAGATCATACATTTTTCCTTGTCTATAAAAACCTTATTTTTAACTATCGTGTCATCATAGCAATATACACCTTATCGCTATGTGAACTGATAGTGCTTAGCTATATAGTAGATTCTCACCAGGGCTCGGTTATAAAGTTTTCATCGGTTGACTGGCACAAAGTCGATTTTTTATATATATTGACGTAGGACTACGTCTTACGGCAAGTGTTGAGATAGTGATAGGTCATTCCAAAACATCGAAAAATACGAGCGTCACGAAAAATGATAGGTTTTGAGCGCTAATAGCTCAGCAGTTTTCCGATCGATTTTCAATATTCTTACACCAATCGATTGGAAAATCTTCTAAGAATTGGCCCAAATGAAGAAAAGTATGGATTTTTGATGCTGAACTATTGAAAAATTGAAAATAATGAACCTATGTTTTACCAGAATTCTCGCTTCGTGATTGGTTGTTGGAAATGACGTCATCAAAGTGGAAATGCGTTTTCACACTTCGGCTTATAATTCAGTCAATTTTCAATAGATTTCCAAGATATTTACACCATTTGATCGGGAAATCGATTTGGAAAATATTGAAAATATAGAAAACTATTGATTTTCAATGCGCGTCATTGGAAAATTGAATTATTTTCATTTTTGCCTTCCCAGGCTAGTGCTTCCCTAGCACGGATGACAGAAATATATACGTATAAGCTATGGGTTAAGTTTCCTTTTGATTGTATTTAATTTACGTTCTACAGAATCCGATCGAAAATTGTTGAGCTTCAGCTGTTGCTGCTTCCCCGGATAAGGCAACGAAGACATATAAATTCACCAAGCGAAACGCCAACAAACCGAAGAATCCATCGACTCATCCGCCAGTGAACGATATGGTTTTGGCTACTATGCCTTATACTGCGCATCGTCAGTCGGTCAGCGGCTTTCGTTGGCGACACATCGGCAAGCAGCTAGCTTGCGACACATCGGACAGGCAACTTTCGAGTCACATTCGTGGCATAATTTTAAAGGTTGTATTTGAAACATTGTTTACCTTACGGTGCACAACGTCATCAGTTAGTCATGTTCATCGGCTGCTGGGGAAAGGAAAGTAGGCTGAGCGTGTTAGAGCTGGAGCACTCGTCTCGCTGCCGTGATGGAATATCTGGCTGCTGAAGTTCGGGAATTGGCAGGAAATATGCTGTTCGTGACAACAAAGCGACGTCACTTGTAGTTGGCCACATGGACTGGTATTTCATAATGACTCATGACCATACACGAACGGCTTCGTCGATCGCCTAGCTGTTGAGGCTTTCCGGCTGGTCCGTTGCAACAAGCCGTGCCTGGTTAGCGGTTATCGGTACTCCAATTTACCGAAAAGAGAATTACGATAGGTGCGTTAGTGCAAGTTTATTGCAATCTAGAGTTATGATAATCAAACAATCGGTCCTTTTAAGGATCACACAACGTTTGAAGAGTTTATTATATTTTCTTGCCCAGTTAAGTTGAACTTTCCATCGTTGCGGACGACCAACAAATGGCGGGAATAAGTTTTCTGGTCACAGGCGACATTTTCTGCCACTTCCGAAACGTCTGCAGCTTGTAAATGCTTTATTATCAGTGTTCTTCTTTTGTAATCTGCAGAAAAGTTTTGCGTAAATTTTTCAGCTTTTTGAAAACTCACGCGTACCGTCTACCGATTACCAGAGGAAAAGCACTATTCAACGTAGAAACAGATCATGAAAATTTATTTACTGCTTGGTTTAGTGTGACTTCGATTCGTTTTAATAAAATAGATTCAATCAATTCATGGATATAACTCTAAAATCGGTTGAGGATTGAACGTATACAATGTTACTATTTTGATAAACGTTGCGTATGTAGGTTGTATACTTGAATAATCGTATTACATACATGGATACAATCTACTATCGCTAAAATGAGACTTACGTAGTCCTACGTAACCTATCCGGTCTTGTGCACAACCCCTCTGATTTTTATTTGTCGTTTTTAATAGCACCTTTTGTACGGTTTCTTTGCGACGATTTTTGGAAAAAAGTCGCGCATTGCTATACTAACATATTCTTACATACCTTTTAAAGAAAGATTGGCCTTTTCGTTACTTTCGAATAAAGTAGGCTTCAACAGCTACCTTAGATTATTTTCAGATTTTGCGATTGCATTTCAGGTTCCACTAGGTAGCCGTCTGGTCTCCTTTCATTCTCCTTTTGATGTCAACTTGATCTGTACTAATTCAAAGGAAAATAAATTGATGAAATAAACTTTAATTTAATACTCAATAATATGAAAAGTTTGTACATGTAATGATATCTATTTATTATGAAAATTCGCATTTTAAATTTTTTTTTCTTAAACTAGTTTTTAAGTAACATTCGAGGTAAATTATTTTTTGTTCATTTTCCCCATACTTTTCTTACTCTCTTTCAGGTATCACATCCGATGAACCAAGTTTGTAGTTCTATATTAAACTCCACCTTCCAGAAGCTACAAACGCAGATGCTGACGCGCTTTCAAATTGTGAAAGCAAAAATGCCCCGCAGGTAATTTTATAGTCTTTATGGTAACTATTCCCAAATACCGTTAATTATCTTCGCCTGTAATTAGATTATCAATTGAATGCTGTTTTGTACCTTAATCAATCAATATATTAAGGATCTTGAGATCAACTGAGAAGCGCAGTTTTTAAGTTAGAATATACTTTATTAAGAGTACGATTTCTTTTTCAAAAATATACGGTTTTAAGAGAATTTTAAGGCAGCATTGTTTAGATAAATCCAAGTTGCAGAAGAATGTGCTAAACTTTATCAAAATTAATGTCAAGTTTTAAGAAAGCTATGAAAAGTCGTTTTTAAACGGGAATGAAGTACCGTCAAACGGGGTAACTTGCAACAGCGGGGTAACTTGCAACAACGCTATATCGATCGCATTTATTGTATCTTTTGATCTGTTACTTCAATTTTTTATCTATATCAATCTCTGTATCTTGTTTATAAGTGATCAAAGAAGCCCTAGGTACTGTTATGTTGATTTTTGACTATCTATCTATCTATCTCCCACTGGCCGGCAGTGATATGAAAAAAGGTGACTGCTGTGATGTTTCGTTTCTGCAATTATCTTAGTTTCGGGTTATAGAAGATGTTAGCTCTACTGACTGTCGAAAGACCCATGAAGAATATGACTGAGTACTTACAGCGCATTCCGGAATAATTTTCCCGTCAGCAAGCCCCGCTCGAAAGTAGCACGAGACTCATATGGATTTTAATCTTACTTTCAAACTTTCAACTTGTTTGATATTTTTTTACCAAAAGAGTCGATGTGTATGTAATTAGATATGTAATTAAATCCGCTAGTTTTGTCTATCCTGCTTCCACATTATTCGTAAACTGTTACCACATTATTCGTAAAACAAATACTTAAACGGTGTAACTTGTAACAGCTAGTACACATAAAAAGCTGTGTTTCGTTAATTTCTCGAGGCAAGTTATCACTTCTTTTTGCATCAAGCAATACTAAAAGCACAGCTGGAGACTGTAAGTTGTCTCCGGTGAGTCGGTAATATGTGAGGCATTCTCGAAATATTCTGAAAATGGCCTTAGAAGAGGCAAAAAGAAAATATCACTGAGAGATCACCCAGCAATATGATAGTGTTTAGTTCGATCAATCGTAACGTAATGAACATTCATATATTACGTAACCAAGGTATCGATGATTTTTAACTCCCCCGCTCCCCTTTGTAACGCAATTTTGTATAGAGGACTAGAGGACCCGGCGCGCGTTGCTACGCCATTCTAAAAAAGGGGTCCATGCATAATCCTGAAGATTTGATTAATTGTAATCTTGCAACCAAGAGCTTTCTTTTTGACTACCCAAGATATTCCTAAATCATGCAGCAAATTTCTAATCCAACGCATCAGCATTTGTGACTCGAGCAGCCCAACGTAACAATTTGGGTTTTATTACCAACCCTTAAAATGGTAATGTTGGCAAAATCGTAATAAAACATCAATGCAATTCAATTGAAACCAGTTGAAAACTGGTCAGAAACCATAAACTTAGTGTAATCTCAACATTATTTTCATCATATTTTCATTTCAACAATGTATTTTCTCTTCAATTTTCTTTTTAAAATAAGTATTATATTATCTTACTTTTATTTAATTTGACCCATTATCTAGGCTTCACCGATTTATTCTTAACAATTTTGTTCCAAATTTATCTTATATTTTAGTATGAACGGCAACACTCGCGAGTTCGATTACTTTTTGAATATTGCAAACAATTCTGTTTAATTTGTATGAGAGCCCTCCCCTCTTCCAGAGGGGAGAGGGATCTCAATACGCCATAGAAAAAAAATTCTGCCTCCAAAAACCTTCACATGCCAAATTTGGTTCCATTTGCTTGATTAGTTCCCGAGTTATAGAGAAATTTGTGTTTCATTTGTATGGGAGCGCCCCCCCCCCTTCTAGAGGGGGAGGGGCCTCAAACAACCATAGATAAAATCATGTCTCCAGGAACCCCCAAATGCCAAATTTGGTTCCATTTGCTTCATTAGTAATCAAGCTATGAGGAAATTGTGGTTTTATTTGTATGGGAGCCCCCCCTCTTCGAGAAAGAAGGGTTCTCAATCTACCATAGAAAAAATTTCTGCCTCCAAAAACCTTCACATGCCAAATTTGGTTCCATTTGCTTGATGAGTTCCTGAGTTATAGAGAAATTTGTGTTTCATTTGTATGGAAGCCCCCCCCCCCTTCTAGAGTGGGAGGGGTCTCAAACATCCATAGAAAAAATTATGTCTAGAAGCCCTCACATGCCAAATTTGGTTCCATTTGCTTGATCAATAGTCAAGTTATGAGGAAATTGTGGTTTTATTTGTATGGGAGCCCCCCCTCTTAGAAAAAGGAGGGTTCAAAAAGCTTCGCATGCCAAATTTGGTTCCATTTGCCTAATTAGTTCCCGAGTTATAGAGAAATTTGTGTTTTATTTGTATGGGAGCCCCCCCCCTTCTAGAGGGGGAGGGGTCTCAAACATTCATAGAAAAAGAATCATATCTCTAGAAGCCCCCACATGCCAAATTTGGTTCCATTTGCTTGATCAATAGTCAAGTTATGAGGAAATTTTGGTTTTATTTGTATGGGAGCCCCCCCTCTTAGAAAAAGGAGGGTTCTCAATCTATCATAGAAAAAATTTCTGCCTCCAAAAACCTTCACGTGCCAAATTTGGTTCCATTTGCTTAATTAGTTCCCGAGTTATGAAGAAATTTGTGTTCCATTTGTATGGGAGCCCCCCCCTTCTAGAGGGGGGAGGGGTCTCAAACCATGCTAACAACATTCCTCACATCAAACGCAATGTGTATGCCAAGTTTCATCAAAATCCGTCGAGCGGTTTGCGAGTCTATACCGGACACACGAACAGCATTTCATTTTTATATATACAGGGTGTTAGGTTCCCTATCTGGGATATTTTTACCACAGATAGAGGAACCCTAGACAAGAAAAAAACTCTATGAAACATGGGGTCGCAAATTGCTGGTTACAGAAATATGAGCATTTTACTGTTTTTTTACGTTTTTGCACATTATCTAATTTATGTTGAAAATGAACGTACTAATTTGTGTTTATTTTATGTTAAATGGAAAGTTGAGAAGATTTTCTGTTAGATCGTGTATAAATATTACAGAAAAACATGAAACAAAAACACTTTTCAAGAAAAAACTTCTCATGGTATCTCATTTATCACAGGTTTTTTACAATTATCTAGTAAAGTAGCTCGTGAACCTAGTCTTTCATAAATTTATAAAGAACGGCCATTGATTCATCTACATTTATCTCTTTTACACTATTCTTCTATCTCCATTAATTTGAGAGATATTTCAGATTTAATCTGAATGCTGTTGAATGCAGTTTAATTTTTAATTAAATTTAATGTTGAACACACCGTGAAACTTCGACGTCCCTTGCCGTACTTGCTCGATCGTACATTGCACATAGCGGCGCATTATGTCTCTATGGAGACAAACACACAGAGTCAACAAACGCAACTCATCAACATTATTTTCTCGAACCAACCATAGGTGTTCACGTGGTGATATCAGTAAAGTCTGCGTCATCAGTTCTGTTGGCACTGGGTTCTAATCCCAAAGTTTTGTTATTAATCACTTTTTTTTTAATTACAATCAATAAAGCTTGTGATTAATGGATGTTTGCTTCATGCGATCCCAAGTGGTTACGTGGAGGTATGAATAAAGTGTGCGATACGAATGCGGTAAACTTTGGGTTGTATTCCACAATAAACCAACTTTTTTTTCATAATGCAAATCAGAAAATAACAAGATGGGAATTATTCTTCACGTTCTTTTCTGGGAACCCCGATGCCATTGTTTAGTATAAAACTGTGAACAGAATTCGACACTATTTAAGATGTTCTCATGCATAAAAATTCGTACTTTGTCGCACTTAAAAAAATGTATTTATGGTAAGTTAGTAATAGATTAATAAATAAATAAGAAAATAAGCAAATAACTAGATAGCTTCATTCATGGGTACTGATGAACTAACTAGTGTGTTTTGTTTAGAATGTTACTGGCGAAACGAGAGGGGTTCCACCTACTATACCCCTGGTCGCTGGTCGAATCACTGGGGACCGTCTGGGGCGGGTGCTCACGACCTCTTTTCACGCTCGAGCACGAGCGAGAGACTGAAAAAGCTCAAGGTCGGCTCTGGCTTATTCCGTGAACCAGGACTGTGATAAGTGTTCGAAAGAAAAGCTACTGTGTATAATTTATCCTTTTAATTTTCCCTAACGGATACATAGAACTGTGTGTGAGTATTGGAGTAATAAATGGGTGGTTCAGTACGGTGGTTTTTCGACTTTCTGCCGGGGTGACGATGATGACGGGATGGCGACGATGACGGAATGACTACACTGACGGGTGGCCGACGATGTAATTCAAGGGAATATTCAAATCTCCGTAGGCTGAGGCCAGCTCGGCCTATGGTATCCAACGACGGTTGCCTCTTTCAGTAGCTGCGGCCGGTAGTAGCAACCGAACAGCAACGGTAGCTTCTCGTAAGTATACGCGGCGACCTTCTGATCCGGGCCCTGGAGACTGTGGACTGACTGAGACTGTGGAGACACGTGGTGAAGGGTTGGTTGAGATTTCACTTCGATTCGATTCGATCGCTGTAACTTTGGGGGACTATGGCCTCTAAATAGGCTCTAGCCATTCTCCAATCCGACTGGTCCTTCGGAATCGCCGTAATTGATTACCGGGCAAATAAACCAATTTAAACGGGTCCAAGGGGAAAAACGAGTTGCACGGTATTTGGTTAAGATTTTCCCCTGAACATTTTCGCACCGCTAGTAACAGTATTTTGTGGCATTTTAGTTTACCTGATTCGACTCTTCCCTTTTTTGTAACTTACACTTTTTATTTTTAAATAATCTATCTAGATCTAAGTTTTAACTACTTTTCCCTTCACTCTGTCTAAAACCATGTTTTTTGGTCCACTTCAATGTGTTTTAGTCTGTGGTTCGTCACTAATTAACTTCCTCTGATGAGTTTGTACAATCCTTCCACTTTATTCGACATCTCTTTCGCTGTTTCCTTATACTTCCTTTTCCAACCACCCATTGAACTGAACTTTTTTCGTTTTTAGTGTAGTATGTGCTTAACTCTATCCCTATTTGTCTAGTGTACATTTGAATTGGCCGTATTTGTTTTCAGTGGTCCGGAGACTACAAATATTTTATTAGACAATTTTACTCAAATAATTTTACAACATGCAGTATAAATGTTACGAACGGTAACAAGAATCACTAACTAGTGTGTTTTGTTTAGAATCATAAAAAACTTTGTAAGTTCTGCTCATTATGAGTTATAAGAGTTTGTGAATCTTTTGCGTCTCTCTAAACATATCAGGATTGGAGCGAACCAACCACTGGTTGAAAGCCCCATTAAAAAAAAGTTAATAAATAAATAAATAACATATCAGGATATGCTTGGATCGCCGCCTTCAGTGCCTCGTCAGGACAGGGAGCTTTCTTCATTTTTAGACCCCTGGCAGCCAAAATGAGCTCCTTTTTCCTGATCGGGGTGAGGGTGTAATTTGCTTGACTGTACGAGGTCGCAGGCCACATCACTGTATCGTGTTGCGGGCATAACCCTTTCACGGTGACCATCAGGACACACCATGAGGAAGGAAGCGAACGAGATCTGCAGAAAAGCACTCGACTGGGATCCGCAAGGACAGCGTAGAGGATACAGTTCCTGAGGCACAGGGCGATGCAGCATAGCCAACGACATTTGGGCTGTAGACGAGAACCTATCCTGGCGACAGGTAAAGGCCACGGCGGGTAACCGGCGGCAGTGGAGTTAGGGTTAGGAGTACCGAAAGCATTTTTGAAAACTGGTATATCAGTACAGGAAGCATCAGTACCGGTAATATTGGTACTTGTACCGGTACCCAAAGTTTTTAAAATGAAAATCCTTTAAAGAAAAGAAAAATTTACTAATACTTATTTATTTGAGGCCCTATTCTAAGTCACCCCTCCGCACCTTGCAGTCACCATTACATTTGTACTGTCACTTAGCTAACCGGAGTCTCAGGTGACTTTTAGAACCGCTAATTGTGTTCTCATCTAAAAAATGTAAGTGAGGTGACTATGAGAATAGGGCCCTTGTAAAAATGTGTATTCTTAACCATTATGTGTGTGACAGGGTACCCAGGTACCTTTTTAGTTTGAAAATAGTTATAACTCATTCAATTTGAAAGATACGTCACTGAAATTTTCTGACATCGTAAAACTCATTGATCTTAAGTAAATGAGGTAATTTCCTGCATATCTATCAAGGGGATTAGCAATGAGAGGCATTTAAACTTTTTTATTACGTAAGAGGGCGACAAGGATACCCGGGTTATTTGTTTCGTTGCTGGGCTCTGGTTCAGAGCACAACAAAATTTGTGGGGCTGGTTGTACTATCCTCGTCATCGTTGTCAGCAGCTTAGAACTGGGGTGGTTTGTGCTGTTTTAACCTTCATTCAACTCGATTTTGGGTTACTCGTCGCCAATTTTCCAGGCAATTTTGAAGTGCAGTTTTTTTATTTAAAAATAAAAGAATGTCGGTTTAGATCTGGTCGAGCCATCTCGAACGTTGAGTCCCTCTGTTCTGGATGCCGGTGGGGTTGTTAAATAAAACTGTTTTCCTTAAGACGTTTCAAATCCGTTAGTAATTTCCTCCAGTAGTGTTTGTGGCCTTTGATTCATGTACCCTCCGCCACTCTTCACTTTCAGTTTGTACTCCACCAAATATCGTCCACAAGGACACGTATGTCCTCAGTGCGCATTGTCAAATCCTTAAAACTATCGGTCTAGTAAGGAGTTGTTTGTATATTGTCGGCTTCGTACGGTGGTTTATGTCTCTTGATCGTACCGTTTTGAGAAGGGCGAAGTACGCTCGATGTCTTGTTTGAATACGTCGCTGGATCTCCTCATTTGTGTTGCTGTCCGCGGCCACCAGCGATCCCACATACATGAACTCATCAACCACTTCTGGTTCGTCCGTGTCAACAATTACCGTTCGCGAAAAGCGCACGTTGGTCTCGTTTGAGCCTCTACCATACATGTTTTGGCCTTCGACGCAATCCTCCTAGCTTCCGCTTTCAATCCAGTGCAAATAGCCTACGCCGTGGCAAAGTTTCTGGTTTTAATATTTAACCACGTAGTTTGCGTAGCCAAAAAGTTTGCTACATTTCTGAAAATAAAACTTCTTGATTCGATATCTGCTCGTCGAATCACCCCTTCAAGAGCGATTTTGAAAAGCATGCATGATAACTTGCCAGCTTGTCTCGACCCTCGCCGCGTCTCGAAGAGACTTGAATGTATGTATTCTTACAGCCTCTCACAGCCGAGATTCGAACGTACAACATACCTCAATGCCAACGGAAAGGTAAAATTTTAACATTTTTCTGATTTTATTTCAATTGGATTTTTAAATCCTTATTTGTTGAATAAACTGCCCCCCCCCCCCCCGGGACACTTTTCTGGCTACGTCCCTGTCCAGAGTCAAGTTTTGCGAAAGCATCCAGACTCTGCCTGTGGCGGCGCGACTCCAAAAGGTTGAACAGATTGAATGTCCAAAAGGACATTGAAGGTGCCTTCGCTAACACGTCATTCGCCTCAATTACAACGGCTCTCCTTAACAAAGGAACTAATCAGCCGACAATGAGCTGGACTGAAGCAATGCTGTCAAGCAGGGAAATCACAGCCTTATTGGGAGATAAGTCGATGACAATCTCAGCGATCAAAGGATGTCCTCAAGGAGGAGTTCTCTCCCCACTCCCCACTCTTGCACAAGCTGTCACAGCATGGCCATGAGGTCATTGCGTACGCCGACGACGTGGTACTCATTGTCAAATGGTCACCTTCGCGTACTAAGGGAGTTCAAACTATCACCCCTAGTAACGACAATCTCTGACTGACTGCTCTGACTGCACGGCCTAACATGGATGTTCCGTACAGTGTAATTGTTACTGATCGCGCTGTATGGAGCAATGGACGGCCTGTTCTTCCATCCGGTACCATCTGCTTCTTTACAGATGGATCGGACTTGCACAGGCTCTGGAGTCTACTGACCCGATATCAGGGAAACTATCTCATTAGGAAAGTGGCCCACCGTTTTTCAAGCAGAAGTATATGCAATATACATCTGCACCAAGATATGTCTAAAACGAAAATATAGGTATGCTAAAATCGGAATCTTCACGGACAGCCAGGATGCACAACTGGCTCTCAAGTCCACCAAATGTGCATCCAAATTAGTTTGGGAGTGCAGCACAATCTTGAGGGAGCTCTCCCGCCAGAACAAAGTTTCATTATTCTGGGTGCCTGGACATTGCGGAATCGAAGGCAATAAGCTTGCCGACAGCCTAGCGAGACAAGGATCAGCTCATCAGTTCATTGGCTCCGAACCGTTTCTGGGCACCTCCATATCCGCAGTCAAAATTGAATGACTGACCTGGGAAAAGCTAGAAATAGCATCCAGTTGGTATAAAGCGCACGGCTGTAGACAAGGTAAACAGTTTATCTACCCAGACCCTGCAGTAGTTAACAAACTACTTACCTTAACGCGTAGGGAACTGCGCACAAACACGGGACTCCTCACCGGACATTGTCTCACTCTTTACTATTTAAAAAGAATTGGCAAGGTCTTAACCGACATGTGCCGCTTTTGCAATTTAGAACTAGAAAGTTCAGCGCACTTGCTCTGCTCCTGTGGAGCTCTTGCGTCTTCCAGGTTCAGCTTCTTCGGAAGCTACCTATTAACTCCATACTCAGTATGGAAACTTCATCCCAAGAAGGTAGTTGGTTTTATTAACCATGTAATACCTAATTGGGGCACAGTCTTACAACCCAGCTCAACTCCATCAATGGGCATGAGCAATCCGTAAACTGTGTACAGCAATCGGGGCCAGCCACAAAAGACAATCTTCGTGACTGTCGCAGTGGCATTTTTAAACCCAGTGCCCTTCTGGCATACAAAAAAAAAACCTTATTGTGAAATAGTTCATTGTATGAATTTCTAGACTTTTGACATCCGCATGACTGATGTTCCTGCAACACAATCAGTTCTCTACCTCACTGCGGACACACTGTCGAAACTCCGGATTTTCGGGTACCATATGTGTTTAATGGCCAAATGGTCAGAGAATTTAAAACTAGATAAATAAACGAATCAAATGACACCTATTTCATCAAAATCGGTTTAAAATTGTTAATGTAATAACAATATCAATTTTGGGAATCCGAGTACCCTTGTCGCCCTGCTTAAAGTGTATTTTGTAGCACACATAACGGTTAATAAAGTTACTTACTTTACTTTACGTTTTCGGCGACAATCCGCTTATCGAATCCATGCCGAGCTCAGGAGCCGTCTCCACATTTCTCGGTCTTGTCGCTCTCCAGTCGCCCCTGACACTCGCTGCTCTAGTATCCACGTCAACAGCGCTCATCCAACGGGTATGAATCCGACTCCATGCTCTGCTTTGTTGCCGCCACTGTGTGATGTGATACTTGAATGTCGTACTCGCAATAGGATCTACTGCGCGGAATCTGCGTTTTCCCATCTTCGACCATTGCACTTCTTGGATGGCTGCAACATCGACCTTCATCTTCTGCAGCTCTTTTGCCTGGATAACCGCACGCCGGTTTAAGTAGAGTCCTGAAATTGCAAGCATACCGCCTTACTGGAGCTGCAATGCATAGTCTTGCGGACAGGGCTGTCGTCTTGGGTATAGCTGGTGAGACACAGTGTATCATAAGTCAGCTGCCCGCTCCGGATCAGTCGCTGTTGTATGCCGTCCCTAACCTGGGATACAGCCGCATACCTCATACCTCATACGAAAACGGCGATTCGCCGTGCAGTGGGATCACCGTCGTGAGCCATCTCTAACCTGTAGACAGAGGCTCACGGCTGACAAGGCTGTTCCTTTTGCCAACACTCAGCAGAAGCATGTGTGCCCTGTCCGTTTACGACCTAGTTTGCACCGGGGTTGGTTACCCGATCTCCACTTAGGTTGCTCGTATCCCGGAAATTATGTTAAATTGTTGCTAATGTTCGATTTTATAGACGAATGTCTCAAAAAATTCATAATTGATCAGTACTGAAAGTACCGGTATTCTCTTATGCCAGTACCGGTATCTTGGTACTAGAAAATTAGTCGGTAGTACCGGTATTCCCGGTTCCGGTACTCCCGGTATCCCAACCCTAAGGAGATCTAATTTCATCTCTTTGTTTTGCCGTACCGGTGGTGTATTTTATGGTCAGATAAACCCGACATGTTATACTCTCTGGGAAAATAGTTAGTGAGTTTTATAAACAGAGTATTTTTTTGCATGCTTGCTATTTTAAATAAAATTGTACAAAAAGATATGTTCTATTATTTTTATTTTAAAAATTGTTCAAAATGTCCACCACCGACTTCGATACATTTATTAACTCTTCGTCGTACTTCATCAGAAATACTAATTTCTTCTAATTTATTTCGGACCACTTCTGCTGCAGCAAAGATCTTCGTGATGAGCTGATCTCTTGTGTTGATTGGTACTTTGTAGACCTCGGCTTTCATAAACCCCCACAAAAAAAAATCCATCGGAGTTAAATCCGGGCTACGTGGAGGCCACAAAATAGACCCATTTCTACCTATCCAAGGTTCACGGAACACTAAGTTCAGTTGTTCTCTTACGGTTAAAGTGGAATGTGCCGGAGCTCCATCTTGCTGGAATGTCAGTCGCTGTCGTGTTCGTAATGGGACATCTTCCAGCAAGATTGGGAGCTCGTTCTTTAAAAAATCGAGATAAACAGCAGAAGTAAGCGTACCTTCGAAAATGTATGGGCCGATAAGCCGATTACCAACAATACCGGCCCATACATTTACGGAAAATCGACTCTGAAAACGCGTTGGCTTCACCAAACGCGGATTCCCTTCTGACCAGCTGTGCTCGTTATGGACATTGAAGTACCCTTCACGCGTGAAAGTACTTTCGTCAGTCCATAGAATGTTTTCTAAAAAATGTTCAGTTCTGGCATCCTTTTCGACCATCAGCTCGCAGAAAGTCACCCTTCGCGGTTTGTCGGTATCGAGCAGCCCCTGGACCGGCATTATGTGGTACGGATGCATTCCAGCGGAGTGCAGTACCCTCCATACCGTCCAGTGAGATTGTCCTAGCTGCATGGCAATTCTTCTAGTACTAATACTAGGATTGTTTTCCACTACAGCCAGGATATCCTCCTCCACCGCTGGCGAAATACGGCGTCGTGGTTGTTCAGCAAACAATGAAGAAGAAAAGAGTGTTCCTTCCCTCATTCGACGATGCGTTCTAGAGAACGAATCTATAAGGACTGTTTTGTGGTAAACCTTATTTAAAAAAAACATAATATCACCTTACCTGCAGAGGGTAAGCGTCGATCTGGAAAACGCCGACGATACTCGCGTCTCGCTGCCTCCGCAGATCCGTTACAAAACCCATACACAAAGTGCATGTCTGCCAGTTCTATTGAAGAATACATTTTGTAAAAATAGTGCAGTGTATAGACGCAACTGTCATCAGTTTTGATTCCTGGCCTACTCAGATTGCGAGTTATTGCCAAAATTTAATTACCTAAGTCTAAGGAATAAATAATTCTGCTGGGGTACGACAGCGTTTTGAAGTTAGAATAGATGCTCGAATCAAAAAGTAGGTATCGAACAAAAACGCATTAAGAAGGCATAGTACTTTTTCAATTTATAAAAACCGAATATTTTTTTTTTGATTATTTCGAAAGATTAACATTTTGGCCATATGTGTTTGAAGTCATTTGGATGAATTCCAAAAATTGACAAAGTTACAGCTATTTGTACCGTGCATGTCTGGAGCGATTACACTGCGAATAAAAACTTCAACGCCGTGTTTCTCGAAACCAGGTTTTGAAAGTCGGTACCATAAATATCTCAAGAGGTTTTGAAAGTCGGTACTATAAATATCGGCTCAAGCAATTCTCATGATTCTTTTTTCGTTTGAAATCCAACAAAATTGTCTAGTGTTTGACCCAATCTTTTTTCGATATTGCATTTTTTGTATTTTTTAGAAATGTTTAAAGTCAATTTTACTAAAAACCTTAATTTTATGTTTGAATGTCCGCCATTTTATTATGCGTTCGAATTAAAAAAAAGGATGGGTCAAACACGAGATAATTTAATATACTTTCATATCGTTTTGGAATTTTTCAATTCGGATAAGCCCCCCAGCGCCAATCCATGCTACCGCAATTCATGTTTTTTTTTGAATGACTATCTTCATGGAGCCGTAGAGGAAAGGGGAAGAGGTTCTCATATGAAAACAAAATTGTAAATATTAGTATTAAATGTAATGTTTTAGATGCAAAAAACCTGATTCGATTGGCTTTTCGCATTATTGAGAAATAAATGTTTGAAATAAGGTAAAAAATATGGTGTAAAAAGTACTACGCCCCCAAGATCTATGCGATAAACTCAAAAACATATTCGAAATTGTTTGTGTTATAACAAATATTCAGCACATTAAGTCGACTTCTACATGTTTGCTTTTGTTAAAAAAATATAAAATTTGGTAAATACTGCCCAAAAATAATAAAAATACATATCATATTTCACGATCAAATGTTATCCTCAATTGTCGTCATAATATTCATAAGGCTCACTGCGCGGATTGATATGACAATCAAAAATTTAATAAAAAACTACCTTTTTGGACACATGATTCTTCCACGACTGCACACTTAAAAAAACACCGGATTCGGTAAAATTTTATCAAAGTCTAAACAGCTGAACGTTTGAACGTGAATCCGTAAAGGTCAATATGCATTATCGAAATTTTCATTGAACGTTCAGCAGCTTAGATTTCGGTTAAATTTTATCGAATGTTTTAAGTGTATGCGCAGTATTTGAACCTTGAATAATTCTGTCATAACTGATTGCCATTTGAAAAAAAGATATTTAGTCTATCAATTTAATACTCAGTTTTCTTTTATAATTCCCATCTTGTTATTTTCTGATTTGCATTATGAAAAAAAAGTTGGTTTATTGTGGAATACAACCCAAAGTTTACCGCATTCGTATCGCACACTTTATTCATACCTCCACGTAACCACTTGGGATCGCATGAAGCAAACATCCATTAATCACAAGCTTTATTGATTGTAATTAAAAAAAAAGTGATTAATAACAAAACTTTGGGATTAGAACCCAGTGCCAACAGAACTGATGACGCAGACTTTACTGATATCACCACGTGAACACCTATGGTTGGTTCGAGAAAATAATGTTGATGAGTTGCGTTTGTTGACTCTGTGTGTTTGTCTCCATAGAGACATAATGCGCCGCTATGTGCAATGTACGATCGAGCAAGTACGGCAAGGGACGTCGAAGTTTCACGGTGTGTTCAACATTAAATTTAATTAAAAATTAAACTGCATTCAACAGCATTCAGATTAAATCTGAAATATCTCTCAAATTAATGGAGATAGAAGAATAGTGTAAAAGAGATAAATGTAGATGAATCAATGGCCGTTCTTTATAAATTTATGAAAGACTAGGTTCACGAGCTACTTTACTAGATAATTGTAAAAAACCTGTGATAAATGAGATACCATGAGAAGTTTTTTCTTGAAAAGTGTTTTTGTTTCATGTTTTTCTGTAATATTTATACACGATCTAACAGAAAATCTTCTCAACTTTCCATTTAACATAAAATAAACACAAATTAGTACGTTCATTTTCAACATAAATTAGATAATGTGCAAAAACGTAAAAAAACAGTAAAATGCTCATATTTCTGTAACCAGCAATTTGCGACCCCATGTTTCATAGAGTTTTTTTCTTGTCTAGGGTTCCTCTATCTGTGGTAAAAATATCCCAGATAGGGAACCTAACACCCTGTATAGATTTACGATGTGTAATGCGTTATTACACAACCTCCACTCCGTGTGTTACGTAATATGGGAATAGTACCAAAAGATGGCAGCTCTATTGGATCCAGACGACGGGATACCAATTGCATGAATAAATAAAAACCCAAATTCGTAATTTCCGTAATAAGGCTCATAAATTATTTTCACAAACGTTACGTAGGACATTTATATGTATATTCATAGTAAAAGCATTTAAAATCGAAAGTCGGATTAATATTTCCATATTCAAATAAGCAACTTATACAAATCATTAAACCCATTCAATTTCCAAAAAACGGTACTTCTGCAAGTTACCCCGTCGAAGGGGTTACTAGCAACAAACTTGTTTAAAATTTTTACAACAGCCAATATTGATTACATATTTTTTCTTGATATGTGAGATTATTCTATCCTAGACCTAATAACTTCGGGGTATTTAAATGCCCTTAAATGTACTGTAGTTTAGATGTAGATAAGTTTTTATTTGCACTCATAGTTGAGAACTGTTGCAAGTTACCCCGTTTGACGGTATTCTTTAATCTTTCTTGAAAGCCACTTATAAGATGAATTACACTTATTAATAATGCAGTTTTATGGGGTTTTCAAGCTTCTTCAAACATACTTCAGAACTGTAAATCAAATAGGATAAAATTCACCTAAAGAAAACCATTTTAAAAGCTGATAAACTCTGCAACGCTCTAATAAAACTTCTATTAGAAATTAATTAAACCACAGTGTGACACATATATATTCGAACAAAAATCATGTAATGCTTACAGCGACATATACAATTAATACAATCAATCCTAGACCATGTGTGTGCGGCATCATGACTTTTATTTTCGTATTGTATCTCGTTAGGTGTGCACGTACCAGAATTTGAGTCGTTGAGTCGATCAACGTTACGGTCGTTGATAATAAATAAATTGTGAAACGGTGCTACATACGGCATTATCTGTCGTGACCTCAAACATCACGGCATAAAAAGAAGATTTGTATTATACACTAAAAAGATTTGTCGAAACGGAATCTGTTGAAAACCGTAAAAAAAGCCGAAAGAAAACGAAGCGTTAAAACTGCAGAGGTCAAAAGGTTGTTCGAGAACGAATTTGTCGCAGTTGCGATCGGGCCGCACGAAAATGGCAGTTCAGCTGAATATCAAAAGGAATGGATCAATGGATCTATGGATCTGGATATGAGAGTATTTCAAACACGTAAAATCCATGGATTAACGGAAGCAACAAAACAAAAACGGCAGGAAAGATGCATAGTGCTGCTCTGTCAGCACGATGTTTCAGAAGTGATCTGCAGAGAAAATTTTCGTTCTTCAAACACCGCATTCTGCTCAAAATGATCAAATGAACATGGACGTTCCAAAGCACAAACGGAATGTATGACGATACCAAAATTCATCAACGGTCATGGTATGGGGTCCTTAGTTGCGCGAGCCCCCATGAAACCCGCCTGATGAATCCCTACGAAACCTTGTGCTATCGGTGACAACCGGCGTAACAGGATCTGGGAGAGTACCTTGTAGGCGGCGTTTACCAGCGTAATACCACGATAGTTGCAGCAGTCTAGCCGATCACCCTTTTTGTAGATGGGACAAATCACTCCTTCCATCCATTCCTCCGGTAGCTTTTCCTCCTCCCCAATCCTCGAAATAACCCAGTGTAGAGCCTTTGCTAGCGTTTCTCCGCCATGTTTATAAAGCTCTGCCGGTTGGCGGTCCTTCCCAGCGGCTTTATTGGTCTTCAGCAGCCCGATTTCTCGTTTGACTTCTTGGAGATCAGGCGCCAGGACATTACTGTCTTCCAAGGGCGCTCCTAGGTTAATTTCCGTTCCGCCTCCTTCTGCGACTTCGCCATTGAGGTGTTCATCAAAGAACTGCTTCCATCTGTCGACCACCTCGCGCAACTACGGGCCAAATTTTTACTATCCGACAAATCTTGCAGAAATGTCGGGAGTACAACGTGCCCACGTATCACATTTTTATTGATTTCAAAGCAGCATACGATACAGTCGATCGAGACAAGCTATGGCAGATAATGCACGAATTCGGTTTTCCGGACAAACTGACGCAACTGATCAGAGCTACATTGGATCGAGTGATGTGTTTCGTACGCATCTCTGAGACACTCTCGAGTCCCTTCGAGACGCGGCGAGGGTTGAGACAAAGTGACGGTTTATCCTGCATGCTGTTCAACATCGCTCTTGTGGGGGTGATCCGACGAGCGGGCATCGAAACGAGAGGCACGATTTTTACCAAGGGTAGCCAACTTCTAGGCTTTGCAGATGATTTCGATATCATAGCCAGGAACTTTGCGACAGCGGAAATAAAATAAATACTTAAAACTATTAAAATAAATACGTCGAAGACCAAATACATGAAAGGAAGAAGCTCGAAAGAAACTTACGCGCGCCTCCCACGGACGGTAACCGTTGACGGCGACGAACTAGAAGTGGTAGAAGAGTTCGTGTATTGGGGATCGCTGGGGACCGCGAATAACAACACTAGTAACGAGATCCAGCGGCGCATCCAAGCGGGAAATCGGGCCTACTTTGCCCTTCGTAAAACGCTACGATCAGGAAACGTACGCCGCCGCACGAAGCTAACAATGTACAAAACTCTTATTAGACCGGTAGTTCTTTATGGACTTGAAGCCGTGACGCTGCTCACGGAGGACATACGCGCCCTTGTCGTGTTCGAGCGGAAAGTGTTGCGGACGATATTTGACGGAGTACAAACGGAAAGCGGAGAGTGGCGGAGGCGTATGAATCACGAGCTACAGGCACTGCTTGGGGAGACTCCCATCATACATCTAGCGAAAGTTAGCAGGCTACGGTGGGCCTGACACGTCGTAAGGATACCGGACGACAGTGCGACGAAAATAGTCCTCTTCAACAACCCCACCGGCACCAGGAACAGGGGGCCCAAAGTGCACGATGGCTCGACCAGGTCGAAAGCGATTTGCGACTTCTGAGACGACTAGGAAATTGGCGACGAGTGGCCCAAGACCGAGTTGAATGGAGACGAGTGCTTGAAACAGCACGAGTCACCCCGGCTCTATGCTGCTTAAGAAGAAGAAGGAGAAGAAGAAGAAGGTATGGGGAGGCATTTCAAAGAAAGGGAAATTTCCTCTATTATTTATTGATAAGGGTGTGAAAGTTAATGCAAATACTAT
Organism: Sabethes cyaneus; assembly: GCF_943734655.1. Classification (NCBI taxonomy): domain Eukaryota; kingdom Metazoa; phylum Arthropoda; class Insecta; order Diptera; family Culicidae; genus Sabethes; species Sabethes cyaneus. The sequence goes on along the minus strand of NC_071354.1, from coordinate 77,071,772 downwards.
CTAGAATTGGTCTTAGAACAAAATTTGATACCTTACGTTCGGGGAATGTATGGTGAAGTATATTATGGCTTTAAACAGGATGGAACTCCAACCCACACTGCAAATCTTGTGAAGACGTGGTGCAAAACCACTCCGACGAGTTTCATTTCGAAAAAGGAATGGCCTCCAAGTTCTCCTGAGTTGCATCAACTGGATTTTTGTGTATGGCGGTACATGCTGCAGAAGCTCAAGGGTTATAAATATCATAATTTGGATGAATTCAAGTTTGTTATCAACAAGATATGTGAAGATATTCCGATAAAAGTAGTGTGTACCGCAAGTAACGACTTCAAAAAGCGTTTGAAGCGTGTTATCCAGGTAAAAGGCGATTCAATAGAGTAATTATTGTTTGTTGCGTCCTGTATCTATGGCTTTATAACTTCAAAATAGCTTAACTGAAATACCTATTCTTAAAATTTCTCCACAAGCATTAAAAAATAATGCAACCGGTAACAAGTTTAAAGATATGTAAGCACTTCGAAAGCAACACTGGTACCGTGCGGTACAAGGCTCTTGCGTTTGTCCGTAGGAAGAAAACATCGCATAGTCTATTTTCGATTTACCGCAACGGATTTCCAAATATTTTTCCAGTTAATAAGCTTCAACCATGTTTAACAAATAAAATCTTTTCTGATAGTAATCTGGTTACGTTCTCAAAAAAAAAAACCCTTTATGGACCAGTGTTGTACTACTTAGGTACTTCCATTTTCTCCTACACTGCTACCTATATACCCACTGAAAACTGATTTGAACTCGATGGGTGTAAAAGTGTAGGAAATCTGTTGATTTTCTCGTTTGGTTTGCTCGAAGCTGAAATTGCTTCTTCCGATCGAAGATTGCTGACCACTGTTGAAAATCCGGAGCGCATCCTCCGACAAAGGACAAGGAGTGGAAAATCTACATACTCTTGGATAAAGTGTAAATCGGATTTCCATGTTGTTTTGATAAATTGGTTTACCATCGTCTGAATATTGAATTTGTTGCTCGAGACGTTCATGGTATATACAGACATATACGCTTTTGATTTTCGTTTTCAATTTATGGGCAGTCTTGTTAGCAATCAAAATCGGGTGTGGATTTTCGAAGGCTGCATGACGTTTATCGAGGATTGTTGTTTAAAAAAGTAATCCAAATCTCTGCACTGTTATAGGTATTGAGTTCATGAAAACTGAATTTTCATAGGGCGTAGGAAAAAAAAGGATCATTTCTTTGTACCGTATCAGGTGGATAATGTCAAAAAAAGCGTGAGAAATTTCAATAGCTTTATTATTTTTATTGCTTTGTTCGTTGATAATACTTTTTTGTTACCTCTTCCAACCAATCAATTTCCGCACGACACTGAGGCGCAAAATGCCTCCCAGTAAAGCTACAAAACACCCGACAGCCAAACTGTATACAAGGATGAAAGGATCAGCACGATGTGGTTGTTAGTCGTCGGATCGCACGACATAACTATTTCAACCGACCGAGTCAACCGAACGACAAACTGGAGACATGGGAACGGGAACCGGTTCTCGATATCGGCGGAAGACTAAAAACGGACTATTTTAGCCTCTCAGCCTGGCAGGCTGGCAGTGGCTTCTTCAGAAACCTTCCCAATCGACTCGTTTTCCATGACCAACCTGCACAATTCTGCCGGTATTGAATAAGAATCCTTATTATTTTATTTCGTTATGTTCCGACTTCTCAGGTGGATTTTTTTGCTCTTCTATATAACTTTTCTCTTGTTGTAGGGTTTTCTTTTCTGCATTTATTTGCTTCCTTTCCGGTACATTTAAATGAGGGTTTTATTTTTGGCACAAATTTAAATCGACAGCTCGTCGGTTCCGGATCCCTTCTGTTTATTTATTTCAGTATATTTTGCTGAGCATATACACAGGATTTATGTGCATTGAATTCTATGAATCTAGTTTCGTTGACGATTTTCGTTGCCAAAACGGTCTTGGTAGGGTTGGCAGTACACTCTTAGAATTCGACGAAATTTTGTGGGTTTAAAGATCAAGTTCAATTAAGCAAAACTTAGTATATTCTTTGTCAGTTTTTGCTTTCAAGGGTCATCTAGATTGCTGCTTTTGAAAATGCTGAGTTGTTTCTTTATTTAGAATTTAATATGACCTAAAAGAACCAAGATATAAAAAAATTAAATTAATGGACGCGCGCATTTTCATTCTTGATGGTTTTGATATTACATGAGAAATTGCTTGTTTAAAATGCTCCATCTCGGGATCACTGTAAAATATCTTTTTGTTATTTTGATGTAAAATAAATATAGAAGAAATGAAGACGTTTGAATTTTCATGATAAAATTATACTTACTAGAACAAAATTTAGGTTTCAAATCGAAAAAGAGAAATTGCTAAAAATAGTAATATTTATTTGGACAATTCCTTGGACCTTGGAAATTTGTAAAGAAGAGCTTGTTTCTAAACCTAATATTTCCGGAGATTGGCAGCAAAGTCTCTCGATAAAGAAGAAGTCAAGTTCCAAGGCTTTGCTATTTCCGGAGATATTAGCTAAAGAGGGATTTTTCCATTGACGTTCAACCGATAGCGACACCAGATTTTTACTGTTTGACCTATGATATGAAAATTTAATCCCAAAATTTAAATAAAAGCCCAAGTAATTCGGTTACCTGTGCGTGGAAGAAGGACGTCGGACGGCGTCCGACACAAACGAAAATATTTGGAATCAGACGACAAACTTTTACCGTACGTAATCGATTTAAATAGAACAAGAGAAACGAAAAAGTACGTCACCATATGACCCCGAAAATTTTGCAATGTACACTCTATAATATCGTCCTTGCTTCGGCTGGACTTATACTAAAATTGGAGCGATACACTCTTCAATATACATGCTTAGCGGGAGAACGACTGTTGGCTTCTCGTTAGATGCTACACGAATAGTACGCAGAGATCGTCGACAGCATATGTAAAACAGTCAAATGATCGTTTTGGTAGCGCAATCTGGAAAGTTGAATGAAGAAAACGTACGCATTGACATAGTCACAGCCAGGCCTTGCTTGCCAGCCTTGACCGTCTATTCCCATGTCAAGAGCGGCTCTTGAATGTGATTCCACTATAAGGCGGAACATCATTTTCTCAATCTAGTGAGCGTTGCACTCTATGGTAGGAGCGGGTCACGACAGCGTCCGACCTAAAGCAGGCGACTGAATTAAGAAACGTGTTATCTCGATCGCTTAAATAAAGATGACAACCTCATCACAAGACTCGTATAGCGTGCCTCTAGTACGTGGACCCCCGTTCGTTTGACGGTTTAGTAGGCAGGTAGCGAAACACAAATTTTGGCACGGTGGCACTGCAGGAGATCTGTTGCCAGACGAGAAGGTGTACAAGATCCGTAGCATCCAAGCCCGTTTCCCCAAAGCGGCGTAGTCTCTAACGAGCTGGGAACGAGTTTTATAGGGTTGGGCAGGTTCATGTGTTGGACAGGAAGGCGATCAACAAGGAGATGTATCTGTTGAGAACAAAAAACCATTGCATCGAATTCAGCATCGTCAACGTCGTACACGGCCTGCACGAAGGTAAACTCTATAACAACAAGGTAGCGTTCTACGGGCAGCAAGAGGTAAAGTACGATAGCTGTTCTCCAAGGGACATCAAAATTGGGGATACGAACGCCCAGGTCGGTGGGGAAGCGATCCCAAGTAATGTAAGTTTTATTACACTCTAATTGGGGTTTTCGTGACCAATTCTGGTTATAAAGGCCATCGTAAGAGAGTAATAAAACTCAAATTGTTACTTGGAATGTAATGCCGGTGATAGGACTCCGTAGTCCGTCTATCGATATGAACGATAACCCTTCCTTTCCCAAGGCCTGGTAGCTGAGGCACTTTTTTTCTCACAAAGGTAATACTAAGGCTACTTGGAGATTTTCTGAACAACGAATGATGAATCTAATCGACCACATTCTAATCAGTTTTCTTGGCACACCACCAACATAAGGAGTACGCATACTGACTCGGACCATTATTGGATCGGACAGTGTGTGTTCAAATTGAGCGGTTCAATGGGGAACGTCAGCAAGCGATCAGGAGGAAGAAATTGTAAACACTATCAAACTATTGCTACGAGAAAGTCTTGACGAGCGCGGAGGAAAAAGTGCCAGAAAGAGGTCAAAAATCGTAAAGAATTAGGAGAACTATTCCGGGTTAATGGCATGTGTAAATTCGAGGAAATAGTTCATGGCAAGGAACCATCAGTAACGACATTTCGTTTACAAGAGTGGTGAGAAGGAGAAACTTCAGCAGGAATGGATGGAACGAGTAGAAGGAGAGTCTATCAACAAATGTATGAAAAGTAAAGGCTCAAAACAACATTCGTGTCCCGCGTACAGTGCCTATCGAGAGATCGCTCTTGATCGAACTTGAAGTGGTTGATGAGACAAGAACGCAAATAATGAGTTTCAAGAACGTATTCAAGTGGGAAATGGGGACTTCTTTGCTTCTTTGCAGAATGTCCAAGACATTCTGATTAAAGAGCATACGCACGAACGGCATGATATACAATACAGTATTTTGATTTACTTTGATATCCTCCAGGTGTTTTTCTGTGTTCCGCACTTTGTTTTTTTGCCAGTATCACTATTGATTGAGCGCTTATGTTTTGTTTACCCATGCATAAAATCTTTAGTTGGTACCATTCCCTATAACTAGTCCTGATAAGAGTCTTCAGAATAGACCCATTCTAAAATCACTTGACATCAAGTAAGCTGATTCCATTCCTGATTTCCATGTTAGCCCATGACAATTCACTTGTCATAGCAGATGCGTTAACCTTGCGACTCCTCTGAGAGTTCTCCTATGATTAGTAGTCCAATTTCTGCGGACTTGAGATTGTAACTTCGCCTACGGAAGACGTATGTATAATTGTCGCATTTGGTTTTTTGTTGGAGTACAAACGGAAAGCAGAGAGTAGTGCAGGCATATGACTTACGAACTGCAGCCACTTCTTGGCGAGTTATCCGTTAATCTGGCGAAAGACGGTCGGTTATGGGGGGGCGACCACGTGGCCAGGATATCAAGCAACAGTGCCGTGGTATCTGTTCTCTTCAAGGATCTCACTGACACTAGCAATAGAGAGGTCCAACGAGTCAGATGGCTCAATCAGATCAAAACTGACTTGTGAATGTCAAGACGCTCAAGGAATTTGTGACTTAGTGGAGTTGAGAGCAGTTCTTGATACGGCACAAGCCAAGGAACAATTTAAATTTTATTGCATCTCATAACGTGTAATAAAACCTTTAATGTTACTTGGAAACTCACCCCGGCTCTATGCTGCTAAAGAAAAAGAATATATTTTTGTGATTGAAATAAATAAAAACTGTTCGATTTCATTCAAGTATTTTACTGGACCAAACTTGTAGACAACGAGCTAAACCTGTCGGCGAATTGCTGAAACTACGGTTCCTTTGCTAGTTGTCACTGGGGTGCTAGGGTTTTTGTTACAGACTAAATAAGGCTCTTATATTAAAAGAAGGTTAAAGACTAATTTGTGTGATTGACGTCGTATTCGATAACTTGTTGTATGTGTTTTAAATAATTATTTTCGTCCAGGAAACGCAAATCTTTCTTAATTCTGTCTTGGCCAGCATTTGATTTCAATAGTGTTGCATAGGCGTATGTCGTAATACAGGTTTTGCGTCAATTTTTTTTCACTAAATGTTCGGTTTTGACTCTTAGAAATGATACCCATATAAAACTTTCTTTATTAAAGCCTCTAACTACTGTAAAAATTAAAAACTAAAATACGTATATGTCAACCCGTCACTTCTCGGATGTATTACATGCCTTTTTGTACCAGTGTCCTATATTTTCACCACTTCGAAACCCTTTGTGCCACTCTTTACTCTTGTGGCAAGCAACAAACGAAATGAAAAAGAAGGTAATCATTAGCTTTTCATTCGTTTTGTCCGTTTCACTCAACCGCTGATACACATATGTCAAAAACTGTTGTGCAATGCTGCCAAAAAATCTGTAAATTTTGATAAACAGTGCAGCCGAAACGAATTTTTTAAAACTCATCATTCGTAATTTGGTGAAAAGAAACTCAACGTTCTTGCAATTTGCATTATTTAAAAAATCGTAGTAAATTCTAGAGTCAACGAAAAAAATATATTTTTGCACCATTGTCACTCGTATTGCGAGTACTTTCGAGAAAAATAAGAAAAGGAGGGGTATGATCTGACGGAAAACCTTTATTATAACACCAAATAAGCATCAAAAAGAAAAGCCTATTCACCGTTTAAATACACAGATTTTGTATGTTAAGTTATGTTAAGTTATAATGATACCGCTCGATCCAACTTGTTATCGTCGTCAATATCTAAATTTTTTTATCGACTGTTTTCACAAAATGTATATATCTCTTTGTGTTTCTTTTTTTTCTTCTTCCTGTTTTCGACAGAGAATCCGCCCGACGGAACCATCCGCTAGCTTGCGAATGTGATATACTGGAAACATGTTCGATGCGCCTCTCGTTGCTGCAAATGACATTCGGCAAACATATCGAGCGAAAGCACTGTTGTTTTTTCCCCGGTGGGGTAAGTAGTATACTCTTTTTTTTTCTGCTTCCTTTTCTTACCTTCGCTGCTCCTGCTGGTCCACCTGGTGAGGATTGCATACTCTGCTTACTGCCCTTCGAATCGAAACATGTCTATTCGGAAATCGATTTACCGGTAAACGCCGATGCATAGATAATCCGGTCACGTCTTTATGAACGAATTTAGAATATTATTATTTGATGTGATGCCTTTACATTTTTGCAGCAGTTTTTTTTTTTCAAAATTATAAGCAAATATAACCAGTAACAATGCTTTTTATCTGTTACTAAGTTGAAAGTTCGCTTGAAATCTCATCCTGATTTGTTTATTAGTTTATTTTGTAATTAGATAATTTTGGACAATTTTGAATGTTAAGAAAATACCAAAGGCTACGAATTCGCTACGGCTACGATTTACCATCCTTGAATTCACCAACAGTTTGATTGCGAAATAGTTCAATTTCACGCAGCATATTCGCGCGAACTGAGTCTGATTGACAAATAGATAAACTGTCAAAACAAAAATGTATATATCGTACTGTCACGTACGTGACCTTTTCCCAAACATGTACGAGCACGAGCATATATTGGCGGTATCCACTGGAAAAGCGCTACTCGGATACACAAAAGCGGGCCCCAGACCACGGGCCATATCTATAGGAACTGCCAGAGTGGTATAATGTAAGTCCCGGCTTGCAACGACCAACCAGACCCGAAATTCGTCCGTTAAGTACACGATGCTGCTGGCTGTTGCAAGTACGTAGTGGAGCGTCGGCTACGGGCAATGAATGGTTCGGAACAGATTGCTCCTGGAGGGACAATTTGCCGACTTTTTTGTGAAGAGGAAAACGCGATGAAAAACTGTAACATTGCACTTCTTCTATTCATCAATGAGGGCCATTATAGCGAGTGCCATTGAAATATGTCTGACTGGAGCGATAAATCTCGTAATAGTAGGAATATTCACCAAACGAATTTATCTCCAAGGAAGAAGAGGCGGAATAAATTTAATTTGTTCAGAATGAATTGTGTAACCAAGACCGTTTGGAATTCGAGCGATCCGGGCGAAGAATTAGCAATTTAATGATTGAAGCTATGCGCGTTTTTTTATATTTTCGATTGAATATTATATATTGTGTGCTCACTTATCTGTCTTCGAAAAATGGTCGACTTTAAAGTATACCAGGAACAACAAAAATTTTAGTCCTTTACAATATTCATTCTATTATCTGATCCAACTACAGTTGATTGTGTAATTTACCCGATTTCATATTCGCCTTCAGTCAGGCTACGTTCCGATATTGCAGAGTGTTACAGAACCCCCGTTGCATTGTCCTTTCACTCCATCGAGAAACGCTCCCGGTTCGGGTTCTGCTTTTTTTATTTAAACAGCCAGATAGTGAAACCAAACTCAATCAGCGAAAAAGCTTCAATCCGCATCGACCCCTCGGATGGGAAAACAATCATCGAGATTATTTTCCTTTTTAGCATTAAATAGAAGCAGTTGTAACAAAGCGAAGCAAAAAAAGCACCAGTATAGAGAAGAAAAAAAATTAATCTCATCCGTTCTGGTATATTTCGTCTTTACTTTGCCGAGGCTTCGGGGATGAGTAAGGAATTTTCTTGGTGGCATACTGGTCATATCGGATCAGTGCCCAAATAACAATGAAAGATTTTTCCACGATTAAACGCAAGCTCAGCGCTTCGGTGAACTATGGCTCTAACTTTCCTCTACCCTTTTGTTGATACTAGCAGTAACGACATAGTCAATCGTTGGTCAGAGACCGTTCCGTTCTCCGCCCAGCCGGTCCAGTGCGAATGAATGAAGAATGGTCTGACCCGGAGGGAAGAAAACAATCGAACAGTATTTTTCACTCAATCAAACGAGTAGAAGAAATGTTTTATTACTTAGTGCTTCTAGCTGTGATTGATCTCTTGTAAAGGAGCAATATTCTACTACTGCATACTGTATTGGCTCGATTTTTTTGGCCCGATGGTTTGCCCGGTGCGTTCGGTTTGGTAATAGTTGCTTTATTGGAATGGAAGATCTGGTTCTAAGTAACAGTTATCATAGTTTTTCAAGTCTGATTTAATTTGGATACTGCTGGACAATGACAATGGTGTAATGTCACTTCTCTCAAAACGATTGACAGGGTCATTTGGTCGACATAGGTTCAATATGAATTATACAGAATTATTTTTCGAGCTCCAAATTACGGGAAGTGTTGCAAAGTGTTGGAAACCCGTCAGTTGAACCGTCCTGTAGGAGTTTGTTTCGGATTTTTACAGCACTTCTAGATTCCTTAGCGTTCGTAATGACTCTTGAGGATATCTTCACTCTTTGGAGCTCTAGGCGAAAATGGGTGTTTTTCTTCCTAGAATCTCCAGCAATGGCAAAAGAAAATCGCTCCAGCAAATCGTCAGTTTCTGACTCGTCAGATGACAAGGTTTCATAGAGGTTCGGAAATATTAGGTTATTAGGCGCGGCTCTTTGAGCATATCTGCGAAGGCGAGTTTGGAACGCTGTTTTGTTGAATTTCACTTAATTCAATCACTACCAAACGCGTACGCGTGGTATGTCGCGAGCTTATGCGAAGTCTCTCCACGATGTAGGGACATCACTTTCCTGCATCTCTCCAAGGATATCATCTGCATGATTCTCCCCACACTTCCCACGTGTGCCTTATTGTAATAGTATGAGGCCTATGACTCAACTGTTTGCAATTAAGGCAGCTCACGAACTCTGATATAAAGATGCCTATTGGTAGACGAAGATTTACCTACACATACGAGGCTAGGCGGAGCAGATCCGGTGAAAGCCAGGCCATACCGTTATCAAGAGATACTTTGTGCAATTACTTTGCAGTGTCTTTACCGGTCTTACATTGAAATCTTTAAATCAACCAATCCCAAATTCTAGAAGATTCTTGACGGTCGGACTAGGATTGTTAATCACACCGTCAATCTCCAGTACACGAATTCCAAAGGAATGTAAACGCGATACTCATGCGTAAAACACGTATGAGTTGCGTTTTCGTTAGCTTGCTTGAGGCTTAAAACGGAAATTCGTAGCTTGTTGGATTGGACATTAGACTGCCGGCCATGACTGAATAATGTTTACCCAAGCAACCATGTAAGTTTTATGTACTTTTATTGTAGACCGTCATAAGTCTTCAAGACCAATTTTGGTCTTAAATGCCATCATAAGAGTGTAATAAATCCCAAATTGTTACTTGGGTAGTCAGCTCCCAAGAAATCTGCAAAACATTCAAGCGTTTAATTTTAGATCGGATAAATGTAAGCCCCAGTTCGGCCAAACACTCTGGATGATAGAGCTTAACTCAAAGAGCTGGCTCTAGCGACTTGAGTTTATATCTGTTCGGCGCTTTTACAACATGTCGATTAGGATTAAGCGAAAAAGTATGTTGAGAATCATCAGATACTTCTGGCGAATCGGAAAGATTCATTTGATTCTTATTGCACGTACGAGCGAAAAGGGTTTAATTATTCGTACCATGTAGAAATAAAAACAAAAGCTAAAAAAACTACTTAGAGTAAGGAGGGGTAAAAGTGCGATGCGGGTAAAAGTGCGATTCGATGATTTATCGGTGCAGATTCCGAGTGAATTGACTACATTGGCATGGATGGGTGACTACTTTGACAGTTTGAATCTAACGTAAACTTTGAATGCCTACGAAGCATAGTTGCTGAGTTATGCGCAAATGTTATTTTAGGGCTGTTTTGATGTAATTTTTCATTATACGGCAAATACGATATCAACAGGAGGACATTACTTGTTAAAAATTTGTAGCAGCGTTTTACATCACTCACATATCTGTTTTGAAAATACGGTGAAAAGAATTTACAAAATATATTTCGCTTTTCCACAATTTAATCAAACCTCGTGAAGCGCCTGGCGGGGTAAAAATGCGATTCCCGGACGGGGCAAAAGTGCGATTCATGGACGAGGCAAAAATGTATAACTAATTATATACAGCTTTAGGCACTATATTACAGATACTAGAAATGGAAGATCTGCAGAAAACTGCGTGCTCTACAGATGTTGGCCGAAGGAAACCAATGTTTACCGCTGATGAAACAAAAAACAAACGTTTGGAAAAGTTTCGATCTGACAGGGGCCGCAATACACCAGCGCAATATGGGAAAGGTGCAAATTGAGAATATTCCTTACCGAAACATACCGCAGATTGAAGATAATATGGTTTTGTTAGATACTGCTGTGCCAATTTCATGGATTCGAGCTTCGCATTTTTGCCCCGCGGTAATCGAACTTTTGCCCCGCTAGTGGCGTAAAAGTGCGAATCGGCACTTGATCAGAAGAAAGAAAAATTTATTTTGCATAACACTATTATTCCAGACGATTTATAGTTGAATGTGAAGACATTGAGTTACTGCATCACTATAAAATATATTTTGTTGTTGTCCTTCTTTATATCTCAAGAAAATTGATGATAACTTAAAACATCTCACTTATGCCCCGCCCTACTCTATTTAATATTCACTGGGAAGTGCTTTGTCTATCCCTCTTATGCGAACCACCCCAGATCAAACATACCACAGCTCCCAGCCGTTGAGCCCAATTAAACACAAAATCCGCGCTTGTAATAGCTCTAAACATAGAGTAACGGTAACTTCGTTTAGCAGAATTCCCATCGATCGTAGTCATATGTCACATTGTGACGGGTTCCGGTGTTCCTTGGAGCACCGCCTAGAGCCGGGATAGCTCGTGCAGTTCCAAGGAGTCTTCTCCGTTCAACTCGATCTTGGGCCACTCGTCGCTAATTTCTCAGGCGTCTTACGAGTCGACAGCGAAGCTCCGTCCGACACGTGCCAGTTTCGTATTTTCTCTGAAATTACTGGACTGCACAGAGTCAGGTCCAAGACTTCCTGCCTTTTGGCATTAATGTATACAGGTTTATTGCCTTTATCAGCAATGTCGGTATTGTTTGATGAGAGAAATTCTAAAAGGCACTCACCTCAATTGTTGATATTGGTGCTTCCCCACAAAGTGTGATGAGCGTTTGCATTGCAGCCGATGATAAAGTCTTTATTGACTTCTCTGTAGTATTTGACAAACGCTGTAACCTCTTGAGTGGGAACCTCAGGAACGTCACCAGGAAAATAGGCCGATGCTACGATAATATCGGATTTTCCCCTGGCGGTTGGTACCTCAACTCTGATCGCGACGATTTCTCGTTTGATGAACTCTGTAATGGGAAAACAATTAATGTTCGCGTTGATCAAGACAGCAGTTCTCGGAGAGTCATGCTTGTCTTCATATAATAACATAGAATACCTTGTATTCTTCTTTTGTAGATCCAGGGCTCTTGAATCAGGTCCACACCGTCTTTGATAAACCTCCTGGAAAGTATACCCGATGCAGCTTTCGTGTGATGGAGATTTATCTGCAGAACCCTAGTGCACTGCATTTTTGTGAGTTTTCCGCTCATTAGCATTTATGAGAGACGGAATCCCTGGAGGTTTAGGCTTCGTGGAGGCCGCAGTTTCCTTACTACCAGTACCCGAACTCGCTTTGGATCGAGAGGGGGAGCTGGCTTCGTGTGGTCTCGCCTTTCCCACTGATCTTACCGGAATTTCTTAGGCCACTTGTGGAGACTGCTTTTTTGGTTTTACTCGGCCCTGGCACCGCCAGACTGTCAAGATCCATGGGCATGGGAGACTCATCTCGATGAGTCTTCTCTTTACCAAAATCTCTGTTAGGACCTCCTTGAGCATATTGTGGAGCCTTCTTTTTGGTACCAATGGCCCCATTGGTGCCCTGATTATCAGGATTCCTGGAGTTTTGAGACTCAGTGCCAGCGGGCCCTTGATCCTCTTTGACTTCGATGGTACTGGCCTCAGAAGTTTTTGCCTCCATGGGCTGGCTAGTGATTTGACGTTGCCTCGGATTTGCTCTCCTGCTCTCCTCAGCTGAGTCTCGCCAAAACGAAAGTTTATTATGAAGTTTCTACTTGATACTTGCTTGACGCATAGAAGCTTCATATGTTGTTAGCGACCAATTCGCATGTATTCCATTCGGATTAGTTCGCTGTAGAATTCGCCATTTGTCGGTAACGAGATTCTCATTTTGACTCTCTATGAGTCCTTTAAGCCTCTCGTCTTCGACTGACGTGCTTTGTGGGAAGAAAGCATGAAGAATTTCTGAATTTCGGAATATTATTTGCATCCAGAGCAACAAGTCTTGCTCGTTCCCATAGTGGAAGGTTTGGAACCACTTTCTTTAACCAATCCGAGGTTACCTACGAGCGGAATGGGTGGTTTGCTTTTGCAGATCCTGTTCCACTCGCTCTCGAGGGCAAAGATTCCTCTTCGTTTTTTTGGGGATCGGTTTTTCTCCACTGCTAGGCAGTTCCGATCCACGTGATCTTTCACCAAACACAGAGTCAGATTGAGTCAACACTTGCTCCCGTGCTTCCTTTCCAGGAAGCCCAGAGATAAGCAAACTCCTTATTTTCCTTTTCTGTGCTTTCGTCAGATTACTACGTCTCCACCGAATGCCGCTCTCAGCTGGACCTTCCACTTTAGGTCCATATCTAATTACGACATTTATTCCGCCGTCTTCATCATCTGTCGACTGACAACGAGTCGGCGTGTTGAGGATAGACAAGGAACAGGACTGAACCTCTGCTCGCGCATCGTTCAGGTTCTGTTCCTCCCCTATATTCATCTCCTCCTCCTTTATTTCTGTGTTTTCCGGCAGAGAGAGGCTGCCAGAGCCCTGAGGTTTGGTGTTAAGATTCTCCATGTGAATTCCACGAGTCGCTATGTAAGAAATGGTCCACTGCATCAGTGACCGACCGGCTTAATGCAGCAAGGGCAAATTACTTTGAGGGCTCCCTGGTACTCCACAGGCTCCGTTTGCGGCTGAGTATTTATGGAACCCCCTCCACCATTCATCCCTCGGCACGGGTCGCATCACACCTTGGATTAGGGGTTTATCTATTCCAGATCTTTACGTAATGGCCATGGTGTTGGCACCAATGCCAACATGTGAAGATGGGTGGGTGAGCGGTGCCTTCTTACCGCCATTGGAACAAAAGTCACAGTAACAACAGCTGGATGGATTCGTGCCACACCACTACGAAGGGTAGAGTCCAGAGGCGACGCCGGAGAGGGTGGAAGGGTCACGCAAAACACTGAATCCTAGCCGGAACGGTTTACCGACTAGGGACGACGCCAAACTGGAATTCTTTCGGATGACGGGAAAAGATCACTTTTGCTTAACACTACTTTTATTTAACTATACTTTTGCACAATGTGGCACTTTCACTTAGTTCTAATCACTTGTTGTTACTATCACGGTGGTTAAATCGATGTTGTCTCTAAGACGGTTGAAATACTTCTTTTTTTGCATTCTGTTAAACGCCCGTATTTATACTACACGGCGCGACATTCTGGTTATCTCGGGCAACTTCGGGAAGGTTCGACGAAATACATTGCTGACATAGGATAGAAGTGCCTAGAATGTTCGATGTACGTTGCTAGCAGATGCAGGTAGCTTGGAGATGCTTCTCGAATCTTCGAAAGCACGTGTTTCATACGGTTGGCGGATTTTAGCGTATTTTTCGCTGTCGCGAACACATGGATAACCGCTATTAAAAACCATCCTCCTTTTAGGGGCTTTGGATCCTCTGGTCTGCTCTTATACCCAAGAAAATAAACTTATGACGGACTTTTAATCAGGATACAGACCTAAACACAATACTAAAACTGCCATGTTGAAGATATTTGATGATATAGGGATGATTATGAATAAAGGAAAGCCAGTAGTTTTGATTTTATTGGATTTCTTGAATCGAAAGTTAGTAAACAAATTTGGTTTTTCGTGTCATGCTGTTGAACTGATTGGTTATTACCTAAGTGAGCGTTTTTAAACTGTTTGGGATAATTCTTGTTTTTATAATCATGTTTCGATTAGTTCAGGAGTTCCTCAGACTCAGTTTTAGATCCAGTTTTATTTTCGCTATATATAAAGGACTTTCCAAACATACTTAAACATTGCCTGATCCACCTTTATGCAGATGATGACGTGCAGTTGTACTATAGATGTAATAATCTAGATAAAAATGTAATCACTTCATAAGTGAACGACGATTTCTCGCGTATATCTGAGTGATCCGTGAGAAACAAATTATACGCAAAGTATATGGAAAACTGCGCTCATTGCATGTTAGTGCTAGTTTTTTGAGAACTGATACTAAAGTTGACTATTCAAAGAACCTATCCTTCCTCATTTTAGGTCATGTGATTTCCTATTGATGCAGGCTTCTTCAGTTGCATTCAACAAATTAGGAGTGGCGTTAAAGTCATGCATACGGTTTATTTATAATCTAAACAACTTTTCTCACGTTTCGCATTTATAATCACAGTTGATCGGATGCCCATTTCAAAATTTTGGTAAGCTTAGATGTTGCTTGCCAATGATTCGTTTAGTAAAATTCAAAGAACCGCACTATTTGTTTAGTAAACTAAGTTCGTTGTCAAAAATTTGTAATACCACGGTATCGATCCCGCAAGTATGGTAACTCATTTTTTGTTAGAGGCGTAGCAATTTGGAATTTATTCCCAAATGATTTGACTTTGGAAAGGTCAGAAGCAGCATTTAGGAGAGGATTGTTCAAGCTACGTCTTATGACAAGGCCTGCGCAGTATAATTTCTCCATCTGTTTTGGTCCATGGCAACTGATATCCAGTTCCTCGGGCACCCAGTGCTCGCCAGATCTCGCTCCACCTGGTCTTGACACCTCGCTCGCAGTGCCCCTCTTCGTCTTGTTCCTACCGGATTTGATGCGAAAACCATTTTTGCAGGATAGTTGTCCGGCATTCTAGCAACATGTCCTGCCCAACGTATCCGTCCAGCTTTAACCACTTTCTGGATACTTGGTTCACCGTAGAGACGCGTGAGCTCGTGGTTCATTCTTCGCCTCCATACACCGTTCCCTTGCACTCCGCCAAAGATGGTTCTTAGCACCCGCCGCCCGCCGTTCGAGGTGCTCGTAGGTCCTCTTCTAGCAGTGTCCACGTTTCGTGCCCGTAGAGGACAACCGGTCTAATTGGCGTTTTGTACAGTGTGCACTTTGTACGGGGGCTCAAATTGTTCGACCGCAAGTGTTTGTGGAGTCCGTAGTAGGCCCGACTTCCGCTGATAATACGTCTTTTAATCTCTCGGCTGGTATTGTTGTTCTCTGTTGCCAGCGAGCCAAGGTATACGAACTCGTCGACTACCTCGAACTCATCTCCATCGATTACCACGGTACTGCCCAAGCGAGCCCAGTCGCGCTCGGTCCCGCCCGCCAGCATATACTTCGTTTTAGTCGTATTTATCTTCAATCCAATCTTCTCTGCTTCGCGTTTCAGTCTGGTGTACTCCTCCACCGCCTCAAATGTTCTGCCGACAGCATCCACGTCGTCCGCAAAGCAGATAAATTGACTGGATTTATTGAAAATCGTGCCCCGCATTTCGATCGCCGCTCGCCTTATAACACCTTCAAGCGCAATGTTGAATAGCAGGCAGGAAAGAGCATCTCCTTGTCGAAGTCCCCTGCGAGATTCGAATGGGTCCGACAATCGACCCGAGATTCTCACACAGCACTGGATCCCATCCATCGTAACCATGATAGGTCTAGTAAGCTTACCCGGAAAGCCGTTTTCGTCCAAAATTTTCCATAGCTCTTGTCGGTTTACGCTATCATATGCGGCTTTGAAATCGATGAATAGGTGGTGCGTAGGGACTCGGAATTCGCGGCACTTCTGGAGGATCTGCCGCAGGGTGAAGATTTGGTCTGATGTAGATCGACCCTCCATGAAGCCAACCTGGTAACTTCCCACAAATCTATTGGCTATTGGCGATAGTCGATGAAAAAGGACTTGGGACAGCACTTTGTAGGCGGCATTCAGGATAGTGATGGCTCGGTAGTTCTCACAATCCAGCTTATCACCTTTCTTGTAGATAGGGCAGATAACCCCGGCTTTCCACTCCTCCGGTAGTTGTGCCGTATCCCAAATCTTGACAATCAGTTGATGCAGACAGCCGGCCAACTTGTCCGGGCCCATTTTAATAAGTTTCGCTCCAATGCCATTCTTTCCCGCTGCTTTGTTCTTCAGCCGCTGGATGGCTTCTTTAACTTCCCTTATCGATGGGGGTGGCACATCTTCGTCGCTTGCTGCACCAATGTGGTCACTTCCTCCGCTATCATGGTCTTCCGCCTACACGTCATTCAGGTGTTCATCGTAGTGCTGCTTCCACCTTTCGATCACCGCACGGTTGTCAGTCAAGATACATCCATCTTTATCTCTGCACATTTCGGCCCGCGGCACGAAGCCTTTGCGAGATCCGTTGAGTCTCTGATAGAACTTCCGTGTGTCGTGAAAGCGGTACAGCTGATCGAGTTCTTCGCACTCCTTCTCCTCTTGGTGGCGCTTCTTCTCCTTGAAGAGTCGGGTTTGCTGTCTCCGCTTCTGTTTGTATCGCTCCACATTCTGACGGGTGGCTCTACGCAGCATTTGTACCCGCGCTGCGTTCTTCTCAGCCAATATCTGCTGGCATTCCTCGTCAAACCATTCGTTACGTCGATTCGGTGCCACACTGCCTAGGACGTTCTCCGCTACGCTGTTAATGGCTGTTTTCACGGCATTCCAACAGTCCTCAAGAGGGGCTTCATCCAGCTCACCCTCTTCCGGCAGCGCGGTTTCGAGAGATAACGCGTAGTTTTCGGCGACCTCTGGTTGCTTCAGTCGCGCTAGATTATACCGTGGCGGGCGGCGGTATCGTATGTTGTTCACAACAGATAGTTTTTGACGTATCCTTACCATCATTAGGTAGTGATCCGAATCAATGTTAGCGCCCGGATAGGTTCTGACGTCGACAATGTCTGAAAAGTGCCGACCATCTATCAGAACGTGGTCGATTTGTGATTCTGTCTGGTTGGGTGATCTCCAGGTGTACCGATGGTAGAGGTTATGCTGGAAGAAGGTACTACGTATGGCCATGTTCTTGGAGGCGGCAAAGTCGACAAGTCTTAGGCCGTTTTCGTTCGTTTGCGGGTGGGCGCTGAACCGTCCAATCACCGGTTTGAATTCCTCCTCCTGACCAACCTGAGCATTACAGTCCCCGATGATAATTTTGACATCATGTCTTGGGCAGCGGTCGTATTCACGCTCCAGCTGCGCGTAGAATTTGTCTTTGTCATCATCGGTACTTCCGAGGTGAGGGCTGTGCACGTTAATTATGCTTATATTGACGAATCGGCCCTTGATTCTTAATCTGCACATTCGGGGGTTGATCGGCCACCACCGGATCACCCGCTTCTGCATCTCGCCCATCACTATAATGCTGTGCTCAGCTTGTGTGTATTGCCGCAGCTCTGGTAGATAGTATGACCATCTCTATACGTACGTACCATCGTTCCTTTCCAGCATACCTCCTACAGCGCTACGATGTCGAACTTGCGGTTCTTTACTTCTTTAGAAAGCACGTGAGTACTTCCAAGGAAATTTAGAGACCGACAGTTCCATTTTTTTTAATTTCCAATCGTTAGTCCGTTTTCGTCGCCTGGGTCTTTGCCGATTGTTCCGATTAGAATTATTATTATTACTTACGGGGTCCATTGCTTTGGTTTTTTAGTGGTTCAGGCTTGCAAAGCCCGCAACCAACCCCACAGTACCGCCGGAGGGCCAACGTAGCTCGAAGGAGCCCTCCTCCGCTGTCAGCATACGACCTATCGCGGCTGGTACCGCGAGGAGGTAGGGGTAGGAGTTGCTAGGTAAGAGGCTGTGAACCACTGTGGGGTCTATTTTATGCCCAGTGCACAAGGCACCGATGGTACGCATTACCAAGCCGTTTACCAGCCATACTAGGATTGTTTAAGCACTTTCAATGAAAATAACGACGATAAAATTGTTATGAATTAGAAATTATGATTGTACCCAATTTATGTGAGTCTAGTTCTACCATCTATGATTCATTGTGACATTTGAAAAGGCATTGTCTTAAGTTGCAGAATAAATACGAAAAATAAATAAAAAATAAATAAAGTACATTCGCAGGGCGGCGTAAGCTTTTTGAACGAACTTACCAACCACTTATAATTCGCCGCCGTCAACGGTTACAGTCCGTGGGAGGCGTGCGTTTGTATCCTTTAGTGTATTTGGTCTTCTACGCAATAATAGCCCAATCCTTCTATACTCCGCTTTCAGTCTGGCGTAGATTGCCTCCGTCGTCGCAAAGCTTCTGGCTAGGGTTTTAAAGGGATCGAAACTTGACTGAGACTGCTTGAACGTGCGTGAACTGCGTACGCTTTCTGTATTTAACTTGCGCTTCAAAATTTTTTTTGCCGATTTTCAGAAATTCCATTGTTTGAATTTGCATTTTTGTTTCGTGTTAGAAGCGTTAACTTAACTCGCATACTCATTTTTCGAGTTTTTCAGGCTGTAGAACCTACAGACAATTGATTTTATAAAAAAAATTTAATTCATATCCTGCAAATTAGTTTTTTGCCCCTCGATTTTTCAAGCAAATTTCCAGGGGGAGTGTGAAAAAAACTTTAAAAATGATTTGCAATGGCCTAACTGCGTTCTTCTTGCCAATCTGAAAATCAGAATTTTTATTTCAAACAAAAATAATGCTTTTGAAATTCACAAAATCAATGACGACTAATTTCACCTTAATCTTGGGAAGCACAATACAGATATCCCAAGTAACAATTTGGGTTTTATTACACTCTTATGATGGCATTTAAGGCCAAAATTGGTCATGAAGACCACCATAAGAGTACAATAATACTTACATTGTTGCTTGGGATGTCCATTTATTCTAAATGGGAGCCTATCTTCCCCTATTCGTGTTCTTATGGTACGGTACGTGTTTGAAAACGTTGATAAAAACTAATTTAGTTTTTGTTTTAAGATTAAAAACCACATACGCTGTTTCAAAAGAATTAAAAAATCAAAACAAACCATAAAACAATTTGTTTACGTGACCTATCAATTGTACGCGGACCCAAAAAGGGTAATTCAAGATAAATTAAATTGAACCAAGCTATCAGCTAAACCGTTTATGGGAGAGTATCTATGCAAGCTGTAACCACGAAGGAAAAGATTTATTCCGTTTATCTACCGGGTATTCCGTCACATGGAAACAGTAACAATCCGCCCTGTTCTAATACATTTTACTCGGAACCCGTTTTCCATTGTTCGGTCCCAGAGTCATTCGCTGCGTCTCCACTGTCTGTACGTGCTTCGGTTTCGGTCAGTCAGTTATCTAATAATGAAACGAATAAATTGTCGGTTCGCCACTGGTGGTGCTACATAATTCTGGTTGCATTACTCCCTTGATTTATTATTAAGCTCACGACGGTACACACATACATCTCAGCTCGTGCAGCACCATACCGGTGCTGTGCTGGCAAGATCAGCAGCACGAGGATCTCTTTATATACAACAAAAAATTTCATCAGTGTCCCATGTACTCTGTGCTTAAACCGAGATGGCATTCGGTGCCTTTATCCGTAGTAGCATCGACCACGCACAAATGAGAATACGGAAATAACCTGCCGGCCTGCGAACCATAACCTAACTCGGTTGTTGTTTCTATCTTCTTCTCTTTGCATATCAGTGGAATCCAGGTATTGTTTTCATAATAGGAAAGGAAAGCTCCACTGCGAAGCTTACCTGCAGTAACAGTACAGTACAGTGCACTCCTGCATAGTAACACTGCAACGGCGGACAATAAGCCAGTCCGTATTGTACGGCGATTATTTATTCCAGTCTACGGGGGCGCTTAAAATTCCAGGTGATTTGTGTTCTACAGATGGGATCCTGCCGGTGCGCCGAACAAGAAATTCTCACACACTGAAGGCGCCTTATCTTGGCTTTCGATGACGTTATATGATTGATATTAGCACACAACACACTTATGTTGCAACTAAAGACATCGTTTGGAGTATTTGAAGTTATTTACGGAAAACAGGCTCGCGGTCATATAAATGTTTTGAAATGTCTTATTTTATGTACCACTTTGGAGGCAATTGGCTCTACACACAGAGTTAGCATTGGTACTATAATCGAATACAGCGTGTCTCAAATCTATATGGGTACTCTCGTAGCTAATTTGCGTGTTTTGAGATAGTAGTGTAATTTAAGAATTGTACTTTTGAATGGTCAATCATTAGGAATTGCAGTAATTTAGTGGGTGCGCCAATCATCAATCTTTTCAACATGTGCAGCTTTCAACATCGACGTTAACATTTACTGAAAAATTATCTATTAAAGTTGTTCCCATTACCGTTACAATCGCCGCTTGTTGACCAGTATTCTGTGTGGTTTTTTACATGTCTATCTTACATTAATTGCATTTTTAAGTCATTTGGTATAGAGAAATTCCGCGCGAAATCACCCTAAAAAGTTAGAAGCTGAAGTAAACCTTTGTGTTTTGGATTAAACATTACCAAGGGGAACTATTTGGTTTAACTATTTGCTTACAGGGTGAGTAGTAGTAACTGTCAGTGTATTTTGGACGTGTTTATTTAGAAATGGGTTAATCACAGATGTATCTGCATATTTTCCGTTTAGAGTGTATTCAAATGTCAACACAGCTTGCAAGTTTGTTTTGGATTTTCATCCGTTTCGTTTTGGACGCAAAAAGGAAACTTGGGATAAGTCTTTTTTTGAAAAATTTTCGACCGTGTAATATTTTAAGGAAGCTAAAGCCATCGGAATAAACGATCTTTAGTACCATCAAGCGATACAAGGAAACCGATGCTGCGAATATGTTCCCCAAACCTAGCCGTAAATGGACTGTAAGGACACCGGAAGCAATCAAACGAGTAAGAGAGCGAATTCGACGGATTTGAGATCAGTTTGGACGTAAGATGACAACTGGCAATTTCGCAGTCAACCATGAAGAATAGTTTGAAAGATGATCTTCGATTGAATCCATACAAAAATCAACGGTGGCACGGTTTGACTGAAAAGCAGAAGGTTGCAAGAGTCGAAAGATGTCGGAAGCTCCTCCAGCGGCACGGTGATTGTGTGAAATTTTGTTATTGCACGGAAAAATGTTCCTGCTATCAGAATCACCGCAACCAACAAAATGATCGGATGCATGCAGCACATCATTCTGATATTCCTCAGGACAAACTGACTGTTCAAAGGTATGGGGATGTTTCTCCAAAAATTTGAAGGGTCCTTTGCTGTTAATCAAACATTAAATATTACATCGAAAATGTTTTGAAGAACCATTTGCTTCCCATCGTCAGAAACACTACAAAAATGCACCATATTGCTTTCAACAAGATTTTGCACCGTCTCACCAGGTGAAAGATGCACAGGCTTTGAGGTGTGAGAACAATTTTGCGGATTTTATTTCTTCGAAAGAATGGCCTCTCCGCCTGATTTGAATCCTCTCGACTTCTATGCATAGTGTTGCATGCTAAGATAACTAGCACCAAAGGATTGACTTTCAAACAACGTTTGCTTATCAACTTAGGGACTATATTGGCACACTTCACTGTGTCTGATTTTTAATTTCAGGTATGATAAATTTAAGTTTGTCACGAGGTTTTCAAGCCACCGTAAATCTCGCATGTGCATAATATTGCTCCATTTATAAAAAATATTTCATTTATAAAAAAATGTATTTTTGATCTTAATTTTCTTAATTACTGGCTTTACACGAAAATTTCCGAATATCCGGTTAGTCTCATACAACCGGTGCTTACATACTGAGAATCTTTTCGTATGGTAATTTAGCATCGTTTGCTTCCGTGTCTCGCTCGTTGCATTTTTCCGACAGCAGTTGTTTTAGAACGCCATTTTGAATTCATTTGAGCACACTTAGCAATGGTGCGTTTACAAACCGGAACTTTTGTTGAAATCTTATAAACGTGCATTTTAATCGTAAAATCGGTTACCTACGAACATCGCGCGTTATTTCTATCATATAATTATCAAATATCGAAAGCTTGACAGCTTTTATACAGCTCCCTAATAAAGTAGTCAGAGTTTTTAAGCAAGCTCTATGATCGAAGGATGCAAAAAGGTGTCTCGCGCAGTCAATGTTTTCGATTTAATTGCCAAAATAAATCAGTTTGTTCTTTAAACTTAGGTTTTATCGGCTCATCAGTCAGTCAGTCAGTCACTGACTGATGAGCCGATAAAACCTAAGTCTAAAGAATTATTGAATACAGTCGATAACCACGTCAAATAAACCAGTTGAATCGTTTGTTTGAGAAACCCCACAAACGCCATTTTTATGAAAATTGACTTTTTAACAGTTTTCGAATCCTTGAGGAGATCCACACCTTCCCTCAAAATTCCAGAAAAAGTTAGTTCCACGAACCCCTTTTAATTGGGGTTGCAAATATCCGTTTGTTTGAGAAACCCCAAATATCCATGTTTCCGATAATCACCTAGAGCGGCGCTGCGATAGGTACAAAATTATCATTCAATATTTACGTGCAATGTTGTAAGCAGTAATCGCAACACAATTCAATAGTATAAAAATGTCTTCGGAATCGAAAAATTACGAGTTGGACACAGTCGAAACGAAGAAACATAGTGTTCGGCGGACTACAGAATGCAAGGCGAAAGTTATTAAAAGTAAAAGAACGGCGTATAAAATCGAAAAGAAAAGGATGTTTTAGCTGAAAAAGTTCGAGTTGATTGCAAATGCAGATAAGCTTGGATTAGTTAGTCGACAAGATAAACGTAAATAAACCGTACTTGTAATCTAGATACAGTAAGAACTGTAGCAATCTCATTCCGGAAATCAGACTAAACTATCCATGCGTTTCTAACAAAAGCAGTAACTCACCATTTACTATACAATGTTAATAATAGCACAATATATAAATAAAAGGCTTAATCTTCTATTTATCTTTTTTGTTAACTCGTTGCTTTTCCTAATGTAAGTAATCCGTCGAGCACTCCCGAGTAACTGTAAAATCAATAGTTTATCATTTCGAAGTATTTAAGATGCTGTTCACGTATCTCCATTTCCTTTTGGTATAACGTAATTTGAGAACAGGCCCTTATTCTCAGATTCTGTTCCATAATCATAGTACGGTTGTTATCCAAGATTTAAAATGTTTATTTTCTGGTTATAATATCTTTAATTACAACTAGCAAAGTATCAAGGTATCCTATTCGATGTGAATTCGTGTTACTGACAGTAACTTACTGTGGTCCATTTCTGCAGTTCAAAAACCGCCGTTACTCCATTTACCTTTTATTTTTTAATAGGTAAATGCAAACCATGATAAAAATTTGGATTAAAAAAGAACAAAACTTTTTCTAAAACTTGTATTATTCTACTTCAAAATTTTTAATAAATGATATTTAGCGCCCCTCCCCTCTTCTTCTTCTTAGCGGTACGTACTTTTTTAACATCCTCAGTGATATATGGTAGCAAATTACATACTATGAGCATGGAAAGATCACAAGTTTGAATAAAAACGGCCTAAAACTACTTAAGTGCACTGTCAATTTCTCGTTTGTTTGAGAAACCCCAAATATCCATCAACTTTAAAGCCTTGTAATTTCAGCTAGAATCAATATTTTGATCAAAAGATAAGTCTACATAATGTATTTTAGATATTATCATAGAACCTCATACCAAAAAATAAAAGGATTGGTTTAAAATTTTGAGAAAATCAGTTTTTTGTTGTTTTCCAACAATAGTGTCGAGTGGACTTGTGGGGTTTCTCAAACAAACGATTCAGTTTGTCTCAGGAAACATTTCGGTATGTCGGATCTCCACTACCTGTTTCGCAATGGCCACGTAACCAAAAACGTCCTCAAATCGTACGCGAGCTCGAATGACAGTGATCGCACCACCTGCTTCGGTGGATCCAGATCAATTCCTTTCTACTAACAACTCCTTCCTGTGACACTTGTGGATGATGCAGAGGATTCCTCAGTCTCTAGTAGCTAGTCTAGTAGTGCCGGAGTAACATTCATTTCCCTCCCAAATTGACCTGCATGGGCGTGGCCAGCTTTGCTACTGATCATCACTAAGAATTAGATCACCAGAAAATGCACACTGAACATGATCTGCTACTTCCAAGCATCATTCTGATGGTTCTTCGTGCATTCTCAGCTGATCTAGATCAATCGCGGGCAACTCACGGGTGGTCAAACTATGCTATGCTATGCTATGCTGCTTTATTTTACTGACAGTTAATGGTATTAACAATTTTGGTTCACCAAAGACTGAGTAATACATTTTATGTCATTCGCATAGTGTCAGCAGCGGCACGATCATCAGTGCTGCCAGAAACACAGTTTATTTTAAACAAAAAAATGTATGAAACTTAACGTCCTTGTCGCATAACTCAATTTTTCAAAAAAAATTTACAGTGGAAAGCATAATAATTGATGCGTTAGGTAAAATCTCAAAGTGGTAAATCTGCGTCGAGAAATGAAGTGGAAAGTTATCACAATGATTTAGATCAAAAATAATGCAACAGCGAAACCAAATTATACCTTCATAATGCAGGATATTTTTCTAACCATCTTTGAAAGATTACTAGAATAACTCAACGATTTTTCTTTTGTTTGCAGATTCTGGACGAGGTGTACTCAGTGTTAAATTACATTCGAACCACGCCGATGCTGGCTCGACCGTTTAAGGTAACGGACGAGCTGTTCGATCTGTCCACAATGGCCATGGAATATTTTAAGGAGTACATTGAGCCAAACTTACCTGATATCGCATACTTTAAGAAGGACTACAGTAAGTATCGGAACCATTTCCCCTTAATTAGAATTTTTGTTTTCTTTTTGTCTTTTGTTGCAATGTTGATATGGAACTCAGCTCTACATACTTGACAAATTACAACTTACACTGCTTGCTTGTTTTCTTTACATGAAAGTTTGTTGTTTTTGAATGTACTGCCATTTTTTCTTTCTTCTCCATGCAGCATCTAGTACAAAACCGTTCGCGGCACTGGAGGTTTCCTCCTCGATTCTGTCTCGAGACACATCACACTCGAGCTCGTCCTCGCCTCCGCAAAGCAACATGGTACTTCGGAAGGGTATCCGTAAAATTAAACAGGGAATGAAAAGGTAAATTTTAGCGTCGCACCAAACGCCTGATCTAAAATTTGGTTGTTTTTGTGCTCCACACTCTGTTTTTTCAACCTTGAATAAAATTTATGGCGGCTAATTACGGGTTGTTCAAATTAAACGAAAAAAATATTACATTTGGTTTAATAACCTAGCATAATATAGTTATTAATATGCTGAACGAATAAAATTTCGTTAAATCGAGTAAAAATTGTTGACTACCAAAATAATTAACCTTTTCCGAGTCACAACCACTTAGTCGTTAGTCTAATCTCTATATTTCAATAATGTCGACTAACCTAATTTTTTCTTATCTTCTTTTCGTTGTTTCATCATCAACAACAACAACAACAGATATAATAATCAATTATCAGTGTTACGCAGCGAGTTGCGTACCTGCAAGAGGAAAGCAACCGAGCAGGCAAAGCAAATTGCCGAACAGCAGAAACTGCTGGCGGAACAGCAGAAACAAACACTGGAGTATGCAAATCGGCTCGACGAAAACGATAAAAAGAACGAGGAGATATCGAGGAAGTTTTCCACGCTGCTACAGGTAAGTGTGGTTCCTTTCTTGTCTCCCCCAACCTAACTCCCCCTTTTTGCTTGGGCGATTGTACCAAAAAAGCCTCTTTAGAGAAACATTCCTTCAGTAGACTTGGTTAGCTGCAGAGCGTGAGAAAAAATTAAGTGGATGAAAGTAGTAAATATCTTTTCGACAAATGCGTATTTGCGTACGCCATCCGGAATTGAATTAATCAAAGACGGAAAGTTTGAAGTCAATGTCAGCCACATCTGTGCCATCTAATTTGGTTTTCTAAACATTGAACTTGCACTCACCGGAATAGAAAACTTCTGAGTATTGTTAGACTTGCTATCATTATTTGTTATCAAATGTTCAATGTCGAGAGGGAAGTTCTATTCTGCTTATTCTTTAAATTTGAATTTGAATTTGCGCGTGATAGCACAAAGTTTTCTGAAACTAGAACATATCAATCCCAAATCCCAAAACCATTTCAATCAATGTAATCAAAACCTAATAATAACGCAACACGCAGGAAGCAAAAAGAAAAAAATAAAGAACCGTTAGCGATTTTCCAAGAAACAACAGAAACGGCTATAAGAAATAAAAGCCGACATAATGAAGGTGCTGCCTTAGGTTATTTCGCTGGTTATTAGAGAGGAACAAGGAAATTTGCAAGTTGCTGTGCAACCCGACGAATAGAACCTCGTGTTTGAACCTCCTACAATTTCTTCACTGCTGTATTGCGATAATCTGAGTTTCAACCCAAGGACGTGCAACGGAATGCGTCCTTGGTTGGGGTTGGGGAATTGTAGAAATTTAAATCTAAAGAATTATAACTTCTAACGGCGAAGAATTGAGATGATGCTGGGGATAAATTATTTCAAATATTGCTTATATTTAATACGGGATTTATATAAGGGAGAGATTATTCGATTCCATTTAATTCTACTACTACAGATAATGTAGTGGTGTTTGTAGGTCCCCCGATTTTGCCAACCTGCTCTGCATCAACGCGTCTCCTGGACGCACCGCAAGGAAGTACTCTGTTAGCTTAACCTTACTCACCATTGCTATAACCAGTACAACGCATTCAGGATCAGCGAAACGTTCGTAGTGCCTCTGGAAATGTCCGAAGTACCGAATGGCAGAGGTTTCCAATGAAACAGAACGTCGGGGAAGAAAACTTGTTTCGAGAACCAGAGTTTCTGTGGATGTCATCCACCAAGTACTGGCATGTCTTGGATAAATCCGCTGGAACAACCAGCGAAGAAATACGTCCTCGTCTACGGTGTCATGTCAAGGTTGGAGTGTCGATTGTCGATGTTAGTCGTTTCTTATATTGGTGGAAGATATTTCAGTGTTCCGCTTGTGCCTTTCTAAGATGTGTATTGTTGTTTATTTATAGGCCCTATTCTGTAAGCCACGTCGAGCAACTCGAGCCGGCTCACTGTCGAGTGTCGAGTAAGGAAAAACAAAAAAGAGACATCACTGCGGCTCAAAATGCGAGACTTATCAAAATAGGGTCCTATAATTTATCAGACCCTTATTGTCATTCTAATTTGCGTCATTCATGAAAACTGATCCATAATCCCGGGAAGACAACGTCTAGATTACAAATATGACCGACACGTGGTAGCAAACCTCCCGCCATGTCGTAGCTAAAAGTAATAGGCTTATTTTTGCTGTGGTAGGAGGTGACAAACCTTTTTGTTGTACTGACGGTAAGCACATTGCTCAAACACCAATCTTAAAATCTGTCTACTAGGCGTTACAGTTCAACGCAGTCGGAGTCCGTTCTGATTATCTTAAAGACTTTTCGGCATAAAGAGCTCGAAAACCAGTTGGCAGGAGAGCTGACAGTTCAAGTGCATAAAGAGAAAAAGCAAAGGTCGAAGGTACCACTCTGTGGTACGCCAAAAATGTTGGTGAATGCATCAAAAAACGCATTTTCAATTACAGAACGGCGAGGAAACTCGCAGTTAGACAAGCCTCGCATGGAGGATACCGTGATTAACCCAATCATTCTGCTGCTTTCTGGTCCGTGTAAAAAAGCAAAACCTTGGGTTTAAACGTCTTTAACCCTTCTTTATCGGCAGACTCCGCAGCCGGCTGTTAAAATACAGAAAAATTACGGGGCTAAGTAGTGCAACGACCCTACTGATTCTATATAATAATACCGCCCAGTGTAGTTTCGAACTTACGACGACTGACTTGTTAGGCTGGCATCGTACCTCGAAGCTAACTGGAAGGTCCCTGTACACTGCATCAATTTGCACTCTTTCATTCATGTTAGTTCATTCAGTAGTGACAGAGGTCTACTGAAACTGATAGAGCACTTTCTCAGGATGCCAGATGTAATATTATCGTCAGATCCGGCCACTGATGAATATTTTAGTTTCTTGATGGCAGTTTCAAAAATCTCATAAGTTTCACGAAAAATGTTAAGGTTGATGAATTCGCAAGCAGGGCCTCTGACACCGGCAATTACTTTGTTCCACTCGTTAAGCCAGATTTCCGTTAAAACGTTTATATCGAAATTAGACTCTGTTACAGCTTAAAAAAATAATGAATTTGGTTCGAATTCCGCATACATTCTGATAGTAAATCACCAGCTGACTGAAGGTGTTCAGCTGCAGATAAAACATAAAGCTGGAAACGGGGAATACGTCATCGATTTCGTTATCATGGGAATTATCGTACTTGCCTGGTCCGGAATTTTGGGAGCCCCGTTCCGGCTATTGTATATCAGCAGTACTGAGGGAATTATCATACTGAAATTTAGTAAGATTTACGTTTTGGGGGCTTCCTTTGGGAGCGTTAATCAACATGCCCATAGACAACGCTGAATCCAGCTTACGAGCCATAATTGCGGACGATATAATCCGCCGCCGCACGAAGCTAACAATGTACAAAACCCTCATTAGACCGGTAGTTCTTTATGGACTTGAAGCCGTGACGCTGCTCACGTAGGACACACGCGCCCTTGCCGTGTTCGAGCGGAAAGTGCTGCGGACGATATTTGGCGGAGTACAAACTGAAAGCGGAGAGTGGCGGAGGCGTATGAATCACGAGCTACAGGCACTGCTTGGGGAGACTACCATCGTACATCTAGCGAATGTTGGCAGGCTACGGTGGGCCGGACACGTCGTAAGGATGCCGGACGACAGTGCGACGAAAATAGTCATCTTCAACATCCCCACCGGCACCAGGAACAGAGGGGCCCAACGTGCACGATGGCTCGACCAGGTCGAAAGCGATTTGCGACTTCTGAGACGACTAGACGACTAGTCAATTCGTCTGCTGTGCCGATGACATGGATATTATCGGCAGAACATCTGTAGCGGTGGCTGAACAGTAAACCAGACTAAAGCGCGAAGCAGAAAAGATTGGGTTAAAGGTAAATACGTCTAAAACAAAGTACATGCTGGCCAGCGGAACCGAGTTTGAGGTAGTCGATGAATTTGTCTACCTTGGCTCACTGGTAACGGCGGACAATGATACCAGCCGTGAGATTCGGAGGCGTATTACCAGCGGAAGTCGTGCTTACTATGGGCTCCACGAGCAATTGCGGTCGAGCAGACTAAGTCCCCGTACAAAGTGCACCCTGTACAAAACGCTAATTAGACCGGTTGTTCTCTACGGGCATGAAACATGGTCAATGCTCGAGGAGGACCTGCGAGTGCTCGAAGTTTTCGAACGACGAGTGCTAAGAACGATCTTCGGCGGCGTACAGGTAAACGGAGTATGGAGGCGGAGGATGAACCATGAACTCGCACAGCTCTATGGCGAACCCAGTATCCAGAAGATGGCTAAAGCTGGACGGATACGATGGGCAGGGCATGTTGCAAGAATGCCGGACAACTACCCTACAAAGATGGTGTTCGCCTCAAATCCGGTAGGAACAAGACGACCAGGAGCGCAGCGAGCAAGATGGTTAGACCAGGTGGAGCGAGATCTGGCGGAGAGTACTCGGTGTCCGAGGAATTGGAGAGCGGTAGCCTTCAACCGAGTTACATGGAGAAACTTTGTTCAACAGGCTTTGTCTTAGGACAAAGCCTAAGGTAAGGAGACGACTAGGAAATTGGCGACGGGTGGCCCAAGACCGAGTTGAATGGAGACGAGTGCTTGAAACAGCACGAGCCACCCCGGCTCTATGCTTCTGAAGAAGAAGAAGAAGAAGAAGAAGAAGAAGAAGAAGAAGAAGTAGATAATCCGTGCTCACAACATTTCAACAGCATTTTTGACATTCCTGTTTACATCGATTATTTTCTAGCCGCGCACGGCTAGACAGAACTAGAGGAACGTCGGAAAAAGAAATGGTTGACGTAAACAGAGATGTCAAAAATTGTTCAAATGTTACGAAAACGGATCACGCCGTCCGCCATTATGGTCCCTAAAAGGCTGGATTCGAAGAAATTGGAGATAGTTTCCACTTATGGTCTATGGATTCTGGCAATCTGGCGCATAAAGTGGTTCATGTTTGCCGAACCCTTACTTACATACTTCACTTTAGTGACGACGGTCCATTATCATTCCTGCACCGAATTCACTTTGCTTCTCCAATACTGTCGGTCCTGGGCTCCAGCAGCACCAGCAGAACGTGCTTCGTCCTTGACAGCGCACATGCATCGGGTGCGAGGTCTGCCACGAAGTATATGGCCTCTTTCTGGTTCTCTGCTACAAATAGTTTTGGCTACTATTTCATCGGGCATTCTGGCCACATGCGCAACCCACCGCAGCCCGACACATTCTACTACTTTCATTAATTCAGCATATTTGCATACTTGATACAGCGTGATTCATGCAACTGCGCAACACTCAATTTTGCATTTTGCCACCAAGTATTGGTAGCAGAATTTTATACTTGAAAATCCCAAGCACTCGTCGTTCAGCTTCCTTTAGCGTCCATGATTCATGTCCGCAAAGGGCCACCAGCAAGATTAGTGTTTTGTAGAGCGACAGTTTTGTCCGAATTTGCAAACTACGGGACTTAAGCTGGTTACATAATTCGTATAAATCACGATTCGCGGCTGCAATTCGTCGTTTTACTTCACGGCTTACATCGTTGTCACATGTCATGAGCGTCCCAAGCTATATGAATTCCTCCACTACTTCATATCGTTCCCTACTCAGCTCCACTTCGGCACCAACATCATTTGTTCTCCCGCGTTCCCTGCCAGCAATCATATACTTTGTTTTGGCGGTGTTAATGGAGAGTCCTAATTTCGCTGCTTCCCATTTAAAAAGCCTAAAGACCTCTACCACTACTGTACGGTTGATTCCGAGATTGAAAGCGCATCCCCTTGCTGCACCCCATCCAACGCTACTAAAGCGGCTGAGGTTTCACCGGCTATTCTAACGCATGATTTTAACCAACGTCCAATCAACGTCCAATAAATCAACTTTGCTAGTTTCGCCGGACAATCGAGTCCTAACATTATCTGCCATAGCTTATTTCGTTTGGCCGAATCGTACGCCGCCTTAAAGCCCTCAAACAGATGACGAGTCTGCAAGTTGTATTTCCGGAACTTGTCTAGTAATAGGGTAAGTATCTGATCCGTCGTGGAGTAGCCCTCACGAAAACCGGCTTGCCGACGAAGGACTCCTTTAATGGTCTTAGTCTGCAGAACTGAATACTAGAGAGTACCTTATGGACAGAATTGAGCAATGTAATTCTTCAATTATTTTTACAGTCGAGTCGCTGTCCTTTTTCTTTAACTTGTTGAATATGTGGCATGCAGTTAGGAATCGAGTGTTAAGGAAAATACGCGAAACCAAAAGGATTGGTGATGTAATCGGGTGTTACTGTCTTATTGTAGAGCATTCGAACTCATCAGAATGGAATTAAATTGTTTAGAACATTACCTGCTGAAGTGCCTTAATTGGTCTCCTTTTTACATTTTAGTCATTTTGATTGTGATTGCAACCATACACTTTTATATCGATTTGAATTCGAAGAATGCTTGCAAGCCCAATGAATTCACTGAAGATTTCATATCAAGCTATGCTTACAAAAGAAATGTTGGTTCGGCAGTGAAACTAGGCAAATACACAATTGTTAGAAACGTTTTCGCTTTTTTGAGGTATTTGCATCAATTATGTAATCTCTTTACTGTAACTGCCGGCACAATCGCTCGGCATTCGGGACTTTAAACAATTCATATGCATAAACCATAAGAGCACTGCAAAAAGTCAACAAAAATAGAAAATAGTCAATAATCCTTTGCTGATTGTTATATTCTTCATTTTAGGAATTAAACAAATGCAAAACGGAGCTGCAATATTGGCGCTCCAAGAGCCCGGCCACGCCCAACTGCAACGCATGTGGACAAGCCATCGTACCAATGCCGCCAGAGGAACTGCAAGCACTGGTCAACCAAGGAGTCCGACCGGAGGAAGTTGGGCTGGCGGTTA
Source organism: Sabethes cyaneus (assembly GCF_943734655.1). Lineage (NCBI taxonomy): Eukaryota > Metazoa > Arthropoda > Insecta > Diptera > Culicidae > Sabethes > Sabethes cyaneus. The sequence continues at coordinate 77,039,132 of NC_071354.1, read as the reverse complement.
TTCCCGAGGAACCCACCAACCAGGAAGAAGAGGAGCATGTCGCTGTGCTTGATCTGGACGCTCAACCCATGTCGCCACTGACACCTTCCGTGGCGGTGGCCGCGGCAGTAGTAGGGGCTGGTTCCCCGAGAAGTCAAAAACGCAAACTTGCGGAGTCTATCGGAAGTGCCAGCGATGATTTGCCGTCTCATTGCAACAGTGAGCCGGCTTCAGGATCCGCTTCTCCTATTTGTCCACCGTTTGCGTCGGCTCCGTTTGCCTCTCTAGTGGCTTCGTATTCGTCCTCGGCTGGATCTTCAGCGCCTGCTTCAGGTCCTTCGTCATCATTATCATCATTGTTATCATCAGCATCATCATCACCACCGTCATCATCATCATCTGCCTCGGCTGTTTCAGCTCTGCTGTCGCTAGCAATACCCACCTGTTCCTCTCCTCCCGCCACTTCACAGACAAGTCAAAACGCCCAGGCATCAGCTGCTGCTGCAGTTGGTGCTGCTGGCACAGTTGCACCATTTGTCGTTAGTGGCAACTGCATCGGTGATAGTGTTAATCATAAGAAACTACGAAGAGTACAAAATAAAGCTAGATCACAAACTAATCACAATAATAGTAGTAACGTGACTAACACGAACACAAAAACAACTAGAAGTAAACAGTTTGAAAAATAAATTTATGTCCAGTTGATCTGCGCAATGAAAAGCGAAATAAGTAGTAGAGTATCTAACCAATTACTGAGAAATGGATGAATTTAATAGAATGACAATTTTTAGTTAATTTAGATTTTCACCTTCATCAAGCTTTAATGTTTAATTGATGTTTTCGGACATTTTTTCTCTCTTTTAACGTACTATAGTTATGCAATTTACTTCTTTCTGGTTTGGGATACAAAAATTAACCGCAAACAGCATAAACTTCATACTTGTAGTAATACTCGCCATCCACTACTACCACCATATGTTACGGTTTCTCAAAACCTTAAATAATTACTTCTATCGTAAATGTGATGTTATAATTTCTTAAACAAAACATTAGTTTAACCATAGTGTCAATCCACAATAAGCCGAATTGAATGTCAATAAACTAACAGCACTTGAGATGTCACCCACACCAAACAGAAATCAATACAATAAACTAAAATATCTCTGCTAAGAAAACATATTACAATGAATCAATGAATCAATAATAATACACCATCTCTCTCACACACACACAACACTCACACACAGATTACTAATCCATAGCTGGTCGGATCAAGCCTAACAAATAAAAGCAACAGCAGAAGCATATTTGTGTCGCAATAGTACTATTTTAAATGAAATATTTGTAACAGTAATTAAAACCTACAAACATACAAGCAAAGGGTGTTTATCCTCCCACACACATAGACAGTTTCGGTATAAACTAACATGCACAGTGAATGGTGTTGGATGATCTCTTGTTACTATGGCTTAGAATGTTTTCCGGGTTTCATTCTCCCCCTCTCGAAGGATCTAAAAAGCGGTTTCGGTAGTAGTTTTTCGATCGGATTGGTTTCTCTCTTCAAGCAGGAAAATTTAAAGTTTTGCTCTGATTTTATACGGTAGCGTTCGTAGGAGAGCACAATCAGGATGAGGATGTTTTATGTGTCATGGTATCGGAACAATTGGAATATTATACCTACTAACAAAATGTCGAACTGATTAACGATAGTACACTTTGGAGCCCTGAGTCCATTACCCTGTCGAAACCTTTTATCGAAGTTGATTTTGTTGCATCAATTTAGCCTATGCTATGTTTTAGTACCTTTAACAGAGATAAAAGCCAATGTGTACCGTGATTCTGATAACTTTATTAAATCGTTTCTATTTACTTTGATAATTTTTCAGTCGATAAAAATATATTGTCAATTACTAGAACTCATTTCTGTGTCCCTGGCAAAAATATGCTGCTAAAGTGACAATTTTTATTCAAATTGGCATCCACTGGCATACCAAATCAGCTAATGACTATACTATTTAATTTGAGGGCCTTATCGCAAGTTCGATTTTTCATGAGACAAAAAAATACCTCCGACTTAACTTCTATCCATATTTTCTTTGGCAACTGCATGACAAAATGCTCTGCAGGATCTTTCTTAGTGTGCAGAGACTACATATCGCACGACTGGGATTGGGTACACAATTTCACGATATCCACACCAGTTTTGTGGTGTCCAATCCACAGTAACTATAGTCACTGAACTTGACGTGAGACCATTCTTCGCGAGAATTTCAATGCATTCATCGATGTCTAATTTGATCAAATGTTTATTTCAATGCTAAAAGTAAAAAAAACTGCTCCAATATTTTAACATTTCCTCAATATCCCAACTTTTTATTAGAATCAAAATTTAAAGGTATCATAAATAAACTAGTTTATGCTTAATTAACAATTGAAAAAGAAGATTTATCTCACTAGCATTGTAAATAAATCTTAAAAATCATAAGAAAATTCACTGAATGGATGGAAACAACCGTGCTGCTGAAACAGTAGAATATTGCATCAATTAAAGCTGATTACAATTATGAAAATATTCGAACTATGCAAATGAAACAGAACTAAATACTCAGCAATGAGAACGGTAAACATCCGAAAAATTACACAAAATTTAGGAATACACAGATAAAAAAATTAAAAATGTAGTAGACTTTTTCTCTTATATATACAAAATATATACAACAAATAACTAATTATTATTTTTGTAGTAGATGCTAGTTTTGTAAGACAATTTACTGTGGAGCGTGTTACGGTGGAGGACGGTTTTGGATCTCCCCAATCGTCCTCGCGTAAGAAAAGACAGTCGCAGACGCCATGACCGGCGCTCGGCTTCACACGTAATTCGCCACGATCCGTTAGCTCTCATCTTATTGTGGTAGTGATATTTTCGTAAAATTTCCTACTCTACTAGAGACAACATGGAAAAAATATAAAAGCTGAACTTAAGTGGATCAAACGAAAAAAAAAAAACAAATAAAACACATACACATGTAAACTAGGGCATATTAGGTTGATTTTAAATAATTAGACGAGAAAAGACGACTTAACTATGAGGCAAAATGATAATATCCTTTAAATTTTCAAGTGCAGGGATACGGAAATCAAAACATTCAACAAAAAAAGCATACGCAAGCGAAGAAAAAGTAAACAAAATTAATCATTGGGTAGTAGACAACCAATAACAAAATTCATTAAATTCTGTCTCTTTTCTATGAAATGACGACTCTGTTTGATGACGACGCAAACTGTTTCAAAGCAAAAAATCAAAGAAAACAGCGAAAAATTTGCATACAAAAATTGAGTTAGGAACTGAAACAGTTATCAATAAACAAAAAAAAAACAATTAAGTAGAATGTGATAGAGGACGCAACCAAAAATCCAGTCACTCTCGCATGTACACACACATACATCAACGCTAAAATATATGACATTAGCGTGTTTTAACGTTACTTCTTAGTAGATTCAGTTTATCGTTTCTTTCGGACCTCTCCCATATTGATAATATGTAAAAAGAACAACACAACGGAACACATAGTGTAATTCTTGCTGATCCTATTTCTGTCTGTTAGAACCACCAACAGTATCGCAAAACTTCCACCATTTTACTGTGGCTTACATCTGCCGTGATTTACGTTCGCGGTGGGTTTACTTCGTGCGATCGGTCTGTGTATCTATCCTTCTGCCCGAACTAGCAGCTTCGATTAGTTAAACAATATAAATGCGATGATAAGTCACGCACGACAGCAAGCAAAATACCTAATTGATGATTGGGAGAGAACAGGAAGCCAATCGAGGGTGGAATACAATGAATTTTAAAAACCCATCTCTGTTAACCTTGAAGCAAAATAGATATTTTAAGAAGTTTTCTTCTGTATTTCTCGTTGCACAAGAGTAAGAATATATTATTAATCAATGAAGACAAAACAAAAACAAAAATTGCTAAAATGCAATACATCATTCAAAAGCCAATAAAAGTCCTGAGGTAAAAATGAGGCAAATTTTCGGTAGCAATTTTACTGTTGAATGTGAAAATGTGAGAAATTCGCGGGTGGGAGCGGGTTGTGTTGATGGAAAGGTCTACTCTATATACTGCGGACTGCTATGCGAGTAGGGGAAGCGTTGATATCGGCTTTTGCTCTAGATTATGAAACCATCAAAACAATACATAATTAAAGCCTGGGGATAAAATTGAACTGGACACAATTAAGCCGTCACGCATGAATGTTTTGACATTAACAGCATGAAAAGTGCCATATTAAGTGCCGCTGATGAAACATTTAGCGGAACTCAACCTACACGTCAACACATCAAAAACCAAGCTTTTAATCAGAGCCCCGGGAGAGCAACCTTATTATAGGTAGTAACGTTTATAACGTGGTTCAAGAGCTCGAATACCTCGGACTGACAATAACAAATATACTCTGTCGCTCCAAAACTGCCTGCAAAATCCAGATGCAAAAAAGCAAACAGAGCTTCCAAAGCGGTAGTGAAGCTCGCTAAAGAATATAAATCCTCACCTGCCATAAACCGTCTTCTGTATGATACGATAGTTGCACCAACAATGGTTTACGGTTCACAAGTGTCGGATCACACAAAGCGATCGAGATCATCTGTAAGAAATTACGAAAGAAAAATTATACACGAACTAGCCAGGTGTGCACCAGCGATGACGAGGAAGCAGGAAAGACCGCCAAGAAGATCTTGGGAAGTAAGACAGTAACGAAGAAAATTAGGGTTTTCCAAACGCGCTTTTGGAGCCATGTCAGGAGAAGAGAAGACAACCACTTGCTAAAAGCTTGCGGTCAAATACCAAAGACCCTACAAAAAACGTGGGAGACCGGCTTATAACTGGCTAGCTACCATAAAGCAGAACATGGACAGGCTGGGAGACATAAAGAAAAAGTGAAGCCGACAATCGAACAACTGCATGACGTGCCAGAATCAGAAGAATCTGAACAGCCAGATAACCAAAACTAATTTACTAGAAAGGAGAAGAAGAAGAATACGAAGCTATCATAAGTAAAGTGCTGATCAAGTTTAGCAGCACGCAAATAAAATTATTCGTATCTATCGGCAAAGTAAGTGCTTGTTGCTACCTATATTCCTGTGTTGCCTTAGCCCTAAACGTGATACAATATTATGTAATCTAATAATTAAAGTACCTGTTACTATTTATTACTTTTCTATAAATTAATTGATATCCGGATGAAGTTATTGGTACATAGCACTTGCTATTCCAGACCCCTGCCTGGTGCGGCTTTGTTGGCGGGTTGGGTTAGTATGTTGTTCTAATGGTTTGTTTCATTTTAGCTTATCACGCACCTCCTGCTGCACAGTGAAAACCATGGCCGCAACAAGTTTAGATAATGCACGTGGATATCAGAAGTAAAATTTAATTAATTATTGTATACTAGCTGACCCGACAAACTTCGTATTGCCACAAATTAACCTGTGTTGTACATAAATCATGAATCTCGGATGATCTTTGTCACTATCTCGAGTTTTGCAAGCCCCCCAGTGGGCGGCGCTTCCGACGGCGGGTCACCGGCAACACTCGCGACCGGCTCGTCCTGAATGATCTAGTGTTACTATAGATAGTTTTTGTGGTCTTGTTATTGATTAATGTTTTATGGAAGAGTCTCGAATTTCTCGAGTTGGATTAGTTTTTGAGTTTCGCAAAAATTTCTGTTTTATTTGTATGAGAGTCCATATCCCCCTACCACAGGGGTGAGAGGTCTCTAACTATCATAAAATAAATTCAAGACTCAAAAATCTCCTACATGCTAAATTTGGTTCCATTTGCTTGATTAGTACTCAAATTATAAGGAAATTTGTATTTCATTTGTATGGGAGCCCACCCTCTTAAAAGGGAAAGGGGTCGTAATACACCACAGAAAAAAAATTCTGCCATCTAAAACTCTCACATGCCAAATTTGGTTCCATTTGCTTGATTAGTTCTAAAGTTATGAGCAAATTTGTATTTCGTTTGAATGGGAGCCCCCGCCCCTCCTAAAAAGGTAAGAAGTCCTAATTCATAATGGGAAAAATAGTTGCCTCCAAAAACACCCACATGCCAAATATGGTTCCATTTGCTTGATTAGTTCTCGAATTATGAGGAAATTTGTATTTCATTTTTGTAGAAGCCCCCCCTCTTGAAGTGTGGAAGGATCCTAATTCACCGTAGAAAATATTTTTGCCTCCAAAAACCTCCACATGCCGAATTTGGTTCTATTTGCTTGATTAGTTCTCGAGTTATGGGGAAATTTGTATTTCATTTGTATTGGAGCCCCCCCTCCTAATGTGGGAAGAGGTCCTAATTCATCACAGAAAAAATTCTTGCCTCCAAAAACACCTACACGCCAAATTTGGTTCCATTTGCTGGATTAGTTCTCGAGTTATGAGGAAATTTGTATTTCGTTTGTATAGGACCCCCCCTCCTAAAGTGGAGAGGGGTCCCAATTCATCATTGAAAAAAAAATTGTCTCCAAAAACACACATATGCCAAATTTGGTTCAATTCGCTTGATTAGTTCTCGAGTTATGAGGAAATTTGTATTTCATTTGTACAGGAGCCCCTCCTCTTAAAGTGGGGAGGGGTCCTAATTCACCATAGAAAATTTTCTTGCTCTCGAAAACCTTCACATGCCAAATTTGGTTGCATTTGCTTGATTAGTTCTCGAGTTATGAGGAAATTTGTATGGAAGCCCCCCCCTCTTAAAGGGGAGAGGAGTTATAATTCCTCTTATAAAGAGGGGAGGGGTCTCAATTTACCATAGAATAAATTCTTGTCACCAAAAAAAACACCCACATGCCAAATGTCGTTCTATTTGCTTGATTAGTTCTCGAGTTAGGAGGAAATTTGTATTTCATTTGTACAGGAGCCCCCCCTCTTAGAGTGGGGAGGGGTCCTAATTCACCGTAGAAAATTTTCCTGCCCTCGAAAACCTTCACATGCCAAATTTGGTTCCATTTGCTTGATTAGTTCTCGAGTTATGAGGAAATTTGTATGGAAGCCCCCCCTCTTAAAGGAGAGAGGAGTTACAATTCCCCTTATAAAGAGGGAGGGGTCTCAATTTACCATAGAATAAATTCTTGTCACCGAAAACACCCACATGCCAAATTTGGTTCTATTTGCTTGATTAGTTCTCGAGTTATGAGGAAATTTGTATTTCATTTGTATTGGAGTCCCCCCTCCTAAAGTGGGGAGAGGTTCTTATTCATCATAGAAAAAATTCTTGCCTCCAAAAACACCTACATGCCAAATTTGGTTCCATTTGCTGGATTAGCTCTCGAGTTATAAGGAAATTTGTATTTCGTTTGTATAGGAGCCCCCCCTCTTAAAGTGAGGAGGGGCCTAATTCAACATAGAAAATTTTCTTGCCCTCGAAAACTTTCACATGCCAAATTTGGTTCCATTTGCTTGATTAGTTCTCGAGTTATGAGGAAATTTGTATGGAAACCCCCCCTCTTAAAGGGGAGAGGAGTTATAATTCCCCTTCTAAAGAGGGGAGGGGTCTCAAATGACCCTAGAATAAATTCTTGTCACCGAAAACACCCACATGCCAAATTTGGTTCTATTTGCTTGATTAGTTCTCGAGTTATGCAGAAATTTGTGTTTCATTTGTATGGGAGCCCCCCCTCTTAGTGGGGGGAGGGGTCTCTAACCATCACTAAAACCTTTCCTGGCCCCAAAAACCTCTACATGCAAATTTTCACGCCGATTGGTTCAGTAGTTTTTGATTCTATAAGGAACACAGGACAGACAGACAGACAGACAGACAGAAATCCTTCTTTATAGGTATAGATTGGATGCACTGATGGAGACTCAAACGATGCAATTGTATTTTGTTCAAAGGATTGCTGGTGAGATTGTTTTACTTTTATCTATATATACTCCATTTCATTTCACTCTTGACGCTTGTATATTTATATTATATTCATATAATTCGACTCGTATTACTCATATAGAGTAGGGCGGGGCGATGCGCGAAGTTGTCATCAATTTTCGGGAGATATAAAGAAGAACAACAACAAAATATATTTTATAGTGATGCAGGTACTCAATGTCTTTACATTCAACTATAAATCATCTGGAATAATAGTGTTATTGAAAATAAATTCTTCATTCTTCTGATCAAGTGCCGATTCGCACTTTTACCCCACTAGCGGGGCAAAAGTTCGATTACCACGGGGCAAAAGTGCGAAGGTCGAATCCATTAAATTAGCACAGCAGTAGCTAACAAAACCATATTATCGTCAATCTGCGGTATGTTTCGGTAAGGAATATTCTCAATTTACACCTTTCCTATTTTGCGCTGGTGTATTGCAGCCTCCGACAGATCGAAACTTTCCCAAACGTTTGTTATTTGTTTCATCAGCGGAAAAACATTGTTTTCCTTCGAACAACATCTGTAGAGCACAGTTTTCTGCAGATCTTCCATTTCTAGTATCTGTAATATAGTGCCAAAAGCTGTATATAATTAGCTATACATTTTTGCCTCGTCCGCAGTGGTTGGAGAATTCGCGAAAAAGTGATCGTTTGAATCGATGAACATCCCTCATGAGCACACACTATTCGCCTGCCTCGCCGATAATGCACGCATCAGCTTTGAATTTTATCACGAACAGAACCTCATTGTGAACATCAGAATTCGGTCAAAAATTGAATATTGAACATTGAGTGTGTTCGATTTATCGGATATAGAATGCCCGGGGACGCCGGAAAGTATTCAAAATAATATTACCACGAAAAGGGAATAGTTTAAAGTAGTGTTAGTGGCTTTACAAGCAGCAGAAAGCAGTAATTTGCACTTTTGCGTTGCTCACGATATTCGTATATTCAGCGATGCTATGAAGCGTGAGTGTATGTTGTTCATTGTTATAAGCGAATTGAACCACTCGCGTAGCTGTTTTATCATGATAAAAACCGTTTGCCGATGCTTGGCGCATCTATTCATTTTGCGAGTTTTCCAACCTCTGCTCGTCCGTGAATCGCAATTTTGCCCCGTCCGTGAATCGCACCTTTACTCCGCTAGGCGCTTGACGAGGTTTGATTAAATTATGGAAAAGCGAAATATATTTTGTAAACTCTTTTCACCGTATTTTCAAAACAGATATGCGAGTGATGTAAAACACTGCTACAAATTTTCAACAAGTAATATCCTCTTGTTGATATCGTATTACGTATAACAAAAAATTACATCAAAACCGCCCTAAAATAACATTTGCACATAACTCAGCAACTATGCTTCGTAAGCAACCAAAGTTTACGTTAGATTCAAGCAGTCAAAGTAGTCACCCATTAATGCCAATCTGGCCAATTTACTCGGAATCTGCACCGATAAATCATTAAATCGCATCCTTACTCTATAACAAAGGTAAAAATGTAGTTTCAACCACATTTATAGTTGTTTTACGCTCAAACCGAAATTTCATTTCGTTTCAAACTGATATGTATGATTGAAATGAAAATATTTACATCGAAAACTCGATTTGACTACTTTACTTTTAATTCAAAACTGTTATTTTCTTGATTCAAATATAATTTCGTTTTGAAACAAAAATATTTTTAGGTTGTTATAAAAAGTTCGTTTGAAACAAACGAATTTTTTCGCTCGGTGATAGAAACGAATCCTTTCCCCGAACAACACCGTTGAGAATCGCGGTTATAACGCTGACGGACGAACAGTGTTGCGCGCAGTAGCTTACAAGTCGTAAGGACTTGCATAGTGTCGTCGTCCCGTCAGTAAAATGAGTTATATTCTCAATCCATGAATCGAACTTTTACCCTGTCAATAAATCGAACTTTTGCCCCGCTAGGCGCTTGGCGGGGTTTGATTAAATTATGGAAAAGCAAAATCTATTTTGTAAATTCTTCTCACCGCAATTTCAAGAGAGATATCTGAGTGATGTAAAACGCTGCTACAATTTGTCAATAAGTAATATCCCCCTGTTGATATCGTATTTGCCGTATACAACGAAATATTACATCAAAACCGTTCTAAAATAACTTTTACCCATAACTCAGCAACTATGATTCGTAAACAACAAATGTTTATGATAGATTTAAGCTGTCAAAGTACTCACCCATCCATCCCAATGTAGTCACTTTACTCGGAATCCGCACTGATAAATCATTGAATCGCACTTTTACCCGCATCGCACTTTTACCCCTCCTTACTCTATTTCTTTTTGGTACTTTATATTCTACTTGGAATACTATATATTTGGCTAAATCGTATCATCTATGAAGATTGCGTGAGTTTTTGCGCATCCTTTTGCAGTAGGTGTTCAACTAGGGTACCCATTTCTACAATCGTAAGGACTTGACCTAGTGTATGGTGTACTTACGGGCACATCATATCAGCCACCCATGGTGTGTATGGTTGTCTATACTATGCTATACTATGCTATCTTAGAGTGTCGCAAGATGACGTCTTGTCGGACACTATAAGGGTTACTACTGGCATGAGACAGGGATGCATATTACCATCACTGATGTTTCTCATCGTTATGGATGGGATACTCGTTAGGGCTAGTGACAATAGGCCAAATCGAACATTGCTCTGGAATCCTCTAGCGATGGAGCAGCTAAATCACCGACGACATTGTCCGACGGTCGGGCCAATCGGTCGTTCATGTTGTATGTTCGTAGCAGCGCTTCATCCCACGACTGGAGGATTGGCACCGTAGTCTCCAACCATCTTACTGTCTCCGCGTCGGCACACACGAGAAGCAGGTCTTGAACTTTGGACATATGGTTGGAGAATCCTGTTCCGCAACGCATTTCACGATTCTTGCTGAAGGCATCCACCATCTCACTATATGAAACCCCTGTTTAGGGTTTGGGCACAGACGACCTTAGTGCTTGGACCTTTTGCCCTGGTATTTGGCAAAACAGTCTCCACCGACCGTTGCCGCTTGCCCTGTGCTCGAGAGGTTGCAGTTGCTGATCGACAGAGCGAAGGCGCAGTATCCTAGCTTTTCCTTTCTGTGTGTATCCCTTGCTGAGATACAGCTTGTGCCGCCTTTTCTTTGCACTGGAGACCCGACACGCAACACGAGACGGCGTAGGTGCCTCATCATCGTCTGGTTGCGTGTCCGGATCAGGAAGATTATTCGTACGCCTCTCCACACTCCTTTTTGGCAAACTCAGCATCAGTTAAGAAACGAAATGTCCTCCGTACAGTGAGTCGCTGTCGAGGTTGAAGATTTTCCTCCCGCTCTTCCTCCTTCATTCGAATAATAGCGCGCGATTTCGTTGAGTCCTCTGACTACATTGGTTCCGGCATTGAGTTTTCTAGTCCATAAACAGTCCCACGAGTTAAGGGGAAAGAAAAGTCCGCCACATCAGAGCCCCTCATGATGCGGTAAGGACAAATGTCATCGCATGTTCTTTGACTTAAAATTCCTCCTGCAGATGGACCATTCGATAGTGTGCATCGTCGGAAACACCTGGTCATAACTCTTCATAATTCAGAAAGATTATAGATTTCATACAGCTCAGCTAATGGTTGATACTTATTAGATTCTTTTCTGTTTGGCGATATAGACAAATGAGCAAATTTTTGACGTAGGACTACGTCTTACGGCAAGTTTTGAGATAGGGTGTCATTCCAAAAAATCGAAAAATGCGAGCGTCACGAAAAATGAAAGCGAGCGCTAATAGCCCAGCGATTTTCCGATCGATTTTCAATATTCTTACACCAATCGATTGGAAAATCTTCTAAGAATCGGCCCAAATGAAGAAAAGTATGGATTCTTGATGTTGAACTATTGAAAAATTGAAAATTATGAACCTATGTTTTATCAAAATTCTCGTTTCGTGATTGGTTGGAAGATTCTTTAGGATGATCTAAACCTATACCAATTTGATATCTGTGCTTGGGAAGTAAGCCAGAAAGAGTGACTAACCCCCCTCGTGCCAACAGATTTCTTACGAACGCGATTAAACCTAGTCCAATTTGATGTCTGTGTTAGGGAAGTGTGCCAGAAAAAACGACACGAGTTCATTGTTACAACAGATCGCAAATTCTCTACTACAAGACGACTAAACCTAGGCTAATTTGATATCTGTGTTGGAAAAACGTGCTACAGCTGTAGTGTTCGGTTATAATATGACTGTATGAATACGCATGCTTGCCGTTTCATTAGAAGTGTAGTGAAAAGATGTGCTGTTGATAAAATAGAATTGAATTGGTAAAATCCCTTCAACGTGGGTAACCATGGGTAATAAAAACAATCTTCAATTTCTGTAAGGTAGCAGGAAAGCAATAGTTTGTGTTCTTGATTTTGTTAAATTGTTTCTACATGCACATTGAAATAACTGTGAAATCTTTTGAGGATTAAACGTATGCAATGTTACTACTTTGATAAATGTTACATACAGCGCATGTAGCATGTATACATGTCGCATACAGCATGTATACATGAAGAAACGAGTGATTACAAGCATGGATACATGCTACTATCACTACCAAGAGGCTTACGTAGTCCTGCGTCACCTATATATGCGGTCGTGTCTTGTGCACAACCCCTCTGATTTTTTTTATATTTCAAAGAAATGACTGGTCACTACATTTGTTTACGTTTGCATTAGAAAGACTCAAAAGTATTATAACTGCGTGTTCCTTTTTTGGAACCAATTCAGATTTCAGAGCATGTCTTATTTCAATTAAAAATTTCAGCATCCCATCATTTGTATGACACACTGTGTGCTCAATAATACGAACGAGAATAATCTTGGTGTATTTGTATCAATGAATGAAAATCTCAAACGCATATCAAATACATAAAAAAAACACAATATTACATAATGACCGACGCCGCCGGTTCTACGCATGCGGCAGCGTCTGTTGTAAAAACAGCTCAAGCTGTTAGATTTTGACACATGCGGCATGGCTTTCGGCATGTAAAACATGCGCCGCCGGAATGCGCAGCAATGCATTGGTTACTGCTTGCGCATGCGAAAACAATCGCCTACCGTCTGAAGTGAATGAATCCTGTGAATGAGCTAGTCGTCGACCGTCAAATTGTCAGGTTGACGTGGTATTCGCATCCCACGTCGGTCGATCGGTAAACGATTACCAGCTCCTTGCCATTCGATTACCGTAACACAAATGGCGGGATTCAGTGAAAACTTCGAGGTTTTGGAAACGGACGACTGCAAACGGTAAGTTGAGCTAATCGTTTAATTTATCCTCCATTTTATTAGGTGTACTCAATAACCATGAAACAGATGCGGTTTTAGTTCATACGTAATTAGTCTTATTGAATCTATTATTGAACTGAGCTTGTCGTTCACTGCTTCGGATGGTGCTTGCTTATTTTTGGATTTTTTTTTCAGATATGTCGTTGCCAAACGCGATATCGCCAGCGGCGAGCAGATCCTCATGGAAGAGGCCTATGTAACTGGACCATATTATGATGCAGACATTAGCTGTTTGAATTGCTTTAAAGAGTCCTGTTGTACGTGCAGGTAACATTAACAATTAAGAAATGTAACTTTTCATTTTTGACTGGTTCGGTTTTTATAACTAGCAAATGTGGCAAAGCTCCGCTTTGCTACGATTGCACTAACCACAACGAGGACGAATGCAACTTCTACCGGGAGTCTCAGCTTGACAAGAATTTTTTATATAATCATTTCAACGTCATCACCCCAGTCCGATGTCTGCTGCTATACAGAACAAATCCGGAACACTATGAGGAAATAATGCGTATGGAATCCCACTTGGAGGAGCGACGTGGAACCGAAATTTGGGACATCCACGAAAAGTATGTTGTTAAGCCTTTACTGGAAAGCGGAGCTTTCGACAATTTTGAAGGTTTAGAAGTGACAGGAGAACTAATTCAACGGATATGTGGAATCTTAGATGTAAATACGTTCGAAATACGGGGTAATGAAGATAGCCCGGGAATGATTATGAACAACCTGGCGCGCGGATTGTTCCCGAAAACTGCCCTGATGACGCACAGTTGTGTGCCTAACACACTTCTGTCGATTGATGGCTACTCAAATGCTCGTGTGTACACATCGGTCGCAGTGAAAATGGGCGAAGTACTTCACAATAGTTACACCAGAAGCATGCTCGTAGCTGAACTATTTTTAGCGAAAAATTTGTAATACTAAAGATTTAATTCATTGTAGGGAACGTACGATCGGCAGACTCAGCTGATAGAGGGAAGACACTTCACATGTTCTTGCCAACGATGCAAAGATCCAACTGAACTAGGAACACATTTGAGCTCCTTACGATGCACGGAATGCACGGATGGACTCTGCTCATTCTACACCGACAAGTACGATATGCACTTACATTGTGTTAACTACATTCTCAACATTTAATCGCTTTTCAGTCCCAGATGGAAGTGTAACAATTGTGACCATTTGCTCAAACGAGAGTATGTCAACGAAGTGCTGTGTGCAGCACGAAGCGAGATATTGTCTTGCCGTAAGCATTGCCTTAGTTTTACGATTTTTAGTATTCTCTAATGAATTTTTAACTATGACTAAATACGTAATATCGCAATATCAGTTTGTGCTATTAAACTTATTAAAAAAATTTAACAAAAGTATGGTGCGGCTCCATTGACATCTAAATATAAGGGGACGCATGGTTAACTGTAATTAGTGTAGGTGAAATTTGAAATATTTTTAAAGAAAAAATTCACAACTGTTAGAATGCACTTAGTTAAACATTTTAGATTTTCTTTTAGTTTACGGCTCCCTTCCTCATTTCAGCACTGGAAATTCGTGACCTCGAGAAGATAATCGGCAAACATTCGAAAACTCTAAATCCCCACCACTCGCTGGTGCTGGAGGCGAAGCAGAATCTGGCCGGTGAGTTGCGCAGTGTGTGCCTATCGGTGGAACCATCCAACGTGCCGAAGCAAGTGCTGAAACGAAAGCTCGAACTATGCGAGGAAATATTGGGCATACTGCGAACGCTTGAGCCCGGAATATCGCGGATGGTCGGTATCGCCTTGTACGAGTACCACGTAGCATCGGTGGAACTTTCGCGGCGCAATTTTGACACAACGGAAATCAAATCCCGCCAGTTGCTGGTCTGGAATTGCCACGACTATTCAACATAGGTGTTCTGATTTTTTAACGATGTTATTTATTTTAGGACAACTTACTGAAAGCGGAGAATGACTTGAAACAAGCAATCAGCATGCTACTATTCGAACACGTTTCCACTCCGGAAGGACAGCTTGCCAAAAGGGCCATGCGTGAGTTGAAGGATTTACGAGAGGACATCGCGGATGTTCGAGCGATGATTGACGATGAACAATTGGAGAAGCAAGATCATAACCGAAGGAACAACACCGTCAACAACAAATGTAATAGGAAGAAATTTGGAAAACGCCGATGAATACACTTGATGTTACCCAAAGGGCGTATTTTGCTTTTTTATTGGGGATTTGCGACTGTTCAGTTGATTATTTTTTAAGTCATCTGGGCAGGTAGATTAAGCTTGTAACACTAATTATTACGAAACAACGAGACAGTATTATTTGACAGTGTTTTCGAAATCTTCCCAGTCTAGTCATAATACTTAAGTCATCGTCAACGTGCTTCCCAGTAACATCTCACTATGAAGCCATTTACGATACTTACGCATGACTCATAAATGATGGATCAAAAGCCTTATTTTGTATTACGACAGAACTGTTTTTTGGTCAAAAGTCGATAGCATTTGGCATTCCGCCAGCTAAATAAAATGAACAAAACAGCTCGTTCGAAATAAGTCTGTTGGAATACAGAATAAGTCTTAAAATTATCCTTGAAGTAGCGATTACTTCTTCATGCAAACGTAAAAGCTCAATAATCTACCGAAAAATGCAAAGCAAAGTTATTTGTGTAGTTACCTATTTTGTAGTTATAAAAAGACTCAACATATTAAACACTTTTAGCGTTTTCTTGCTTTTGGTACTAGCGTTTGCTGAAGGGGGATTCCAATTGTTTGCTTGCAAAACTTTTCTCTTGACCACTCCGGATTTCAATGGTCGAAATTGAAACTTTGAAGCCACTTAAAACACAGATTTAACAATTCTTCTCAATGGATTTGTTGATTTACTTCTTAAAATCTTCTGTTCTGTGTGCTATGAATGCAATTTTGCATCGCTAATTTTTTTCTAGATAGAGATTATGGATCAATTTATGCACCCATATTGGGTAATGTTTACTGGTTGTTGCAAATCCCAGGTTTGCTAATATGGCGAAATCGATCATCAGTTATACGGCATTACCCCGAGACACCATCTATTTCGTTCGTATATACAACAGCTCAGAGTATCAGCTGTTGATGAGATACGTGGAAATATGGAGTTTTATACCGACCGTATAGTTGCTTTTGCTGAGGACCGTGCCCCGGAGGCTGCCGCCGCTGACGTCTCCAAAATAACGGCAAGATCGAATTTAGCCCTGCGAGCCCCACCAGATCCGAACACCAAACATGGCCCGTCTACGGCATTTTATATCGTGGCGTGCATAACGGTGTTCGCACTCACTATAACAGTATTTTATGCGTTCGTATAAAAGAATTACCTGATTTTTCCATTAATGGATTGCATGTAGAAACTATTTTTATTGCACGATATTCAGATCTTGGCAACCAAACTAACAATTAGAACAATTCAAACATTATTAATAGCGCTTCATCACTAGATTACTAGAAATCAACCAACTGAGGAGCAGTTAAAGGTTTACTGTGGTTTGATAGCAGATGAACTAGAGATAGTCATCCGGATTTGCTGAGATCATGCGGAATACTCTGTAAGCCAGAGAATATCCTCTACTTATCTCTCCTCTCCAGGAGACTCCACAACTTCCCTATTAAGCGTGCGACATTACTTTCATAGGAACGGAGCCTTCCCCCGAGGCCCTGAACACCCGCCTTGAGAACCGCGGCTAACTCACTAACGCACGAACAACGTAATACGTAAAGTACAGTGTCTTGTCAGTAGCAAGTGCCTGCATAGTTTCATCGTCTCGGTTAGTAAACAAGTTAGATTAAACTGCTCGCCCGATGGTTTGACTACAATAGACGGAGGAAGAGGCACAATTTGTGTCTAAGAAACTCAACCAGACAGCGTTGGTGGAGTTTAAAGTATGTCGCACGCTTAAAATGCTTGCGTTAATTGTAAAAAACTACCGTTATAAATATTTAATTACATGCCTGATCTCATAGAAGGTCTAGACAAAAACACGACGTTGGTTTATTACTATTTACGTTCATAGCTTAAAGAGGCTCTTCGAGCCAACTGACTTAACTGGTGTGGTGACCGTTTCTGTTTTTGAACAAGAGCTAGAAGGTCGTAGGGCTTACGCCAGTGTAGTTTCTTTGAAACACTTTCGTTTATCCGTTTCATTATATTCTCACAGTTGCGCCGTAAGATCACGATGGACAAGTTTTTGATTGCGTCTAAGATATTACGCAACGAACAATCAAAATCTCAGAGCATCGTTGCTATTGAAGTGAAGATTGATCTTGATCGTGGACTCCGCCTGGCCTCCCTCAGCATTCGTGGTCGTCGTAAGAAAGATAAGCTAGAAACGATTAACAGTTATTTATTGTCCCAGAATATCCACATAGCTTGCTTTCAGGCTTCAGCAAGTAAATCTCTATTGTCTGCAACTTATCTCGTCTAATTATCGATGGTAGGGTAAGACTGTCCAGAACGCACCGGGGGGGTAGAGTGGCCCATGCTATTAATTGTTTAAAAACGCGGAAACTATTTGGTAAAATTATGAATGCGCATTTTATTTTGGTGTAAAACAAGCTAATTCATAATTGTGTAGAATGTGAAAGCATCATACATAGCCACATCCAATAAAATCAAGCGATTACCCGCGATCTCATTCCACATGTAAGAAATCACGGTTTTCTCTTAAGCTTTTACCACTAGTCGGTATGCAAATTTCATAATAAATACAGTCTATCTAATTGATATACTGTCATACTCGATGATTCATCACAAAAACGGCATTAACTAGGCATGTTTTTCACATATATTGCAAAAAACTTCGAAATACAAAACAGGGGTAGAATGCATCACAGCGGGATCGAACAGTTATAAAATATTTTGACGTAGGATTACGTCTTTCGGCAAGTTTTGAGATAGGGTGTCATTCCAAAAAATCGAAAAATGCGAGCGTCACGAAAAATGAAAGGTTTTGAGCGCTAATAGCTCAGCGGTTTTCCGATCGATTTTCAATATTCTTACACCAACCGATCGGAAAATCTTCTAAGAATTGACCCAAATGAAGAAAAGTATGGATTCTTGATGTTGAACTATTGAAAAATTGAAAATAATGAACCTATGTTTTACCAGAATTCTCGCCTCGTGATTGGTTGGAAGATTCTTTACGATGATCTAAACCTATATCAATTTGATATCTGTGCTTGGGAAGTTAGCCAAAACAAGTGACAAAGTATCCTCATTTCAACAAGATTTCTTAACACCGCGGTTCAACCTAGACCATTTTGATGTCCTTGGTTGGGAAGTACGTCAGAGAGTAACAAAGCCCCCTCGTGCCAACAGATTTCTTACGAACGCGATTAAACCTAGTCCAATTTGATGTCTGTGTTAGAAAAGTGTGTCAGAAAAAATGACACAAGGTCGTTGTCCAACAGATCGCAAATTCTTTACTGCGAGACGATTAAACCTCGGCGAATTTGATATCTATGTTGGAAAAATGTGCTACAGCTGTAGTGTTCGTGTGGTGTTCGGTTATAATATGTGTCTATATGAATATGCATGCTTGCCGTTTCATTAGAAGTAGTGAAAAAATGTGCTGTTGATAAAATAGGATTGAATTGGTAAAATCGTGGGGAACCATGGGTAATAAAAACTATCTTTAATTTTTGTAAGGCAGCAGGCAAGCAATAGTTTGTGTTCTTGATTTTGTTAATTTGTTTTCAAATGCACATAGAAATAACTCTGAAATCTTTTGAGGATTGAACATATGCAATGTTATTACTTTGATAAATGCACAAAATACAACGCATATAGCATGTATACATGAAGAATCGAATGATTATAAGCATGAATACATGCTACTATCACTACAAAGAGACTTACGTAGTCCTGCGTCACCTATATATGCGGTCGTGTCTCGTGCACAACCCCTCTGATTTTTAATTTGCAGTACATCTTTTGTTTCGGATTATTTATTAAAAAAGTAGCAATATTATGTATTGTATAGGACTTAGAATTTGCCTTAAACCTAATTTGCATTGTTTAACTTACAATATTTCATCACACATCAGTTGGAGAAAAGTAGATGATTAAATTTTATTACCAATTATGTTGAGATATGAACCCATTGTATCCCAGCAAACAAGCGTTTGTAACAAACGCTATAACGAACGCTTGCGCCATTTCGGCAGCCTAGTTTTAGGCTGTACAACACGTTATTGAACGTAAATTTTTTGGTTGCGTTTAACGCCTAGCTGGGCAAACTTGGTGCGTTTTGTCCACGGGCTTTGGCGCTCTGCCTCACATAATGATTTTGACTCTTGCCAAAAATCGTCAAAAATAACAAAAAATACTGGTTTTTGTTAGGAAATTTCACCAGGAGTAAGTGTAAAAAAGATCCCAAAGTCTTCTAGAAGTTGAAAAACGTAGAACAAACACGCCGTTGCTCTGCAAAATGATGCTTTGCTTAAGCGGTGCATTCTGCACCACTTTACCCTACATGGGAGCTTCATTCGGTAGTAGAAAGCGGGGTCTTCTATCATACTATCCTAATTTTCGCGACGGTAACTGAGAAAATTAGGGTAAAATTTCTGTCATCAAAATCCACATGAAAATAGTTTTTTAAGGCTATATTGTCAATTGCATTGCCCCTTAGACTTTTGGTAAAGAGGAAACAAAAACCAACAAAGGACTCCCGCTTCGATGGAAAATCGAATTACAGTAAACACCCGCATGGAACCGACATGTCCAATAATTTTGTAGCATTTCGTTCATAACTTTTTTCATCATTTTTTCACAATGATATTTTAAATTTACGCATCCAGGGTAAATTGCAATAGAAATGAAAAACCAATATTGACGTTTGACCACCGATAAAATTAAAGTACGCTATTGATTTCGAGTTTCAATGAGTGAAAGCGTACTGTAAACTGGTGTGAGCATATTTTGGTGTGATAAAGTTATTTTACTGTAAGTCTATAGAAGGGATAAATGCGTAATATAACTCCGACTCAAGCAACCGAATAACTACGTTGCCAGTATTTGATCAGTAATATTACACACAAATGTATGCTTCTTTCGGGAAAAACTTATCACAGTACATTTTGGAATGCCTACAGTGGGTGTTTCTCATAAGACATACGGGCGATAGGTATAATGTGCGGAAAGCATGATGTATCGTAGGCATAATGAATGTTAGGCAATCGCAAAAGGTCTATTCGACTCATGTAAAAAAACATTGCATATATAGGGCGAGTTGGACTACCATACGAATGGCCGAATCACGAATGACCGAAACATACATGGACGAAATAACAAATGGCATAATAGATCTATTGGCCGAATCACAAATGCCATAGAAAATATTCGCGGTCTTCGACCTACTCAAAAGTTGGCTAATAAACTATTCTTACTTGCTACAGTTCGTTCGGACTCAACTAAGGGATAGCCCCTACCAGGAAAATACATGCATCTAAATAGAGGTTCTTTCTGCGGGGAGCTGCCCTGTGCAGAGGCCGGCGCTTCTAACGGCGGGAATCATCTAAAAAACGGTTGCTACTGACATAGTAAAAAGGTACCACACCTTATAATAAGCGTAACTCATTTGCACGTAAGGGAAAGAAAGAAGTCACAATCTTCTATATTCCACTATTTATTAAAAAGTGCACTATAAAAATAACTAAAGTAAAAAATAAGGTACAAAATATGTGTTTTGTATTTCTAAGACTAAAGTGCCAGAATATTACAAAATGGTTTCCTTCGTTATTTGATATGCTTTTGAAACGCACGCAAACATCTTGTAATTATTTTGATGATAGTTTAACCAGTTTAACGTTCACCTTAAAAACATTATTTTCAGCAATATTAGTGGAGAAAATAATTTTCGGCGAGATGGTTTATGCTTATGCCAATATTTTATGGCAAACGACATTATGCCGAAAAACCTTACGCTAAATGACTTTATGCTAAATGGGCGGCCCCGAATCTCATTATACTGGCTAAAGTGCGTATTCATGGGAAAGCAAAGTTTTGTAAATTATGCCTACCGTCAATTATGCTTAATGTCTGTATGCCTAACTTCGCGCATCCTCCTATAGTCATTTAATTCTTGCACCATTATTTGTACCATTCAACAAGCCGGTTTATCAGTCTTTGACGCCCCATATGTAGATTGTGGCAACATCTGTATTAAAAAGTCCTGTGGCAGGCGATAATAGCCGGGATACGTCGTTAATGAACAAAGAGAACAATAGAGGTCCTAAAGTACTACCTTGAGGTACTCCAGAATTCCTTCAGAATCAATATGATGATGTCTCGTAAATAAAAATCAAGCAACGCAGTTAGGTCAGTTGAAATACCCAAATTATCAAGCTTAGCCTGTTGCGTGATCGACGCGATCAAATACGGCCTTCAAATCAGTGTAATCAGTGTCAAGCTGACTCATTGCACGCAAGCATAGAGAGGTAAAATGCAGCAAATTAGTCGAAACCGATCTTACAGAACAAAAAATCATGCTATGAGGTAGAAATGTAATTCTTAGCGTGAAACCAGAGAGGGTTGTGCAGCGCACAGAGAAGTAATGTCCAAATTCAATTCCAATTTTGAGTTCAATTTAAAGTTTAATTTCCAGCCAATTTGGAGATCGAGATCCAAGTCTAAATTGGCCCAAATTTGAGTTCAACTTCCATACATTTTTTTATGAAAAGGGAGGAATATATGATGCGAAGAATGATTAATTGAGTGAACTGGAAAATTCGGGTTGGTACCGACAGGCCGAAATCCAAATGGTCTAATTTCAACACAGAAGGTCGAAATTTCGTTTAGCCGAATCACGAAAGGCCAAATCACTTTTCTTGATTATAAATACTTGAAACAGAGAATTTTACTTTGATTTAGAAAAAAGAAAAAAAAAAGCATTTCGTAAAATTCTGCACCTTAATCTAAAAAAAACAAGACACTCTGTATCTTATTTTTTATGTTGGTAGATAATAGAGAATGAAAGCGGCCACCGGAAAAGTTTAAGATAAGTTTAGCTTTAGAAGTATTTGATTTCTCAGATGATCTGCTTATGAATCTGCTGGATAAACAACAAAGTTTGTTCCAATACATTGATTAGCTTCCGAGAAAAAGGTACATAAAATTTGATAATCATGTTTTACAGGAACGGCGTTTTACTCCGTCGAGTTTGTTCCGCGTGGTACTGGATTATGATTTTTTCAAAAAATTTAGTTGGCTATGTCCCCTGAACTACCAACCACCTTCAACTTAACGCAACGTGCCAGTGCGGTACATCATAGTGATGGTTGCATGTATTCGCACGAGTGGGTAGTGTAACAGCATGGAACGTTACTTTTCTCGTGTGGATGCGCACAATTGAAAATTTCCACTACCTATACCTACTGATGTTTCGTTTAAAGAAAATGCCCGCACTGAAAACAGATGCAACCATGACTGACGTTCCGTTCCGTTCCGTTCCGTTGACGTTGACAGATGCTGACATTTAATCGTTCCGTTGACTGTGGCAATGGTGTTTCTAATGGGTGTGCCCCAAACGGAATTGCGATTTCAGCCGATCATGAAATCGCTTCACGATGGTTAAGGTAGCGGAAAATCGAACCTCAATATAGCCTGCTCAAGCAGAGACACAATTTTGATACATCTTCACCGTATAGTTCGTAATCCCTAAACCTAGAATGCACTGTAAAGCAAAAATTTACTCATGCATACTTAAAATATAGAAAAGAGGTTAATTCTTTAAGTATCTCTCTTATATTGTGTTCCTGTACAATTCCTTCTTTTATTAGTGCAGTAGAGATTTGTACAATACAAAATTCGAAACACTGAATTTTATAACACCGATACACCAAGATTTCCCTATAAGTATAAGTGAAAAAGAAAGGAAACACTTATATTTGGTTCGTTTTCATCAAAAATATCCAAAACAAATAAACGTATCTCAGATCTCTGTCAATATTTTATTGCAGACAAAACCAGAACACCATGCGTCTCCATTGCATTCTCGCGAATTTATTTCTTCAAAATCTACAAGGTACATGTCTCTGAGTTTTTGATATATTATGTAAAAAGTTCTCAGCTTTCCTGAAAAAAATACACAGCCTAAAAACCCGAAAAAACAAATATTTTTAATCTTTTGGTAATCACTGAAAACTTCGAGCTTCGATTCCATATTTTCCTCGAAAGATCGTTAAAATAGTTTTTATTTTAGACTTGGCCCTTCTTTATCGACAGACTTCACAGTCGGCTATTAGAGTACAGAACAGTTACGGGACTAGTGTAACAATCCTACTGACTCTATCTGGCAGCATCACTTAGCTGAGATACGAACATACGACGACTGGTTTGATAGATCAGCATCGTACTTCGAAATTAACTGGGGCGGCTGCTGCTTTATGCGATACAATTTTTCATTTCGACGAGTTGACATCACCTATCTATGAGGACATCTAACTATTTGCTTAACGACACAGTGTAATGCGCATCATTAGGTGAAGATTTAATGAGTCTGGCAAAGTATATACGGCATGTACCGTGTAGTTAAACAGTCATTAATACTCATACCTGGACGCGTGAGTCATAAGTTTGAACTTGTACCGAAATAGTGCAATTTTCGACCCCCGACAAATCGAATCTATCATTGTCAAATATGATCTTTGCATTATTTTACTTCACAGATTAGTGATACCCCTCAAAGTTTGCAAGAAAATTTATATTGTATGCAACATCGAAGTAGACAACCACGCGCCTCCATTGGTATTCGCGTCTGAATTACGGGACTGGCGTGTGTATTTTCAAACAAACACCTGACGGAGGAAAATATGCGCCGCTCTAGATTTTCCATGCACACGACGACCGGCTTGAGGCAGCAGCACTGCGCACTGTGCGCGCCAATACGGCGATGTTGCGAACAGGAAAAATTGTGTGCGATATGGTCGGCAAAGAAAATGTGTTACACCCACCAGTTGTTCTCTGGTCAACTTACTTCTTCAACAGCGGCTTCGCTCGATGACTGGCAAGCGAGCAGCAGGTACATTCATTCGCCAGCGATCCAGCAAGAAATGCAGTAAGAGATGGCTCAGTTTGAGGAAAATTGTGAAATTTCAAAATCAAATGAATTGGGACGGTAGGTTCATATTTTTGAAACGAATTGTGAACATTGTGATTACCGGATATGAGTGATTGGCTGATTAATTAAGTCCGTTCCACATTCTGTAGATTTTTGATTGCAAAACGCGATCTCGCTCGTGGACAACTTGTGTTGGTAGACCAACCTTTCGCTATTGGACCTTACTGGGATTCGGAGATTGTCTGCTTGAACTGTTTCCGGAATTCTTGCACAATCTGCAGGTAACAAATTACAGTTAGTAAATTGGCAGGCGCCCATCGGCAATTAAGTTCAATTAACTTAATTAATACTGCATGTTCTTTCATCATCACAGGAAATGTAGAAGAGCACCGCTCTGCTACGAATGCGTGGGCCACAACGAATCGGAATGCGACTTCTATCAAGACTCAAATTTAGATATAAATTTTTTGTTCAACCATTTCAATGTAGTAACGGTAGTGCGATGCTTACTGCTGTTTCCAAACAATCGGCCGAAATTCGATGAAATGATGAGAATGGAAGCACATCTGGAGGCACGTCGAGGATCGGAAATATGGAATATCCATGAACAGTGCGTCGTGAGACCGTTGTTGGAAAGCAGTGCGTTTCAAAAACACACTGATCTCGACTTGACTGGAGAACTGATCCAGCGAATCTGTGGTATTTTGGATGTGAATGCCTTCGAAATAAGAGCGAATGTGGATAATCAGGGTATAAATTATTTGGCGCGTGCTTTGTACCCAAAAACGGCATTGATGACGCACAACTGCGTGAGTAACACTCTGATCTCCGTGGACGGACAATACAATGTCAAAGTGTATGCAACTGTTCCCGTTTCCAAAGGAGATTTGTTATACTACAACTACACGAGAAGTTTGTTTGTATGTTTTTAAAATATTCGTTTTTTTTCAATGCTGTAAACAATTTGATGTCTTATGACAGGGAACGTTCGAGCGGCGTGCCCATTTGCGCAGAGGAAAGTATTTCCTATGTTCCTGTGCACGTTGCAATGATCCCACCGAGCTGGGGTCGCACCTAAGCTCAGTACAGTGTACGGCATGTGAAGACGGATTGTGTTCATATTATACTAAGGAGTAAGTAAAACAAAACTGGCTGAATCTATTGAAAAATAATTAAACTGATGATTTCAGCACGAAATGGCAATGCAGCAAATGCGGCAAACAAATAGATCGTGATTACGTGAAGCAAGCATTTACATCTGCCAGAAAAGATGCTATGACTTGTTGTAAGTATGAACCAATAGATATTGTTGCGATGATTTGTGAGTAATTAGCAAACCCCCGAGCTTTAGGCGGAACTAAAGGCAAAGCTAGCGAATCTAGCTAAATTAGAATGTCTTAAATAAAATTAACTTCTTTTTTAGAAAAAATGCATCAACTTTTGAAACCTTGAAAATATTTGCATATCAAATTAAT
The DNA here is from genome assembly GCF_943734655.1 of Sabethes cyaneus. NCBI lineage: Eukaryota > Metazoa > Arthropoda > Insecta > Diptera > Culicidae > Sabethes > Sabethes cyaneus. Next base: position 77,013,354 of record NC_071354.1, on the reverse strand, counting down.
GTCAACGATACTTTTCCTCGTTGGTACTGACTTATCGTAAGCGCGCATAATGCTGCGCAGCTCAGTTTCAGCCAAAACTTCTATAATACATGAACTGACAACTTGCGAAAAACCGTTACATAGCAAGTCTTTTGCCAAGTGTGTGTCTGGTCTTACCCAAATTTCGTTTCCCAGTATTTTCAAAACAGAAAGAGGCGTAAAATTTGACGGCTTTTCTCCGAAACCCGCAATCCGCGGAACCAGTACCTCGAATGTACTGAATTAGATAATCAGTTTTCTTGATAGTACTAGATTCTAGCTTCCCGAAGACCAGTTATTTGGATGTCGGTTCTCCAAAAAGCATGTTTTGAAGAATGAGATATTACTTTGACAGAACTGCATTACAGAATAGGTATTCGTTCAGTTTTACACTGCGAAACCGAAAAGTTTAAAATTAGATAAGCTGAAATCACAAAGCTAGGAACTAGTTGACCACAATCCTGAGGAGGACTATTCCGAGCTAATGACACGCGCAAGTTTTATGAGAAGGTGAACCAAACTCGGAAGGGCTCCTCACCGAAACCTGACATGTGTTGGGACGAGGGAGGGAGTCTAATCACAAACGAGCACGAGGTGGTCGACAGATGGAAGCAGTTCTTCGATTAACACCTCAATGGCGAAGTCGCAGAAGGGGGCGGAACGGAAATTAACCTAGGAGCTCCCATGGAGGATAGTAATGTCCTAGCACCTGATCTCCAAGAAGTCAAACGAGAAATCGGGTTGCTGAAGACCAATAAAGCCACTGGGAAGAACCGTCTACCGGCAGAGCTTTATAAACATACCGAAGAAACGCTAGCTCTACACTCGGTTATTTCGAGGATTTGGGAGGAGGAAAAGCTACCGGAGGAATGGATGGGAGGAGTGGTTTGTCCCATCTACAAAAAGGGTGATCGGCTAGACTGCTGCAACTATCGCGGAATTACGCTGGTAAACGCCGCCTACAAGGTATACTCCCAGATCCTGTTACGCCGGTTGTCACCGACAGCACAAGATTTCGTAGGGAATTATCAGGCGGGTTTCATGGGGGCTCGCGCAATTACGGACCAAATTTTTACTATCCGCCAGATCTTGCAGAAATGTCGGGAGTACGTTCCCACGCATCACATCTTTATTGGTTTCAAAGCAGCATACGATACAGTCGATCGAGACAAACTGATGCAACTGATCAGAGCTACATTGGATCGAGTGATGTGTTTCGTACGGGTGCGCGACGTTAGGCATACGGACGATAGGCATACGGACGTTAGGCATACGTACGATAGGCATACGGATATTAGGCATAATGGACGTTAGGCATAACGGACGATAGGCATAATGTATGATAGGCATAATGGACAATATGCATAATGGATGATAGGCATAATGGACGATAGGCATAATGGATGATAGGCATAATGGACTATAGGCATAATTTTAAAAAAAATCGTTTTCCTACGAATACGCACTTGAGTCAATCATCACAATATAACACAGTAGTGCGTCACAATATAATAAGAACCGGAGCCGCCCATTCAACATAAAGTCATTTAGCATAATGCTGCTTGGCATTACGTCGTTTGCCATAGAAACATCCATGAGACCATTTGACAGAAAAACATAACTACTCTTTGATAGAATTCCGTGAAAAATGTTTTACGACTCTTCACAGACGATTCAAACAAGATGGGCGTAAGCCGCAAGGGTTACCGGCGAGCCTCCGTCGAAAGGGACGGTCATTGCGGAGGCGGCCCCCAACAGAGATCTAGGTCTAGATTTATTCGCTTTCGTAGGTCTACCGACTTTTGTTAGTTTTCCCAACCCCTCGCATCGACTCACCGAGTTGGTATCGAATGGTCCAATAACAAATAACCGAAATTCAAATGGCCGAATTTCAACAACTACCACCGAAAGCGGAAATAGTATTTGGCAGTATTATGAAGGGCCAAACCCTTATTTGACCGAATCATAAAAGGTCGAAACACGAAAGGTCAAACCTTCACTTGACTAAATCTCCTCGCAAACTTTTATTTAGAAAAATATCAAATGAAGGAAAAATAGCATTTCGTAAAACACTGGCACCTTAGTCTAAAAACAACAAAACAAACACATTCTGTACCTTATGTTTCATTTTGGTAGTTATTTGTAGTACAAACATTTTCTTTCTCTTAGGCGCAAATGAGTTACGCTCATTTTAATCCATTAAGCCCCACACATGCGTTTTCGCAACGCTGCAGCGCGCTGGGAGGAAATGGGTTAAGGTGCGAGACCTATTTACCGTGTGAGTAGCAAACATTTCCTCGATGATTCAGGGCGAGTGTTCGCCGGCGACCCGCCGTCGGAAGCGCCGGCCACTGCGGGGGGCAGCCCCCCTGCAGAAATCACCTCTATTTAGGGGCATGCGTTTTCCTAGGTTTACTGACTAGTAGGTGTTATCCCTTAGTTGAGTCCGAACGAGCGTTAGCGAGTAAGGGCAGTATATAGGGCTTTGCTAACACATTCGCGTTTTCAGGGGGGCACACATTACGTCAAAACAGCTGGGATTCTAAAGCAATTATTACAGAAAATACTGTTTAACTACGGTTTTCAATGCTATTTTATCATTTATTTTGTACGAAAAGTGAGTAAACCTATTTATTAAGTAGTTAGCAAAATTAGTCAGTTAGTCAGAAAAATAAAACAAGGTGCTTTTGGCATGCGGAACACGCCGCTATTTCCGAGCGTTATTTCAAAAGAGATAAGGCTCAATTGATATATCATAATATATTTCGATAACTGCTGCCTATTGCAGGAAGAAGTGCAAGAATAAATAGGTTTCTGCATGTGGCATTGAGTTTCTATATCTGTCAACCTTTCTTCAAGGTCAGATTCTTGCAATTAGCAGACTTAACTTGAATATACAATTCTTTTGTGTTTCAGTCATTCGTATGTAATCTGACTGCATACCATATGCAAACGTCCGTAATGCCTTCCGCACGACTATTCCCTATCACCCGTGTAGATCTACCACTATAGATCTAAGTGCAGTGGTCTCGTATCCTATAAACAAAAACATTGTTCATTATGCCTATCGTCCATTATGCTTAACGTCCATTATGCCTAACATCCATTATGCCTAACATCCATTATGCCTATCGTCCATTATGCCTAACGTCCATTATGCCTACCGTCCATTATGCCTAAAGTCCATTATGCCTAACGTATTTATGCCTTACGTCTATTATGCCTATCGTCCGTATGCCTAGCGTCCGTATGCCTACCGTCAGTATGCCTAATGGGGTACACTCGTTTCGTACGCATCTCTGGGACACTTTCGAGTCCCTTCGAGACGCGGCGAGGTTTGAGACAAAGTGACGGTTTATCCTGCATGCTGTTGAACATCGCTCTTGAGGGGGTGATCTGACGAGCGGGCATCGAAACGGGAGGCACGATTTTTAGCACGGGTAGCAAACTTCTAGGCTTTGCAGATGACTTTGATATCATAGCCAGGAACTTTGCGACGGCGGAGGCAATCTACGCCAGACTGAAAGCAGAGTCTAGGAGAATTGGGCTAAAAATAAATGCGTCGAAGACCAAGTACATGAAAGGTAGAGGCTCAAAGGAAACAAACGCGCGTCTCCCATGGACAATAACCGTTGACGGCGACGAACTGAACTGGAAGTGGTAGAGGAGTTCGTATATTTGGGATCGCTGGTGACCACGGACAACAACACTATAGGGAGATTCAGCGGCGCATCCAAGCGGGAAATCGGGCCTACTTTGCCCTTCGTAAAAGACTACGATCAAGAAGCATACGCCGCCGCACGAAGCTAACAATGTACAAAACCCTTATTTGACCGGTAGTTCTTTATAGACTTGAAGCCGTGACACTGCTTACGGAGGACATACGCGCCCTTGCCGTGTTCGAACGGAAAGTGCTGCGGACGATATTTGGCGGAGTACAAACTGGGAGCGGAGAGTGGCAGAGGCATATGAATCACGAGCTACAGGCACTGCTGGGGGAGACTCCCAACGTACATCCATCGAAAGTTAGCAGGCTACGGTGTGCCGGACACGTCGTAAGGATGCCGGACGACAGCGCGACGAAAATAGTCCTCTTCAACAACCCCACCGGCACCAGGAACAGGCGGGCCCAACGTACACGATGGCTCGACCAGGTCGAAAGCGATTTGCGACTTCTGAGACGACCAAGAAATTGACGACGAGTGGCCCAAGACCGAGTTGAATGAATAGGAGTGCTTGAAACAGCCCGAACCACCCCGGCTCTATGCTGAAAAAGAAGAAGAAATCACAAAGGGTTGAAAAAGAATAATCGTTTTCGGTTGAGTTATTGCATTATAGTTTCATGCCCGTAGAGAACAATCGGTCTAATACGCGTCTTGTACATAGTACACTTTGTACGGGGGCTTAGTATACTCGACCCCGATTGCTTGTGAACCCCATAGCAAGCACGACTTCCGCTGATAAAAGGCGTCCCACATCAAATGGCACCACGGAAGAAACACTGTAGAAAATTACCTAATTGACCGATCCTTTTCAAAATCTCAGACAATAAAATATATCCCATTAGTAAGCTTTTGGCATATTTATTTCAGTCAATTTCAATACCATACCCGTATGCTCGCACCTTAACTCAACTTATAAGATTCTGTACAACATACGGCTGCAGCTTCTTCTGTACGGAAACCCACTTTTTCTTCATGTCTTCCTCAGATTTGGCCTCCTTGGGATGCTTTAGATGGGCTTTAGTTCCGGTGCGTTAGAGGAGTTCATGTCCTTGGGTACAAAACCAGGACATCCTTTGAATAGTGGCACGAAGCTAAATCCGTCCAGAAGATCGTAGGTCCCTCATATTGTTTCAACAGAGGAAGCAAATACTTCTGTCGACACTCCTCGACGTAGATCTGCCTGTTTGCAGTCCCGGTAAACCGTTTGCCACATGAGATCTCTTGCCAAATCATGTATTTCTTGGCAAATTTGAAATTTTGTGCTTTCTTACTTCCTCCGGAACATCAAACTTGTACTGAGTGGTGAAGAACAGTAGCCCCGGAAACTCCCGGAAGTCCGCCTTGACGTAAGACTCATCGTCCATGATGAGACAATGAGGCTTTGTCAGCATCTGGGTGTACATTTTCCGGCCTGTGACTTTCCCACTGTATTTTCGTATTCATCACGTTTTGGAGCCTTCTGCACGTATGCAGTCCCTCCCGTTCTTTGACTCTCTGAACGAAAGACATGGACAGATTCAACTTTCTGGCAACATTCCTGACCGAAACATTGGGATTCTCCTCCAGGTGCTTGCGCAAAATCAATTCACAACGTTCCTTTTCGGATGACGCTATTTTTTTCGATTTCCGAAAAACTGACAGTGATAAAAATACAATGTAAATAATAGTAGCAGTGGCAGGGAAAAGCCACCATCACTTCAAGGACTTGCCAGTGTATGTAGGTAGAACTACAGTAGATCCAAATTTGATTATCAAATGAATTTTACACTAATGCTGTTACAGAAGGGCCTAAAGGGATTAGACGGACCCACAAGCAGAGGCACTTGTGCGCATTCCGGGGATATAAGAGTCGCTCTCCAGCATTAGGATGCTTCCATGTAATAATCAATTTCGCTGTACCAACTTTAACCCACGTGATGACTTGTTTTTGAGAATTGAAAACTGCCATATTTGCTTCAGACCTTAAGGATTCAGGTTGGCAATCCACTCCATCATTCAGCCTTCCACTTATATGACATCAATAATAATACTATTATATTAGGTAATAATATGATATCTTAATATTGTTGTATATATGGACAAAAATAGAACAACCTCACCAGCGGTCCTTCGAATGGAATAGTGTTGCGTCCAAGGGGTCGGACACTCAGCACATAGTGCCCCGGCACTGCAGAGATAGCAAACGGCACACCTCTAAAGCCTTATAAAAATACCATTTATAGGGCTTTACACACCTCCGGTTCAATTTTACATATGAAATGGGAGCACTGCCAGTTGTCAAAATCATCTCGCACGGTTGCCAGATCTATCAGATTTTAACGAATTTAACAAATCTTCCAGTTCGGCACTTTCGGTACAGCACCGGCACAGCTCGGTTCGTTTCAAGTCGCCTAACATAAAAACGGCTGTGCCGAGTGACCGACCCCTTGGTTGCGTCCTTTGAGTTTCCATAAGTGCTTCCAATAATTAATTTAATGTTTTCTTCTGGCACATGGATGCAGTATTAAAACTCGTTTTGGCCAAAGTTTTCACTATATAGCAGGGAGTGCTCTATAAGCTAAAACGAAAGTAATAATTAAAATAACTTATATTAGACTTACCTATTAGCAAGGCCGTGTGGATCCGCCATCTGCCCAAAGGTTTTGAGATAAGGCAAAAGGCCCGCCATAATAGATCAAATTACTGGTCGCAGTGTAGAATGTACCCAACAGGGGAAAAAAAAGGTTTTGAGATCAGGCAGCCGGAAACCACCCGGCATAGCACCTACTAGCTCGGCTACTAAATAGCGCATTACCGGGTATGGCCACGTGGAGGTGCTAGGTAGGGGCTTGGGATGGCCAGAGCTGTGTTGGACGCTCATCATTTGTCTTTCTCCGTTTCATACCCATAAAAAAACAATGTAAATAATACACTCTAAACTACTTCTACCCAAATTTTCAAGAGAAATCACCCGATGGGTAATTTTCTACAGCGTCTTTTCCGAGGTGCAATTTGACGTGGGACACCCTTTAGCATGACGTTTAAGCAATTAACGATGAGTAGTCCAAGTCAGAGGAGTGGAAACAAGTTCCTGATACGGTGCAAACCATTCCGGCTCTATGATTTGTGCCGGTGGGATTATTAACCAAAGCTGTTTAAAGTACAGAGAAACACGCTTAGTCATGGAAAGTACACCCATACAGGGTAATGGTTTTTCGAGAAGTGAAAATAACAATGTATTTTCATTAAGCGTTACACGCTAATACAGAAATATACAACAGAAGGTTGAACATACATCGGTTTTTACTTCCTGCAGCATAGCTTATCGTACATTATCATCCCTATTTAAGCGGATGCGTCAACGCCCATAGCAGCACGGTTGCATTCTAGCTTGTTCCGTTCAATAGTCTTCGGCAGGCCATTTTAATTGTCACTTACCATTTTTGGTTTATCGGGTCTTTGGAAACACGATGGCGTCTCCTCCGATAATTCTCCTTATGGAGAAATGTCGTTTTTGCATCCATCCCTACTAGCACAGTTGTTACAAACCAGTTGTGGTAACCGAATTATGACTAATTTTAGTCGTAAATAAGTTTCTGCCGCCATAAGTGCGTAAAATGTGCTGCTTGGGATGTTCAATGGACGTTGGAACGGAACGGAACGTTGAAACCACTGTATCATGTATTCATGGTTCACTCCAAACTGGGATACTACAGCATGGATTCTTTACTACCGCGATTCGAAGGAAGGTTCGTGCCCTTCTAAGGCTTTTATTTTTTATTATTTAGCATATGATCCTATGCGCGGGTCACGACTAAAACCATTTTGGAGAGAGAGAAAGTGTCTGGTGCGAAGAATGATTAATTGGATGAGTTGGAAAATTTCAATATAGACCAAAAATATATTGGGTTGTGCAACGGGAGGTGGGGGTCGCACCCACGCTCTTTCGGTTGGTAACCGTATGTTTTACTCACTAAACTACTGCCGCCCGTTATATTAGGTAGCCCAATAGTTAGTTTTGCCTTATTCTCCCAATTCTATCATTCTCGCATACGTCCCACACACTCCTATGCGATGATATTATTTTTGTATGACTGCTCTTTGTTTCTACCGTCGAGAAGATAGAATGTTATTTACTTGACAGTCCGCGAGCCGCAAGGACCATATTCAAGAGCCGCATGCGACACGCGGCCGCAGTTTGGCCATCACTGCTCTAGACTGACAAATTGAATGCCATTGGACAGTTTAGCTGATGTTTGTTTAATACATAACAGTTCCAGATTAGTAGGAAATTTTCGTAAATTAAGAAATTAGTTTGACATGATACGGGGAACTGTATTAATAATAATTTATGAGCTTATCGAGAAATTTTATTTCGAACGAATCCGCAGCTTCCGACATTGATGACCTGGAAAGAATAATCAGCAGACACTCGAAAACGTTGAACCCACATAATTCTCTGGTCCTGGAAATGAAGCAAACACTAGCTGGAGAACTACGCAACCTGTGTCAGTCTTCCCACCCAGTCGACATCCCGAAACAAATTCTGGTGCGTAAACTGGAGTTGTGTGGAGAAATGCTCCAGATTCTACGGGTGCTAGAGCCAGGGATTTCTCGGCTAACCGGAATTGCACTGTACGAACATAACATGGCGCTATGGTATCTCGGCAAGCATGATTTCGAATCCAAATCGATTTCATGTGGCGATTTGCTGGTAAATGTTTACAAACTAATGGTTTTTGCAGTTTTTTGATTAAAAAGAATTTTTCGATAGCACCAACTCGTGGATGCGGAAAATGGTCTAAAGGAATCGATCAGTATGCTACTGTTTGATCATCCAACCACACCGGAGGGTCAGCTAAGCAAACGGGCCATGTGCGAGCTGAAGGAGCTACGGGAAGAAATATCACAAGTGAAGGCTTTAGTCGAAGATGCGCGTACAGCGAAAGCAACGACAAAGTGTAGTAAGAAAAAAATGTCGAAACAAAAATAATTTTAAACGGTTGTATTCTTTTTTTTAATACCGATGAGTACTATAATAAAGATCTTATAATATTTTGAATTTGTAACAAAAGTTTTTCTCGATTTTGGCACTCTGGAGGTTTACAGTAAACGCAATGGTGTAACAACTGATGAATTCGCCTATGTTCGGTTTGGTCCACTTCGGTGTACAGGAAGCCAGCCTGTTTGTTTCCGTACGAATCCTCTAAAAATAGCTATAATATCGCTGTTAGAGCACTCTTTCCAAATTATAAAATGTTGACTTACTTGACAAATTGAGAATAGATTAATATCATTGTAGCGATAGGAGCAGATCTCTTCCTGTGCGTAGGCAAAACATCCGTTACAATCAATTCGAGTATGGATTATTTCTGTGTTATTTCTATTTATTTGTTCGCTTTGGCTATCCAGCACAATAACATTATTGAGATCTATAAAAGACACTTTAATGTTCCCATTGGGGAGTATTTCAACAGCAATATTATCCGGGTTCAAATCGGTGAGGTACAGGCTATTGGATAGAATGATAAATCAGGTTATTTACGGTTATAGTTAAATATTGATTGTTGTGATTATTTATTTACCGGAATCCATCGTAAACTACGTTGAACGATAATATAGCATCGATGAGTTCAACAGCTATTAAAAGTCTAGTATCAAATGGAGTATTATAAAAGGTGCTTAACACGTCACCATCAAATCTTTCAACTAACGTGAACCCCGCTTGGAAAATAAAGTTTGGTACCGGGGCCTTTTGTTTTCCTGCAAGCTGAAAAGTATTTTTAAAAAATTGTTAATTTGGAAAGGTAATTATTGTTTAAACATTGTACGTAAATTTATTGTTCATATTACCTTTAAAATTAATGGCTGTACATTGGATCGAATTAGGATCATTTTGAAAATATCTGTCCAATCAAATTTCCCCAGAAACCTATTCAACGCTTGATCATTACCTAAAGGGCAGATGATGGCCCCTTCGTATAAATCTCTATGCAAAATCTTTCGACGCATTATGGATAGATATTTTTCATCAGAATCTAAAGAACAACCTGAATAGGGTGTACGTTGCTGTCCACAAATAACATCTCGAAGACTTTCAACCTTTTTGAAACGATTTAGGTTTTTTACGACTACCTTGTGCTTTCTGTCAAGCTTCGCATAATTGACGCCGTGTTGATCAAACCGAGTCGTCAATCGGCTCAGAAAACTAATATTCTCGAATGATAATCGTTCTCTGAAGAATCGGCAGTTGTTAGGTTCTGGAAAACAAGCAGGACATAGCTCTTTGGTGTCATACTCGCACTGTTCCGAGAGAACTTCACCCATAGAGGCGGATATTTTTGGATAATATTTGAGTATCACACACAATAGCAGTGCAATCATATATAATTTGCTGAGCATTTTACGGTTGCTTTTGCGGATGAAATCATCGTTGAGTTTTATCTGGAAAGTAAACAAAAACCCGTTGAATCAGATTTGTAGCAGAACTTGGCACTGTGGTAAAAATATAGAAATATTTTATACGATGCGTAAAAGTCGAGGAATTAATTGGAATTTAATGGCATTATTTATCTTTCAACTGCTGGCCTGTGACCGAATAAAAATATGTTAGATGGGAAACAAATATTGGGCGGTGATGAGAGATGAAAGCAAAACAGACAAATGCAACCTAACCGGCAATGTTTCCTAACCAACCCCTGATGTTGATGTGGCTGCTCAAATCATCTGCGTCTCTGTCAATCACTCTAATGTCTCCGGTTGTTAATGTCAATTAGCTTCGTGAGGCCACACCCATTAGCGTATTTAGAAAACAATGATACACGCTGCTCAAATGATTTATTTTCGGAGATTTTTTTTTCATGTAGTTATAGGAAAGCAGTGCCTTTGTACCACATTATTCCTGCGGAGCTTTTTGTTATTCGACATGTTAACTGTGAATATTCAAGCAACAAGTTGCTACTAATCCCACTAAGTCAACCGAGACTTTACAAAGCATTGTACACAAATGGGAGAATATGTTTCTAACAAAGATTCTCATTAGGTCTCAAATAATTATTATTTATTATCCAAAAAATATGTTTGTCATATTTTTTTTATAATTTTGATCTGTGTGATAATTGGCATATAAGGAAAACATCAAGAAATCATGATAGATTGAAAGAATTTGAATAACACGCTTCAAGCGTTAACCAACTTTCCTAGAAACGTCGCTGGACGAGTCTATTTAAATCATAGAAAGAGGACAAAGGGGTCCCCCGTGCTTTAAACTGGCCAGTGCGAAAATAGAAACAGCTGCATTTCGAAGTTGTTTTTCGGTAGACCAACTGTCGGTCAAAAACGATTTTTTTTCGACTTGCTGCCGTTGTCAAAACGAGAGGTCAATTGGACAGATTTAGATGATGTATGGTGATGCGTTTTTCTTAAACTTAACCATCATCTTATATGAATTTGAATCATAACTAGAATTAAGAGAAGATTTTTTTAGGTTTCTCTCTTAGTTATTTACTGAATGTTATAATTCAACATTTCTTTAAACTTTTAGGATAACTTCAATTAGCTTTTAGGATTGCAACCGGAATGTACTTATACATAAAACATGTCTCAATTGTAACCAGTGCAATGGCACCAATCCGTTAGTCAACAGCTCAGTAAATTGAATGATTAGCGCAACAGTAGTGGACAAATGCTGATGGAAAGTAAAGGATTATCGACCTAATGGCGGTTTAATTCACTGTCAAGTTCGTTATTTAAAGGAATACTCGCTTGTAATCCCAATTCTCGCTGCCTGGTTGCGTTTGAGTTTCTTCGAATTGCTGGCAAGTCGAGTAAGCGAAATTGTTCAAAGTGACCAAGATACCATCAACCTAATAAAAGTGTTCGGGAAGCTTTTGTCGATAAGAAGAACCCAGCTTGTATCAAGGGGAAATCGAAAAACCGACGAATCGATATAATATCCTACAATTTTTTTTTTTTTTTGAAAGCTAAGGACCGCAAATTTCAACCAAAATACGTTGAACACCAGTCTGCAGTCTGCACCAGGGCTTGAAAAGGGATCGCAAGTTGAATGTGACTGCCGTGAATGCGAACTTTCCGCATTCAAACTCCGCTTTTTGAACGATCATTTGACTGTTTTTCTTATCCAGTCAATCTGCCGCTTGCGCTGCTGCCGTCTTACAATTCATACGGCCTCTCTGCAAAAGCAAACAGTCGTACTACCGCTTTGCCCCGCTTTGCGCGTTCATATGAAGAATCTGAATTGCAAACTGACTGGAAGCATAAGATGACGTATTTTTTCGTTTCTCTTTTTGTCTCCAAATCGGCTGCTCACAGTAATAGTTTGTCACCCGGACGTCGCACAGAGGAGTAACTAGGGCAAAAAGCTGGCCAAAATAAGAAAAACATTTTTTTCGGTCTTTTAATATAATATATATTTTTTTGTATGCTTAAATAGATGCTGCACAAAGTACTCTTAGTCAAAACACGTAGAAATATACCTGTAAGTTATGGCAGGTGTACAAACATTGACAATATTTGAAACATTTTTTTTTAAATCATCAAGCATCAGGAAACGGATGTCATCAGAAGTAAACAAAACGATTAACAAAGGATATTTATCAAAACATAGGTTCATCATAAGTAATTCTAACTGGTTTGTAGGAAGAAAATTTAAAATTTTGAAAATATGACTTGTTTTAAATAGTTTTGTCAAACAACTATTTTTTTGCAATTTTGTGCTTTTTCAATGGTTAAAAAGTTATCAAATCTTGCAGAATCTGGTCATATATTCTATGGAGGAATGAATCTTTGTGGTATTCTGAACAAATCGGTACGTAAAGCTCATCCGGAAACGTCCGGACTGGCATTTGCGACCCCTTTGAAAATTGTATGTTTCACATCGTTTTCAAGGAAATATCGACAATTCGCATCTAGTTGCGTACTCTTTTGTGCAAGATAATTCACCTTGAATACAATGGGCACACTAGCTATACTACATGTCTAGGGATTATGAGGTCTGTTCTCCAGATGTGTCACTATTTGAATCAACATTCCCATTCAACATAACTCGCTGACAAAAATAGTAGGAAAAATGTTAGTCGGGTGACGGTAAAGTATGTTATTCGCGTTGACGAACGGAAGCTGCTGCTACCTCCATAAGTTTACTGTAGGGGTGAAGCGAAATAGGAATTTCTTAAAGAGCGCAAGAGATTGAAAAATTTTGGCAGATTTTCACCCACACGTACATACGGGCATTTCTATGAGTGTGCAAGAGATCGTTTAATGCCGTCAACGCGAATAGTATGTGTGGCGTGATTGTTATTTGATAAATTATATAACAGAGGCTATATATCACAGAGAAGACATCTGCGTTGATTTAGATTCTAATCGGTCTACTCCATTATCAACAATTTGGTATTAACCAATATCATTTTCTTATATGATTCAAGAACAAACAAGATACTCATTGATTTGCTCATGCATTTGTAGGTTTTGGAGAATTCTGCAAAATAGTGACTAGAAGAAAAGTATAATTTGCACTGATAAGTGAATTGAAATGACCAGTAATGGCACCAGTTTGTTACAAAATTAACTATTTTTACGTTTCACTTCATATTCGAGCAAAATATTACCTAATACATAAGAAAATAATTTTGGCCAGCTTTTTGCCCTAGTTACTCCTCTGTGCGTCGGTCCGACGCAAGCAAAATATTCGTTTGTATTGGACGGAGTCCGACCGACTTCTTCCATGCACATGTAGTGGTTGTTTTTTTGTAGTATTGAATCATACGATTGTGCGGTTGCTTTTCGTTAGCGTGGTGATTGCCAGTCATTTGACTGTTTTGCAGTCATTCGCTGCTCCAAACGGTAAAGGCAACTTGATCGAAACGAAAATGTCAAAAAGCTTTACACGCTTAGCCAGGGCTACTCAGTGACTGAGTTGAAACTACTCATTTTTTAATCGTTGTATGGGGCTGTCAAAAAATGAGTAGAATTGCATATTGTCACTGTGCAAAAACTACTCAAAATTGAGTGTTGCCGCAATCAGATTTTTTCGCGAAAATTTGTTGTTGATTTAACGCTTGTTCGCTCTCGTTTGTTTTTTTTTAAGTTTTTTAAAATAGTTACTGGTTTATTTTTGTGAACAAAAGTGAACGCAAGATGCACGAGTCATCAAACTTTTTAAATACTGCTGGTGGATGTTCGGTGCAAATCGCGAGTTGGAGCGGTTAGAGCTGACTGTTTAATTACTGTTGGAGATGACCTTGACCTGCTTTGGACTGCAGCAAATTCATAGATGTGCTGCTGCTGATGAAACGGACAAGAGAACATATTGTAAGTGCCGGTGAGATTGTTTTGAACTTAATTATTTCACATAACTACGATGTTCTGCGTGCTAAACGCAGAATCGTAAATTGTATAGTTTTAAATTTGACTTTTTATGTTTTACTAATTTAATTTTGCAGAGGTGTGCACCGCTAATCAGCTAACCGCGAATTAGCTAACGAATAGTGTGTTCACTAGGTTTTAAATGGGTTAACGCTTCCAATTAGCTTCCACTAAATAAACTTTAGTTAAATAAGTATAGGATTTTTTTGGAAATAATGCAACTATCTATTTATATCAATTATATTTACTCGCATCGCGACCGCCAATGGTCAGTTTTATCACTTTTTCCATCTCATGCTTATTTTTGTTATTATTTTGAAAATATTTAATTTATCGGAGGCTTCCAGAACTTTCTTTTTTCTTTACCAGCCGAGAGCCGCGGTGGCTCTTGCCGCATCAAGAATTCCTCTCCATTGTACTTAATCCTGCGCTACTCGTAGCCAATTAATTGTGCGTCTCGACACACGCAAGTCGGCTTCAGCCTGGCCAATTCACATTTCCGTTACTCATTTGACTTTCGGCAATGAATTTACCCAAGCGATATAAATGTAACAAGTTGCCTAACGGTAAGCTGACAAGATCGTTTCATAATCGAGAAGGCCGAACAGAAGAAGAAAGCCGCTGTCGTATCGGCGGAGGGGAATGCTGAAGCAGCGAATTTTTTTGGCTAAATTGGCGATGACGGTTTTGTAGAAATGCGAAGAATTGAGGCTGCAGAGGATATCGCGAGGTGTTGCCTATATGCCAGTCGGCCAAACGACACTGCTTAATTTGCCCCAGAACAGTGACGTCAGAGAGGAACCAGATGGAAAGCAATTCAGTTTTTGATTGATTTAAATGTTTTAAGATCTGTTTTGTCAAATTATCTCTTGTTTATTTAAGCGGTTTTCTTATTATCGTATCTATTTTATAATGATTACTAAAAACAGTTTTACTTATTTGGGTGTCTGGCAAACGATATTCGCTTACAAAGCCAATTAAACCCTGAAGGCTGCGCTTTGTTTTTGAGTGGCTTCTACGATAAAAATTAAATATGCATTTGTTGGTAATCTATACCTATAAAAATGGGTTTCTGTCTGCCCGTATGTTCCTTATAGAATCGGAAACTACTGAACCGATCGGAGTGAAAATTTGCATGTAAAGGTTTTTGGTGCCAGGGAAGGTTCTTATGATGGTTAGAGATCTCTTACCCCACTAAGAGGGGGGGGGGGGGGGGCTCCCATACAAATCTATACCTATAAAAATAGATTTCTGTCTGTCTGGCCGTATGTTCCTTATAGAATCGAAAACTACTGAATCGATCGACGTGAAAATTTGCACATAGGGGTTTTTGGGACCGAGGAAGATTCTTATGATGGTTAGAGATCCCTCCCCCCATTAAGAGGGGTATCTGCTCCCAGACAAATGAAACACAAATTTCTGCATAACTCGAGAACTAATCAAGCAAATGGAACAAAATTTGACATGTGGGTGTTTTTGGAGACAAGAATATTTTCTATGGTGAATTGAGACCCCTCCCCTCTTTAGAAGGGGAATTATGACCTCTCTCCCCTTTAAGAGGGGGGGCTTCCATACAAATGAAATACAAATTTGCTCATAACTCGAGAGCTAATCAAGCAAATGGAACCAAATTTGGCATGTGAAGGTTTTTGGAGGCAAGAATTTTTCCTATGGTGAATTGGGACCCCTCCCAACTTGAGGAGGGGTGGGGCTCCTATATAAATGAAATACAAATTTCCTTATAACTCAAGAACTAATCATGCAAATGGAACCAAATTTGGCATTTGGGGGGTTTTGGAGGCAGGATTTTTTTATGATAGTTTGAGACCCCTTACCCCTGTGGTAGGGAGATAAGGACTCTCATACAAATAAAACAGAAATTTTTGCGTAACTCTACAACTAATCGAACTCGAGTAATTTTAGACTCTTTCAAATTTTTCGGGAATTCTCGGACAAAATTTCAAATTAAAACACCTAATATGCTACACGCTATGTCCGAAGGTACTTATTATTTAACCGGCATGCACCACAGATTTCTCTTCACAGGATGTTAGTATTAGTCAAAACAACTAATTCAATGAAGGTCTTAAAATATTTTATCTTAGGTTTTTTGCAAAATTCAAGTTTTAAGGTCATTTAGGGGTCACCCCCTCTCTAGTGATCATATCCGTTGTATTCCACCACCTCCGATTTCAACCAAATTTGGGATAATTGCTCATTTCGACCCCACATTCATTTTCTCAAAGTTTTGTACGGATTGATCAATCCCCCTTGCAGTGACGCTTCTCCATTTTTCTCAGATTTTCGAAAATACTCATTTTTCACTGCATGTCACTGCAAGGGGGATTGTGAATCCTGTGAAGAGAAATCTGAAGTGTATGTAAATTAAATAATAAGTACCTTCGGACATAGCGTGTGCTAGCGTCACCTCCACTATAGCACAGAGACTATAGTTTCCCAACTAAATGACTCTTTTGATTTGCACACTGATAACCTTTGGCTCCTCAGGCGCTAGTATATAAGCGTGACAATAGCGCCAGAAGCTAGTTGTTGTGAGTTTATTGTAGAATTTTATGCGTCTTTAGCGACAAAATCTCTATAGTTTCTCAACTAATTTGACATAAGTTTTATCCTAGTGGGGATCTTTTGCTTGAATGTCTATTCTCTGTGTCTAAACATTGCTTCCTTGCCGACCTGGGCGTTCATATCCCCGATGACGATCTTGATGTCCCGTGGTGAGCAGCTCTCGTACGTTGCCTAGAGGTGCGCATAGAGCGCTTCCTTCTCGTCGTCGGGTCTACCTTCGTGTGGACAATACATGTTTATGATCCTCCATTTTGCCCATCACTACGAAGCCCGTTCCCAGCTCGTTGGTCGCTCCGACGCTCTGGTAAAATTGCACGTTGCCGCCACGGACCCTGCATACCTTTTCGCCTTTGCGACAGTCCTGCAGTGCCACGATGCTAAAATTTCGGAGTTCTAACTGATCGAGTAGCACTCTGTCGCCACCGAACGAAATTTAGCGATCTGCAGTTCCAGTTGCAGTTGCAGTACCAAGATTCCATTGCATGTCCTTATTACGTCGCCTTTGTCTATGCCGAATGTTCTGAGTACAATTTTCTTGACTCTTAGTTTTTTAGATTTAGACACTACTAGACGGTACTAAGCCCTACGCTACCAAGTCTCGTGATGGGGTTGCCATCTTAAAGTGTCGAGACAACACTGTGCCTCCTTCCCTGTTGGTATACGACCTCTGTTTCTACCGGGGTTGGTTACCGGATCTCCGCTGAGGTAGCTCGTATTTCGGCTGGTATCACGTGGACGTAGGGATAGGAGGCTAAGCACAACTATGGGATCTGTTTTGCGCTTTATCCAACCATTTACCATCTTTTACCATTTACCTTATGCGTTCATAAGATTATAAAAACCTATTATACCAAGCTAACAAAACTACTAACCCATTTGAAACCTGACGAACGCACTATGCGCTAGCTAGTTCGCGGTTAGCTGATTAGCAGTGCCCACCTCTGTAATCTTGCATCAATTTCGAATACATCAATTATTGCACACGAATATCAATAATAATTTATATGCATTATTTATTAACCAAGCTTTGCAATGAATGCACTCTCATAATTTCTTTATGTATGTATTGGTTTATTAAGCAACTACTTTACTACTTTTGTTTTTTTATTCTTACACATCTTTAGTAGTTGGTACGTCTTTCTATTTTCAGGGAGCAGAATAAGATGTTGTATCCTTGGCCTATTGCAGCCTGACCTTGGTTAATGCCACAAATTTTGCCCCCGAATTGTTTGGAATTGATCATTGGCGGAATTTGCGCTCATTTCTAGGGTCAGCAGCAGTCGAACCGATCGCCCTTTTTGTAGATGGAACAAACCATTCCTTCCATCCAGTCCTCTGGTAGCTTCTCCTTCTCACAAATCTTGGAATTTATCCAATCTATAGCCATTGCCAGCGTTTCTCCATGTTTTTACGACACTACCGGTAGGTGGTCCTCATGTTCATGAGCATTATTCATTGGGGTGAAAACGACTCAAGTTTTGAGCTGGCTCTCATTCATCCATTTTCAATCCGAATTTTGTTTTCTTTGCCTCGTTTAAAATATATGACCCAAAACTGGCGCCTAAAGTATGTTGGGGAATACTTTGTTGATGTTGACTAATGGTGACTTCAGCGTCGATCCCGGAACAAATGATGAAATGAGACTGATGTACAATAGGAACATTTTGGAGTCGTATAATATACGGTTCCCGAGTTTGGGATGATTTTAGGCTACATAAGTTATTTAATTTATTAATTTATTAATGAATCGTAAAACAACTGCTTGTTTCCAGGCATGATGGGGGGAGGGAGTTTAATCATTTCTTACGTAAGATTTTCATGCACGAAAAAATAATGAAATCACATCACATTTTTTAATAGCAACTCATACTCATACTTGTTGCAAAAATTATTAAATTGATAAGTTAAGTTGTGAAGTGACGAAATCCTTCATGCTGCAAGGAAATGCCTATAGCAACCTGCTGAGTATTTTAGCCTGGCCCTCTCAGGGAAAAGTCAGTCAGCCTACATGTTGCAGAGCCATCTGATATCTTCGGTTTACGCTATCATTCGAACATATTTTGTTGCAATTGCTTATCCCATTCCCGCACGGCAGCCGCAAAATCACGTCACGAGAAACATTTTTGTTTACAAGTAGCTTATTCAACTAATGTATAGCATCTGACTACCAGTGCTACCAGTATAGTAAACAAAGACGTAGTCCTACGTCAAAAAGTATTGCCTCCTAAACCCCCCACAGGACAAATTTGTTTCCATTTGCTTGATTAGTCCTCAAGTTAAGAGCACAGACAAACAGACATAACACTCGTTTTCCATTCTTCGTACCGATTAAAACGTCATTTCAAATTTAGGTTAATTGGGAATGTCTCCGTTTTGGTCAAATTGGTGCTTTTTGACGAAAGTGGAATTCCCCATAAAAAATACTTGCTACTTCGATGGATACCCATGTTGCTATTTGATATTTGGGAATGTCGATCATAGATGGTGCTAGTGTTCAGGCTAAATGTTAGGTACGATAATTTTTGTTGATTTTTCTTATAAGAGTTATGTCTGTGTTAAGAGGAAATTTGTATTTTATTAGTATGGGAGCCCCCTCTTAAAAAGATGAGGGGTCTCAATTCACCATAGAAAAATTTCTTGCCTCCAAAACCCCGCACATGTCATAGTTGGATCCATTTGCTTGATAAGTTCTCTAGTTATGCAAAAATTTGTGTTTCATTTGTATGAGAGCACCCCGTATTAGGAGAGATACGGTTCTCTAATTATCATAAGAACCTTTCTTGGCCCCAAGAACCCCTAAATGCAAATTTTCACGCCGAACGGCTTAGTAGTTTCCGAGTATATAAGGAACATACGAACAGACAGACAGATAGACAGAAATCCCGGTTCGGTTTCATTCAGTAGTTTAGTAGTTATTATTGTCAATTGCAAGGAAAATTGTACCATCCAAAGTGCGATATCGCTCATAAAAGTGCTATTTTAGCTTAAATCGTTTCGGTGTCTTCGGCGCACTTTTTCATTATCTTCCAAGCAATAAGTGCGCCTAAGAGACTGAAACGATTTAAGCTAAAATAGCACTTTTATGAGCGATTGCGCACTGATTGATTGGACAATTTTCCTTGCAACTGACAATATCATTTGAAAGATTCATTAAAACGTTACACTTCTATTTTCGTTTTCACAAATTGCTACCCAGTATATGTAAACAAAGACGTAGTCCTACGTCAAAAATGTCACCCGAAACAGTTACCGGATGTTCCGAAACCGACGCTGAAGTGGCCATTAGTCAACAAAATATTCCTCGACTTACTTTAGGTGCCAGTTTTGGGTCATATCTTTGAAACGAGATAAAGAAAACGAAATTCGGATTGAAAACGGTAGAATGAGGGCAAACTCAAAACTTAAGTTCAAATAATGTGAAACTTTTTCCGATGCATTACGAAGGTTAATTACAAATAAATATTCATAATAATACATCATACTAAATTAGATATTTTAATTGAAATAACATATTCGAAATGAGTATTTTCTAACCATTTCCTTCAATAAAATGAGTAGTTTCCACCCATTATTCTAGTTAATTAAACTGAGTAGAAACTACTCTGTTTTGACAAAATGCCCGGTTACTCAAAAATGAGTAGTTTCCACCCATTTATCCAAGTAAATAAAACTGAGCAAAAACTACTCATTTTGGAGAAAATGTATGCCTACTCATTTTTGAGTGACAGCACCTTTACTCATTTTTGCGTACCCACGGTTTTTCCGAAACTGAGTAGTTTTTTACTCAATTTTGAGTAGCCGAGGTTGAGCGTGTAGAACACGTTCATTCTGTTGCGTGCATTCGGCGTTTGACTAAGCAAACTGCCAGTTGTGTTATGCATAACGTTCGTATTCCACCTCTAAACGGACGGTGTGAACTTGAATGCGCGTTGGTGTGACTGCGGTAGAAAAAAAGGATCGGTCGAAGCCCTGGTCTGCACAACGAAACGCTATTTATCTTGGAAAAGTAGAGAACAGGTTCGCCAGAATATACACCACATTAGACACTATTAGCTTCTATGATCACAGACCATTTTCAAAATTACTTTATTATCTGTTTTTAGAATATTCAAAATTTATTAAAACAAACTGATTTTTTTCTAAATGTTTTCCCATCTTGTTTGACACAAGCGATCACTCGCTTCTAAGCAAGTCATCGCATCGCTTGCTCGCGAGTTCTTATATGGTCAAAAATAGAATTCGGCACCAACTTTTCAAAAGGACTAATCTGCAAAATGTAAACAAACCGAGTGAGGGTTTCTTACCCTATGCTAGCCCAGCAGAAAATAACTGTACAGTATAACTGACTGTATCAGGTAAGTTCTTCAGTAGAGAAAAAGAGTGGCCACGCTTTCAAATGGAATTCCAATGTTGCCGCCTTGTCAATCTTGTCTTAAAAAAGTTGGGAAAGTTGTCTACAATCGTACATCGAACCGAAACAGGAGCGCGATTATCGACTTATAAGAAGATAGTGGCTTCAGCTCTAGACAATAAATGTAATAAGACAGCCACAACACGATTCCGGAAACTGTATACAACGATGCTGACGCAGTTCGATTGCGTGGTGATCGACAACGAAACGAGGACTTCAAAGCTTCCTGAGTAGGAAATTTACACGGTGACTGGAAGGGGAAAGGTGGCAAACAGTTTCAAGCATATGAAACTGTCGAGATCGTTAAGAAATATCCGGTTAAGAAAGCGATATTTTCATTACAACCGGAACCATCAACCAGGAAATTTAAGTGAATGAGTGTCTAGAAAAAATTTTCTGGCTTTCATGAAGCAGGACGCATTGTGTTCCGTGCTGTTTTGGCCGGAGTTGGCTGTCTACCATTACGGAACAAAGGTCAATCGCGAAAATTAGGGTACCGTAAAGCGATACCAGCAGAAAAGCCAAAATCCTGTTTGAGGCGAGAGGCAGTTTAAAGCAAACTGGCGTTCTGTCTTCTGTGGCAAACAAGGTGGACGAGGTAGCTGCACTGCAATCTGATGGCAGGAGTTGTCTACTATTTGAGAATTCCTTTTAACCTTCCTAATGCATTAGAAAAAAGTTACATATTATGCATTGGGGTCGAAAACGACCCAAGTTTTGAAATTGCTCTCAGTCATCCATTTCCAATCCGAATTTCGTTTTCTTTATCTCGTTTGACAACTATGGCCAAAAACTGGCACCCAAGGTATGTTAGGGAATATTTGTTGACTAATGGCCACTTCTGCGTCGGTTCCGCAACACCCACTACCAGGTCCCGAGGGACAGTTTTATATTTTGAGATAATTCATTTTGCGGCACATCAAATCACATTGGCTTGATAAAATAAAATCAATGGAAATACAATGGGGACATTTTGGACCCAAATGGCCACTTCCCCATCGGTTCCGGAGCATCCGGTACCCGGTTTTTGTGACCATTTTTGTAGTTTAGGATAACTCATCTTGCGACACATCAAATCACATCAGCTTGATTAAATAAGACTGTACAGTAAAATAAGGTCATGTAGAAGCCAAATGGCCATTTTACCATCCGTTCCGGTACCTGGTTCCGCGGAACATTTTTGGATTTTGAAATAATTCATCTTGCGGCACAATAGCTATGGGGAGAATTTGAAGACAAATGGTCATTTCATCATCGGTTCCGGAACATCGGGTGCACGGTTTATGCGAACATTTGTTGATAAAATAATTCATCGTGCGGCACATCAAATCACATTGGCTTGATAAAAAAAACACTATTGGAAGTACAATGGAAAAATTTTGGAGCCAAAGTTTTCGGGGACATTTTTGAATTGCAAGGACATTTTGGGTAACGAAGGAAATTTGAAGTGCCGCAATATAAATCATCCTGAAATTCAAAATTTTCCTCGAAAACGGGGTAGCAGATGCTCCGGAAACGATGGGAAAGTGGCCATTCGGGTCCAAAATGTCCCCATTGTACTTCCATTAGTCTTATTTTATCAAGGCAATGTGATTTGATGTGCCGTAAAATGAATTACCTCAAAGTATAAAAATGCCTCCAGGATCTGCTAGTGGGTGTTCCGGAACCGACGCAAAAGTGGCCATTAGTCAACAAATATTCTCTAATATACCTTGGGTGCCAGTTTTTGACCATATCTTTCAAACAAGGTGAAGAAAACGAAATTCGAATTAAAAATGGATGAATGAGAGCAATTTCAAAACTTGGGTCGTTTTCGACCCCAATGCATAATATGTAAATTTTTTTTGCTGTGGCTCTCCTAGATGTCGCTGAAAGCTGAAACTCCTGCTGAAACACAATGCTAGTTTTCCAAAGTTAGGAAAAGTCAGAAAATTTCAAGTCTCTAACTCGTTCCGTTACTGAGTATCAAGCTTTATAAGTATGCCGATGGGTCGAAAACGACCCCAATGCACTCGGAAGGTTAACTTATTCTATGGCGATAATGAAAAAAAATTGTACCTACGCAAAAGTCACTTTTTAAAGGAATTATATGTCAGCCGAACAGATCTGCCACAGCGTTGAAACTGGGTGACACAAAGCAATTCGGGCCGTGTTGACAATAGATAGTGTTGCGATGCGGTATGTGTATTCTGTATATTGTTCCAATGTTTACATACCAGAAAGCTGACAACGATCACTGATCAAACCACGACTTTCAAACTTTATGTACCTTTTTCTCAGAAACTACACAACGTATTGGAACAAACTTTTTTTTGTTTTGTTGGTAGTAGCTTGGCAAAGACTTTTATAACTTTTGAGGTTTGTAAACGAAACACAACCAGAGAAAAAAAAGAGGACAAAATTTTATTTTTTTCAGCCCTCTTTCTTCTTCTTTTTCGTTTTTCTCAAGCTGTGTTTTATTTACGACACTGAAAAGTTATAAAAGCCTTTGCCAAGCTACTACCAACAAAATAAAAAAAAGTTCGTTCCAATACGCTGTGTAGTTTCCGAGAAAAAGGTACATAAAGTTTGAAAATCGTGGTTTTCCAGGAGCGGCGTTTTATTACGCTGGAGTTGTTCCACGCCGCACAATGCGCGGAATGCCTATGTGTATGATCGTTTTTCGGCCACTTCCCGTGGTCGGAGCATTACAAAATTAGTATCAAAATAAGCGGAAAAGACTGCAGAATCAAAATCTGAAATAAAAAAATTATGATTTTTTCAGAACTTGTAGTCGTTCATGTCCCCTTAAATGCAGAATATACGGCTACTTTACTGATAAGTGATAACCGTCTTATAGTGCTGACAAATGACAATGCTTATTTGCTGCTGGTTACTGACAAGAAGACATTACATAGAATTGTGGATCCGAATTTACAATACTTATGCAGTCAAAAAGCTGATGTACTGCAACGTGTAGTATAAAACGCCAGAGATGCTTGTCTTGGTTATCTGGGGAAGATTTTATCTCATTGATTGCAGTTTAAACATGATGATTCGCAGGAGGTTGGAGAATTCGCAAGTTGAATATATACACCAAGCATCGGCAAGCAATTTTATCACGAGTATTGATCGAAACGAATGGTTCAATTCGCCACATCGAATGAGCTGCATACATTCGCATACATACATTCACACTTCATAGCAACGCTGAATATATGAATATCGTATGCTATGCAAAAGTGCGAAATAAAACGTTCTGTTGCTTCAAAAGCCACTAACACTAATTTAAACTATTCTCCATTCCCGGTAATATTATTTAGGACACTTTCCCTGCACCGGGTATATTATATCCATTATTATCAATTTCCTACCCTTTCGTACGCGATGAATTATAGCCGTCGCGGGCGAAACTGTCGCCAGAATCGTCGCGGGGGCAAATATTGTTTATTTTGTCAAGTTAATCAATGACATACGTGCTAGATAAGCATAATATATACTTATAACTTACATGTAGTCTAGCAGATTCTATCTGCGACGATTTCAAGTTATCAAAAAAGTGAGCAGCGCATTTTGTTTCGGCCGCGTTCAAAGTTCAACATTCAATTTTTGAGCGAACTTGCGATGTTTATGATGAGTTATACTCGTGATAAAGTCAAATGCCGATAAGTGCATCATCGGCAGCAGAAGCGAATAGTGTATGTTCATGAGGGACGATCGATTCAAATGTTCATTTTTTCGTGAAGTCAGTTAGGTTGAAATCCATAACATTGCTAAGTAAGATGCGTAAATCAGCAGAGTTGAACTGAAGGCCATACAATTCAGATCCCGTTAACTCATTTAGTTATTTAGTTATTATGCTTGTTATAATTCATCTGACAAAAGCGAACTTCGACCTGTGATTATAACCACCAGTGGATTATAACCACCGAGGATGGTGTCTCAGCAGACGTTGCGATGCACGGAAGTTTATCAAAGACAGCAGTTTTGAGGAATCTATTTCACCTTTGAGCAGAAGTAAGGCCTGTTGTAGTTAGTGGCGTCGTTCGATCATGACCAATTCAATTAAATAGCAATGATCCAGAAAAGAAAACGGTTAACGGGATCTCACCAAGACAAATTACCTCAAAGCTAGAGAAAGGAATCTTCACTGCGCACGCACAGTGTTACCGTACGGTGTCTCTCAAATGTCAGTTTTCTGTCGAGAATACTGCCAAAATAATGAATGATAACAGTGAGGTAGATTTTAAAGTTATCGACGTAAACAATTTTGCAGCAATTGTTTACTGCATGAGCTGCGTCATTGAGAAAAATCAAATAAAGCGAAGTGGGCCAAGAATGCTACCCTGCGGTACGCTTGATTTGTTTGTAAATGACTAAAATCCAAGCACAAACCTCACTGGCCATTTCTTCGTACGCAGTAACAGTCGTGACATATTTAGTGTAGGGATGTTCGCTTATAAAATACTTACTAAGTCTACTTACTAGTCTTCGAAATTTCGTACAGACAGTTCTTAGTAATTACTTATTCTAAGTTTGAAAATAGTTCGAGTAACATTAAAATCATATTCGTCAGAAACAGTATTAAATACACGACAACATACGTCAATTGGATTGTTTTGAGCGAACTAAGTACGGTGGTGGCGGTACGTTAAATCATACTCGACTTAGGAGCTCCGGGGTCGCGATATTACCGCCTAGCAGATCAAAGATGAATAATCGTTGCAGTAAAGCCTTCCTATTCGCCAACGTTGGCAGACGTATTAATGCGCATCGATGTTCGTAAGAAGGCAGTCGAACTGGATCATCCGTGGGCAGCAGTTGAAGAACGTACCGAACGAAGTGACGCTGGATTCGTTCGATCCGGTTGATATGGACAGCGTAGTGGTAAGGCGCTCCATACTCAAAGATAGGTACAGCTGGATTTCGAATTTGGCATGGTTCGATTTCGGAATGATTCGATTTTGGCATGCCTCGATTTTGGCAACAAAAGTATTCGTTTTTGGCAACACAAGACATTTCATTTCCATAAATATGCTTAAATATCAATCAGTTTTTGCATACATGCTTTAAATGACGTAAAAATGATGCCCTCAGTATGTTCATGAAAAAAAGTTATGTGGTTTCGAGCAATAATATTTTATTACCGTAGGGTAGAAATAACTTATTTGCACCGGACGGATAGCTCTTGTCGGACTTTTTAAACATAAAATGGTTGCAATCGTTGATGAATGATATTTAGTCAATTTTTAAAGCATTTACATGAAATTTTTTCATGTCGAAAAAGGGTCTCGATTTTGGCAACATAGGCGACACGCATTTGTTGCCAAATTCGAAACCCTACTGTACTGCGTACAACCGTGCAACTTCAATCAATAAGAATCGGTAAACTGCTGCGTGTTCCTTTTTATGAAGCCCAGAATAGCGTACGCTTAAGCAGTAGTAGCTGTAACTTGCTGAGTGAAACACAGTTTGTTTTCCAGAAGAATTTCCAAATCTTTCACAGAATCGACTCGGGTAATACTGGCTGAATCCATTTTGTAATTGATATTTGGATATGTCGGAAATGTTGAAAATTAGGATAGCTGGTGCTGGTGTTCAAGTAAAATGTGCGTGACGATATTTTGAATAGGAGGTTTTGAGTGTACTTTCATGAAACAATAGTAATTAGCTTGATCGCATCGTTCTTACGATGTTGCCCGTTAGAAGGTGAATTGGGTAGTTGGGAAACTAGTTCTGCTTTGCTGCAAAC
The DNA here is from genome assembly GCF_943734655.1 of Sabethes cyaneus. Taxonomy (NCBI): domain Eukaryota; kingdom Metazoa; phylum Arthropoda; class Insecta; order Diptera; family Culicidae; genus Sabethes; species Sabethes cyaneus. The sequence continues at coordinate 76,986,518 of NC_071354.1, read as the reverse complement.
TTTGCTATGTTATAACCAGGGTATTATTTGGACAGATGTGTATTAAAAGAAAGTGTGTTGCCTTTTTCAATACGCACTGAGACGCTCATCGAAGGAACATTAGTCACATGTCAGGCGAGTGTTGATGAAGCAATGATCAAATATAGTTATCTCGTTTGAAACGTTCCATTGTATCAACTAGTCTCAGCTCAACACATTCTCAACCGTTGTTGCGGATGATACGTAGTGTCGTTAATATGCAAAACAGTAATGTCTATAGACATGATCCACGTCGGGCTCCACTGTGATTGCACAAATATCTTCAGTAGTTAAATAAGAGATAAGGCATGCATTTGTTACTTTGTGCAGCAATTTGTTATGCCGGTTTTGCAGTAAACAACAATGATCTGCTTTTGAATATCCGTTGCATGAGCGTTTCCATTGATAAAATATAGTTTCAAAACTATGGTAATAGTGAAACAATCATTAAAAGTGATTTTAGTGATGTTGGTTCTGCAGAGTTTGGAAGTAAAGTAGACGATCAACTATTTTAAATTTTTATTTTAAATAAACGATAAGAGTACTAACTTCTTTCTCATAGATACAAATTATCTGAATAATATTTCCGTACTTTACACTGACATAAACGTGAACGGAACTAAACTTTCAGTGAACTCTAGACCAAGAACTTGCAGTTACCACCAAAAAACAAGACATAAGTTAACATAGTTTTGTAATAATGAACATTTTGCTAATTTGGAGCGCCATGCAATAATATTCTGCAAGAAACCAGAGGAAAAAAAAGACAACTCCAGTCTTGGTTGGTAAGTTGTTACACCCCATTCATGAACACGAAATCTCACCTAGAATAAAGGACTGCTGTTTCAAATAAAAATCTTTTACTTGTTCAAATATTAATGCAAACCATAACAATCCATTTAGAATTGGTAGAGCTATAAGCGTTGAGAATATTAAATATTCAAATCTTCGTGATAAGTAGTCAGAATCTAGATAATGGTATAACTTCCGGTGATACCCAACATTAAAACTGTCAATATTCTGTTCATTCATTCCTTGAATAATTGTAAACATTTACATATGCAAATACTCTAACAATTGTTGCTTCATGCTCGCACTCGCTACAATCACCAATCAATTCTTAAAGTGACACAGATACACTCATAGTTGCTTTCATAAAAAAATATTCTTTCGATGGCGTACTAATTGTAATGAAATATAATGGTAGCAGCAAAGCGAGAATCATCTGATTTGATTACTTACAAGCGAAAAGTACTCACAAAGTTGCAAACAGCTTCAAGGTTTAAACCCTAGCAATTTGTTAGACATTCTAACTGATCGCGTAACACACGTGTTTATACCCTATCGCAATGCTAATTCGTCACATTCAGAACCCCGTCTAGGTTAGTCAGAAAAACAAACAACAATCCGCGATGTCATTGAATCTAGGCTTCACCGCGAGACGCTATATGGAAGCCGGTTCTCTCGCTCGGTATCTAAAACGGAGAATATCGAAGCTTGCACTCATACTAACTCGCTTTATGATATTAGTTAGATATATGATTGTTACCACTCCCACTTGTTTGCAATGTTTGATGCGTTGTTTTGATTTTCAGCTGGTTGAATAGAGGTTTCTTTCTTCGCAAAACGCAACGACGTAAGATTTTTCTAAATATTTATTTCATTGTAAATCTTAAATTTGCTTTGATTTATCTTAACATGAACTGTTTTAAATTTTTGTTGTAGAGTAGTTTGGCTATTGTATATAAGATACCCATAAAACAAGTGCTTGTTAAACTTTAATACAACAAAAATGTCCCTTGCTTGTCGTATATCACAGTTGTAGTAGAATACGGTACTAAAGCAGTAATCCCTATTTTTTCAAATATTATTTACTCAGTTTTGTATGATACCAACACAGTGTTGGTGTGCTAGATCAAAGTGTTTGTTGCGATGGAAAACGCAAAAACATCAGAGAGTGAGAAAGAGGCAATAATCGAACCAACGCAGTCTCAGTCTCAGAACTTATTCGTTCCGATTAACAGTGTTCTCCGTACTGCGGCTATACTCGCGTGAGACTTTCTTCTTGAACCGTAATTAGTTTAGTGTTCGGGGAACTAAAACGAAGATAAATCGTAGTCCTCGTTAGGTTTGTGTTTGAAGACAGTTGGAGCATCTGAAGAATAGAAAAAACTCCAAATTTAGACCAAGTGATTCAACAGATAACCTAGATGCGGTCGAAATCGATCTAGATAATCAAAACGGTGTGCCATTCTAGTTTAAGGTATAGCAGCTGCGCGATAACCCGTTACGTAAGTTCGCTTTTATAGTCAGTCATTCATACACCAGCGAAGCAAAGTGAACAAGTGAGCGAGTCGTCGTACAGGTTAACAACAACCAAAAGCAGCTGATCATCCCGCAAGCAAAGCCCAGCCCACCAAGGGAAAAATATCTGCAAAACGCGAATAATGAGCAATAAAGTAAGTCAGAGAATCGTAATAAGTCAAGGAGTGCAGAGGAACAAAAATAGCCCGATGCCCCATCGTCAATATAACGTCACACCTACGTAGCTATACAGAAGCACAAAGTGCTGTAAACATTTTGCTATTTTTTGCGCTGTATAATGAACTGTGGAAGCAGCAGGGGAACATGGCCAGCAGTCTCGTTTGCTGAAAGACTTTGAATGGAGTTCAAGTTCAAGTTGTACAGGTTTTTTTTTTGCTTCTCGTTCGCTTCCTTCGTATCAATTTCTCATCACGGCTCACGAGGGTGAATAACTACCGAGCCGAACGCCACCGCTGCTGGCTGCTGGCGTTGTCGTCCTCGCCCGGACCCGTCATGCCGGGGAAGGAATGACTCAACGCTCAACATTACATACATTTTCTGCTCTACTCTGTGGCTTTGTGGCACGTCTCCGATCAGGTGTTTCGTTCATTGCGAAGTGTTGTTTATCTTTTGCTTGTTATGCCGGTTAAACATTTATTGCGAACACAGGATGCTGTGACAGTTACGTAGTAAAAATTCAGCTTCACAGAATTTAGAGAGGTTGTTGTGAAATTCTCTTTGCTAATATAGTTCTGGTATCCTCAAAATGGTTTAGCCATAATATATGAAAAATAAGATTTCAATGAAGTCAGGTCTAGATTTGGAAAATTTGTGCCTGGATATACAAATAGTGATAATTCTACGGAAAGTGTAACAAAATAAGTCATTTTTCTTATCAAAAAAATTTATTTGGTTTGCGAAAAGGCAAACCAAATAGCTACATTTTATTTCTGTATCATCGCAAAAGCAACGAAATCAAATATTTTCTGATAATTCAATATTTGTTTTCTTTTTCAACCTTATTGGGGTTGATGGCTTGATAGTAAAGTGCATAATAAAAAATTCTGGCCCAATCTCGGTCAATGTGCTAATAAAGCTTATTCGTTACTGCGCTTGAAAAGGTATTTTCTTGACTGATTAATCGTTTTCTTTTGTCTGTCATAGAAATATTTTCCAAGCTGGTTTTTATTGTTATCTCTTTCACTTGTAATTCATGGTCGATGAAACCAATAATTTTTTGGGATTGTTTTCTAAATAACCAACAATAATTGGGAATTAGCAGATTGTTGATAAGCTTGTTTTTTTATGATGTATTCCTGTGTCTTTGTCGAATAAACGAGTTTTTTTACCACGTTCAAAACCGGCACCAAGCATTTCAACAAGATTTCTTAAACAGACCTATAATGTATTTTAAAGTGTCTGAAAACTATACAAACTATGCACACAGCTGACATCTGTTAGACAGTTCCGCAGAATGATACATAGCAAAGGGTCGATCACTGCACTTCCTGTGACACACAGAGGTACATAATTTATTTCAAACTGCATATCTCTCTGAAAAACTATCAGCATTTGAATTTATAAGTACAAATTACGAAGAGACCTTGTGCTCGAATGGAACCATTTTGAAATTTTAATAAGTTTTTATTTCTATTCCAGTAACTGGTCGAAAATTTTTAAGCACATGAGAATGTAATTTTGCTCATAGCGATGGAACCTTGCTTGCTTGCAGTAAATGGAGCAGGTCGAAATTTATATGATACAATGTTATTAAGTTGGTTTAATGACTGAACGACAAAATTTTTTCAGCAGTCTACATAATCAAATAGCATTATATTTCACGTCCCTTACGGAGTTGGCAACTATACCGACTTCTTCTATTCAGTAGAACTTTCAGTTAGATGAAGTGTTAATTTGCCTCTGTTTGAAAGAACTTCGTCATTAATTGGAGTCAAGCTAATTAGACACCAAAAGTAAGTTACTAATACCGAATTGATTTATTGCACTTCTTTTTATTTATTGCATTTGAAAGAACCAGGTCAATAAAAGATTTTAGTGATATTGGATAATTTTAATTTATTTCCTTTCCGAATGTAGCGCCGCTCGGTTGACTGCACCCCATCGACATCTCTATATCGAGCTGCAGTGAACGTCAGCGACATCATGTCCTGGGCTCAAAATTTGACAGCGGGCTCAAATCAGACTGCTGCCAGTTGAGTGAAACGCAGTGCTGACATGCTATCTCATTTTCACACACACGAGATGTTGGCGGCGAAAACATGGTTGCATGCCGATGGGGTGGTTGACTGCATTCACACGTATCTATTCATACACATCCAGTTGGAAACAATCTAACATGAATTGAAATAAGCTATAGGGTACGGGAGGGTATTTTAAGCCCGTTAAGCGATGATATTTATTTTTTCGGCCTATGGCCTAGTTCTAGTGGAAGAACAGGTGATTTTGACGTTCTTGGACTAAAAAATAGTAGATTACTTACTGTCTTGAGAAAATAGTTATAACATATTAAAATTGTATGTCGGAAAAGTATATTTATCGGCGAAAGAGATGGCAAATAGGCTGAATTTAGAAACCTGCTGAAAATACCCTCCCGTACCCTATGTGGATTTGAACTACTTAGAATTCCCTTCAAACGTACAAATTAAAATTCTGGATAGAAATCCTGTACTTTTACTTTTGTTCAACATATTTATAGTTTATGATTGCAGAGTTTTGTGGATACACAGTCTATTAATCTATTTTTGCGTTTCTTCGTTCAATCTGCATGGTTGTTCATGGAATGCGATAGAAAGAGGGTTGGATATTGTTTTATTCTTTATACGAGGCAACATCTTGATGGTCCCTTATTACATGTTTCATGATCATGACATTAGTCTCCATATTATTCGCGTCACATGGCATTAATAAATTGCAAGTACCCTTCAGGTAACAGGTATCAGCCTCTTTGGCTCGAGCGGCACGTTCCTCACAATCATGTGGAAGATTTGTGCCTTTCCCGTGTTATCATTTACCTGATGAGAACGGGCAGGAAAACAGGAGGAATAGGAAAGGGGTGGATGAAGGATTTGGACAAACATAAACACATATATACCGAGTGATTTTTGCACTCCCGAGGGAATACTGTAATCCTTGGTAGTTAGCTTATAGTACACCCCCTGGGGGGTATACTCATGATGGATAAGAGCCTATAGCTCTATACCGCTTTCAGTAAGAAACATCAAAATGTTTCGTAATTTTAGTTTTCTATGACGCAATTGTGCTACTGCAGGACAGCTGCCAATTGCGTGATATGGTGTACCGTAGTCAGATTCACAGGTTCCGGTCCGAAAAACGACTTTTCTGCTCCAGATCTTACCAGTTCATCAGTCGATTCATTTCCGGTTATACCAGAATGGCCAGGAACCCAAACCAGATGAACATTCAGAATGCTTATTTCTTCTAATTGAGTGTGGCAGGCGATGACTGTTTTAGATCTTGAATTAGCTGCACAAAGTGCTTTTATGGCGGCTTGACTATCAGAACAGAAGTAGATAATTTTGCCTGTCAGTTCTTTCTGAAGTGCAAACTGAGCTCCGCACATAATTGCAAAGATTTCAGCTTGAAAAACGGTCCAATAACTACCCAACGAATAGGGTTCCTCCAATTCCAGCTCACGGCAGTAAACACCAGTACCCACGGCCTTCGTGCAAGGAGCTATTGGTATAACAGACCACATAGTCGGAAATTTTTATTTCCAATCAGCCTGACATCCACTCCTCTCTAGGAGGAAAGTCACTTGAGAAAGTCCTATACGGAAAAGTACGCATGAGCGTTACATCGCTAGGAGCAAGGGCAAACTTGTCCTCAGCAACAATTTGCGATCACAATCGAGTATGACCAGTGGAACCGTCCACAGACTGCCAAAGGCCAATCGCGTCTAGTCGATAAGCACATATTAGTGCCTCTTGCTTCAGGTGGAAATGTAGAGGTTTAATATTGAAAATAGCTTCTAGGGCGGCAGTAGGAGTTGTAGTAAATACATCAGACATTGCCATTAAACACATCCTTTGAAGATGGTTTAGCTTTGTCTGGAACCATACGCCAGTATTGGTCTGACAACGACCCTGTACAACCAGTGTATGTATTTGGGTTTAGGCCCCACAAAGTTGCCAATTGCTCGTCTACATTGCCCAAAGGCCACGCACGCTTTTTTAATTCGGAAAATCAATATTTGTGGACCAGTCAAGCTTGGAGTTGAGAATCGAGCCCACGTACTTTACCTCGTTCACAATATCAACATCCGAATCGTAAAAACGCAGAGCGCGACCTCCATTGATATTTCTACGTCTTGAAAATAAAACGATAGATGTTTTCTCGGATTTACCGAAAGCGCAGTTTCTTGGCACCACGTTTCCACGACGCGTAGTGCCTGCTGCATCAAGTCAAATAATGTGCTCATGTACTTTTCAACTGCTAGGATGAGATAGTCATCCGCAAAACCATTTGACGGATAGCCTAGACCATTGAGTTTCCTTAGAAGGTAGCAGCGCCCGATCTCCAAGAGGTTAAACACAACAAAGCTGCCAGTAAGACCTTACTACGCTGGCAACGGCGCGTTATGTACAAGATATGGGAGGAGAGATCTGTGTACTATCTACGGCGTCTATCGGATCAACTGAACTGCTGCAAGTATCGCGGCATCATGTTGATAAACACCACATACAAAATACTCTCCCAGATTTTGTTACACCGGCTGTCACCGGTAACATAAGGATTCGCAGGGAATTATCAGATAGGTTTTATAGGAACCCCTATGGACCAAATTTTTTCTATCTGACAGATCTTGCAAAAATGTTGAGAAAACAACGTGCAAACGCGTCACATCTTTATTGACTTGAAAACAGCATACGATACAACCGATCGAGACCAGCTAAGGTAGATAATGCATGGACACCGTTTTCCGGACAAACTAGCGCGACCGATCAGTGCTACAGTGATGTGTTTCATGCGCATCTCGAGTACCTTTGAGATGCGACAAGGGTTGAGATATATTGAATGCTTATTCAGCATGCGCATGCCTTAGAATATCGCTCGTGAGCGGAAAATCCGAAGAATAGGCCTCGAAACGAGAGACAAGATTTTTAGCAAAGGTAACACGGGACCTAGACTTCGTAGACGGCTTGGTAGCCAGGAACATTGCGACGGCGGAGTTTTTGGTGATAAAAAAAGCTAAGACAGTTAATTGAGTTTGATAAATTTCCTATGGAAGGTAATTATATTAGCTTATTTGCAAAAAAAAATCTGCGTCCTTGCGAGCGGCCTTCAGGCAGCTAACCGAAACATTCGCCATGGTGCACGAAAACATGCGTGTAGACGTGTTTTTGAATTCCCTCTTCGTTTTATTTATCAATTCCTCCTCAGTTTTCGCGACAAAATTGTTGGAGTAAATCTTACGCTTTAGTTTTGCCCAGAAATTCTCGATGGGACGAAGCTGGGGGACGTTGGGCGGGTTCGAAGACTTCGATATTCAGCCGCTTCATCTCCTCCAACGATTGCTTCGAGTAGTGGGCTTACGCCAGATCCGGCCAGAACACCGCGTCTTTGCTCTTGTGGTATTTCTTGATGAACGACGCAACTTGCGGCAGGCACTTCGTACTATAAATTTCCCCGTTCAAGGCCAGTCCGGAACGAAAGAAGAGCGGCTTTGACATCCCCTTCTTGCTGATTGTCAACCACAGCAGCACCTTCTTGGAGAACTTGGTGTGTGAAATGAAAATCATCTCGGAGTTCACTTCCTTCGTGGGGTAAGTAAAATACGCCAGTCGTTGCTATCCAGGGTGAGAAAGGTCTCGTCGTCGATCACCACCGCCACGTTGCGATTCGCCGGGAAAATCGTCTTGACCATCTTATTCAGCCGCTGCCGCTGCGTCATTGCCTGCAGCTCCGAGACCAGTGGACGGGACTGCCGCTTCCTGACATGTATGTCCCAGTTTGCCAGGTACTTTTTCACTGTTTGACCGGTTGTACCGACCTCCCGGCTAAGCGCACGCAGCGATGTAGTCACTTTTCCCTCAGTCTTTTTTTCCAGCATCCATTAGAGCTTCTTGTTGCTCAGGGTCGTAAGCCGCCCGGAACCGGGCTTTCTTTCGACGCTCTGATTGTTGTCCAACAGTGCCAAGATGTTATAGATGCCGGAACGGGCGTACCCGGCATCCATAAAGTGCCGCATGATGTCCGTTTTCGACGCGGCGGGGTACCGTTTTTGAACACGCACACTTCTGAACGGAGTAGCTTCACTGTTTTCGCTATCACGGTTAGAGTTCGACTGAAAGAACCGTAGAATTTTTTTCAAGTAAGCTAATATTTCATGGGATTTATTTAATTTAGGTATCAAACTCCGTAAAAAGTTCATTTTTTAATGCATACGTTACATGAAAAGTAAAGGCTCTAAAGTGACGAACACACTCTTTCCACTTGACAAGGTACACAACTCTCATTCTTTATGGATTTAAAGCCTGTCCGCTATTGACACTGCTCACGGGACAAACACATTCTTGACTTCTCCAAGCGGATGGTGCTGCGAACAATATTTGGTAGAGCACAAACTGAAAGCGGAGAGTCGCGGAGACATATAAATCATGAACTACATACATCGCTTGGAGAGATTCCTATCGTACATCTGGAGAATGTCGGTAGGGTACGGTGAACTGGACATGACGTAAGGATGCCATATGATAATGTGGTGAAAATGGTTCTCTTTAATAATCCTACCGGCAACAGTAACGGTAAGGCCCAACGTGGAGATGGCTCAACCTGGTCGCCTACTTTTCTAATATTTGAAACAAAATCTTACGGTCATTGCTGGATTCAACCAAGAACGTGGACATCCAATCGCCATTCGATGGATGATGGGTGTGATATGATGGCTTTATATAACGTAGAAGATAGAAATGCTCAGTATTTTCTGTAATGAATATTTTCAACTATTATGGGAAAAAATGTGTGTTGTCTTGTCTTTCCTTCTTTTGTTACTAGATTATTGAATATGGGGTAATAAACAAACAATATTCGAAACTTTTAAATAGTGAAAAATCGTAGTGAATAATATCGCTGACTCTCTAAGTTAGATTATTCTTCCAGATAGACAGAAAAGTTTTCTTCGAAAATTAAAACAAACGAATAATAAAATCTTCATATTAATGCAGTTAGCCAAAAATAATCTGCATGGCGTCTGCCAAATCGAAATAACAGGTTAATTTTCGTTGTTTTCATTTTCGTATGCGCATTATCAGCTGCTTAAAAAACCGGCAGACTGGAGCACTGTTATGGGAGAGTCGGAGAATATATATAGTAGTGGGCTGTGTTCGAAATATCGCACAGTGGGATCAAGGTTGTATATACCTATGCTCAGAAGCTTCGCATTCGCATATAGCAAGCAAGTTCCAGTATGTAAATCCGCTAACCCAAACGAAAACATGCCTTAGGCACCGGTTCAGCTATATTAGCATCACGTACTCGTGCTCTATGATGTCAACAGCCGGTGTTGACCATGAGCTTTGCTATGCCGTGATAGGGCAATTAGGGGGCAAAATGCGCACAACACAGTAATGATCCTGTAAAGCAAAGACGCGCCCAATGTTGTGACCAACTATTTGAGTATGTAATGAAAATTTTAGAGAAATGCAAATTTTTAACAACCTAATCGAGCTCGAAACAATTTAGCATAAAAAGAAAAAAAAAAAGGTTTTACCACCAAAAAGTAACAAATATTCATGGAAAATTATGATTCGAGCTGCATGTTTCGCTCAATGATTAAAGTATTTTTCCCGTTTATATATAAACTATAGAAACTTGAAAAGTGGTTGATTTTCAACGTAATTGCTTCAATGAATTTACGTAAAACGATCATATCATAAAAGTGATATGTTTAATTGTGGAATTCCCATTATCTCCAACGTGCACATCTTGCCTCATGTTCCCCACGACAAAAGCGACGCATCTCGATCACCGTTATGGTGATTAATGTATTTACATCAACATGTGCTTTGTAGCGGTTGTTATTGAACTGTTGGTTCCGGTTACAGGCGATAGATAAATTTTATTACAATGGAGTAGTTTGAAAATTTCTGGTAACGAAGAAACTGGTTTACCGGCTACGTTGAACTTAAATATTTAACTTGATAACATTTACAGATTCTCGAGAGAAAGAGGCCATTGAACCACATATCGGATATGAAAAAATAATTAGATTCATAAAAACGAGTTTATTTTGTTCAACAGCTTGTGTTCAATAAACAATCTATCTTTCGAGAAATTATTCCATCCAATTGGTATTTTGATATCACATAAATTTTGTCAATTATTTATGAATTTTATTAACAAGATGTAGATTCTTATTGAGACATCACAATGCAACAAATAAAATTCTTGAAAATGTAGTGAACAACGTGATATTTACAAAAAATTTAAAAAAAACTAATACTGAATTTACTTTAACTAGCCGATTCAAGATTCTGAAAACAAAATAAAATTCTATCGCGTAAACTCTGCGACAAAATGAAATTCAATCGTATAAACACACGCGAACAAAGGGATCTGCGTTCTGTGAATTGATAATGAGGAGAAGCCTTATGCTTAAACGGCTTTCTTAGACTTAACCCTTCTTTATCGACAGACGTCGTGGCCGGCTATTAGAGTACAGGACAGTTACGGGGCTAGTGCAAAAATCCTACAGACTCCATCTAGCAGCACCGTCTAGCCGAGATTCGAACCTACGACAACTGGCTTATTTTATACCAGCATCGTACTTCGAAGCTAACTGGGCGATTGTAAATCAATAAAAAAACATATATTTTAAAATTTGTTGAGATCACTTACTTTAGTGTCGACGGTTCGTTATCAATCCTGCGCTGAACGAATTATGGTCCTCCTGCACTGTCGGTCCTGGGTCTGCTGTTCTCCAAACTCCTCGAACACCAACTGAACGTGCATCGTGCTCGACAGCGCACAGCCATTGGATACGGGGTCTACGTTCTCTTCCTGGTCTTCTGCTAAAATAGTTTTGGCTACTCTTTCGTCGGGCAATCTGGCCACGTGCCCAGCCCTCCGCAGCCTGTCACATTGTACATTACAACATTTTGCGTTGAAAGCTCCAAGCACTCGTTCATCTGCTTCTTTTAGCGTCCATAATTCATGTTCGTAAAGGACCAACAAGAGGATTAGTGTTTTGTAGAGCGCCAATGTTGTGCGAATTTGCAAACTACGGGACTTCAACTGGTTACGTATTTAATCCATAGAAAGTCTGATTCGCAACTGCAATTCGTCGTTTTACTTCGCGGCTTACATCGTTGTCACATGTCACGACCGTAACTAGATATATGAATTCCTTCACTATTTCAAATCGTTCTCCATTCAACTCCACCCCGGACATTTGGACTTCCAGGTTCTCTGCCAGCAGCCATATACTTCATTTTGGCAGTGTTAATAGTAAGTCCCAATCTCGATGCTTCCTCTATTAAAGGCCTTAAAGCCTCTTCCACTGCTCTACGGTTGATTCCGATGACACCGCCGTCAATCGTAAAACCAAGAAGCATGTGAGATTTCGTGATGATAGTCCCGTTCCTTTCCCAGTTCGCTCTCCGTATCATACCTTCCAAGGCATTGTTGAATAGCAGGTTAGAGAGTGCATCTCCTTGCTTCAGTCCACCTAACGTCACGAAAGCGGCTGAGGGCTCCTGCGCTATTCTGATGTATGATTTTGACCTATCCAACGTCGCAAGAATCAGCGTAACTAGTTTCGTCGGAAAACCTTACTCTAGCATTATCTCCCAGAGCTCATTTCGTTTGACTGAATCGTACGTCGTCTTGAGATCTACAAACAGATTCATAATGAGCGACCCGCACGAGAACAAGCTTGATACTCGCCAACGAAGGATTCCGCTAACGGTCTCAGTCTACAGAACAAGATACTGGAGAGCATCTATTATTTATTTATTTATTTCAATTTTTCATCTGACCTTTAAGATCTCAATGAAATTTGTGGGTGGAGAAAAGCCCACTAGAGGTTGACCCTCAAGTGCGCGTAAAAACCCCAACATCTTTTGACAGAGTTTACGATTTACAATTTTACACTTAGTAATTCACTAAAAATACATTATTCGGGCCAACAAACTACGTACAACTACAATACTGGTACAACATTAACATTAACTTTAAACATCTTAATTTGACAATAGCATATTACATTACTTAAATCAATTTTTATCTATTTAATAATAATTTATCGAACTGTGGGCCTGCATTAAGACTACGTAAATTGTCACAGATTACAAAAAATGCAAACGATTTTTAAAGACATTAATACTGACATTGAAATCGAATTCGTCAAATACTTTATTAAACACTAAACACATGGCTCTGACAGGTTCGTTCTGCGCATACTCTGTTCTATAAGCATTCAGTCTAAGGAACCGTCGAAGGCGAAGATTTCTTGGAACAACGTTAATATTAATTTGACTCAAAATTTGAGCAGCGTCTATTCCACCTGGAAGTACTTTTCCTACGAAAACTGCCTTGGCAATGTCACGCCTTTTTTCTAGAGTATTCATGCCAAGTAGCGCGCATCGGTTCACATAAGGTGGCAAGTCGTTTGGGTTATTCCAGGGCAGAAACCTCAAAGCGTAGCGGACAAATTTCTTCTGAACTGCTGCTATTAGGCAGAATTGAGCAATGTAATGTTTCGATAGGTTTTACACTCTACTCTACATTGCACTTTTTTAAATAGAGTGAATGAAGCCATCCAACCATTCCTCCGGTATTTGTTCTTCTTTCCAGATCCTGACAGCGATCCGGTGGAGTAATGCGTAAGGCCGCTCGCCCACTCCCCGCTTTTAGAGGTTCAGCCGGATTACCGTTCTTCCTAGAGAAGTTATAAAATTCGTGCAAAGTTATCGAACGCGGCAATACATAACAAATATTTTTGTCATATAACAGCTTATCAAGCGCTTTTTACCCGATAATTAGATATACAACGGTTGAATAAGCTACTATTCAACAAAAATGTGTGTTTGGTAGTGGTCAGAATTGATATTTGGTTCCCGAAAATACCGTACGATGACATTCGAAAAGTGTCTACCGTCAATCAAAACATGATCGATCTGAGAGCCAGTGTCTACATTTGGATGTTTCCAAATATTCAGTCGTGGGAAGTACACAGATGCTGCAGATGGCCATTCCTTTGGCCGAAGCAAAATTTATGATCCTAAGACCGTTAGTATTGGTCAATAGATGAAGGTTATGTCTTCCAGTGACAGGATTGAAAAGTTCCTCCCGCCCGACCTGCACATTTGCATCTCCGATGATGATTTTCACATCATGTTTCGAGCACTCGCCATAGGTCCTCTCGAGCCTGTCGTAAAACTCGTCCTTAGTAATTTATCATTTGTCGGTGCGTATACGGTCATTAGGCTGTAGTTAAAGAGTTTGCTTTTGATTCTCAACAGACATATACAGTCATCTACGTGCCTCAACTGGAAAACTCGAAGCTTTTGCTTTCGTAAAGGCCCAGACACAATGCATACGGATTTTATTAAGTTGCGGCAATTTGACAATTTTTTCATGGGTTTTCTGTCAAATATCCGCAACGTAGTAAAAGCCGTATGCGTTGTGTCTGGGCCTTAACACTACGAAACCGGATTCATGTTCTGTCTTTCTGCCGCCACCGCACTGTAATGGATGCGCTACTTGAAAGAAGAAGTACCTGTAATAGAGTCTGCTGCCCGGAGCTCCCTTTCTCCGAAACTTGGCCATTGAAATTCCTGAATAGCAGCGAATATCCACTCTAAAGAAACTGACTAAAGAAAAGACACTGGAGCTCAGTCACTCGCGGCCTCCTGTCATCATTAAACCTGATTTGCTCAACGATGATTGTTGTGCGTGACTCTGTTCAAAGTTGCTAGGAAAAGTTCGAACAATATTTTTTCGAGTTCAACATTTAGGCGATTTTATGAACTGTACGATACAAATTTGATTGCCTGGTGTTTTCGTTAGGCAGCACGGATCGATTTCGTGATGATACGATGATATTTGTTGCCGGTCATTAGCAGTCATTGATTTCTCCCGCGTTGATCGACTGATACTTCGCAAGTTTTCGAGCAATAGATTCAGAAGGTTTGATCGAGATTCATGCGCACTTGGTTTCGACGAAACGAAAATGAGTTACCTGTCACTTCTTTAATCAGTTTCTTTAATCCACTCCGAGTCGATTTCGCTGTCGAGCAAGCAAGCCGACTCGTGTCGGTTCATGGAGCGTTCGGACATTACATGTACTAAGGTTTTAATCTTTTTCCATTAATCGCTTCCTTATTCTTTATCGCATCCTATACCGATTGATCCGTTCCGTATTTCCATTTTCTTAGTTCGTGGCAATTGAGAGTTTCGGTATACCACCTTACCAAATTCGCGATTCCTGCATCCCTATGATGGATCTGCCATCTTAGATACACCTTCGATATACAGTATTTCATATTTAGCCGCTTGCTCTGAGACAGACGCTGTTTGAGTCGCCCCTCATCTAGAGAACAGGCGCTCAAGTTCGCACCTCCTAGTTTAGCTATTCCAGTATGTACAAAAACCATCTACATGTGCTACTAAGTGATGCTTCGAACCCTCGGAAATGAACTAATGGCATTTGAACCAGAAGCTAGGCAGCAATAGTCCAAGGATATAGCGCTCTATTTTGCTCTCTAAAAATAATATGCCGATAACGTTTTCAAATAAATTCGTGTGGTTCAATGGTTACCTAGAACTAGAGTCGTAAAATCAGGAACTGAAAACCACACAACCCCGCACCTAGCTTGGCTACTCAATTATATAAATTGGAGTATAGTCAGTACACAATCATGGGTCACACACAATTGTGGGTCATTTTAGGTCTAGCTGCTAATTTCCGTTTAAATATCACTTAATAATTGATGAAATTAATAGCACTATTTGTGATTGTGAGTAACAATTTTGTCAATCAATTAGTATAACAATCATGCATTAATCGACAGTTAAAGTTAAAATGACCCATAATTGTGTGTGACCCATGATTGTGGACTGACTGTATTTTATGATTGTGAAGAACGTGCTGCTCGAGCCAAAGATGCTGATACCTGATACCTGACTGTATTTTCAGGTATGGCTCGTGGGGGCAGGTAGTGGCTTCTGATGGCCAAAGCTATGTTGGGTGCTACTTTTTATTTACTTTTCCCATTTCATTACCTTAATAACATGTTGGTAATTTTCATAAAAAAAACTATGAATTAATAATAAACATATATTTTAAGATTCGTTAAGATTATCATTGACATTTAGGTGTATCATGCCGTCAAAGATATCACTCTATAAATTATTTTTCTTATCTATCCCCCTGTAAAAGTAAAACCACTTGAAATCCGAAAACTCACGTGTCTTCTTACAGTCAATTGCTTCCTCCTCTATACACAAAAGTTCTTCTTCTATACACAAAAGTTAGTCATCGATCCAAACGACTTATCTTGACGACCTTAGAAAAGCATGTTTCTGCCACCGAAAATGCACTTAAGTTCCTAGTAACCGTCTCGTGATGTTATCAGGGGAAAACTCCATAGATTTTGTACAAAACTCGTTATCAATTACGGTTGCTCATTGCACTTGAATGTTCCGCACTCCCTATTTTCTAACCCATATGTTTCAACGATTATTGTCGCAGTATCTAATTGATTTCCTTATTTTTCTCTCATTTACCTTAAAGGCTGAGACAGACGTTGACAAGATGGATGAAGAACAACCGGACTTCAGCCAACGTTTTAACGAAATGCGCCATCGGAATCATCTGGTCGATTGTTCGTTCAAAGTGGATGACAAGATATACTACAGCCATAAGTTGATCCTTTCTGCCGCTAGTCCTGTGTTCGAGGCCATGTTCTATGGTGCTCTAGCCGAGAAACAGACCGTCAAGATAGCCGATATTCGATCCTGTGTGTTTGAACGCTTGCTGGATTTTATCTACGTAGGGACGATCGATTTCGAAGGCATGCTGCAAATTGAAGAAATTTTGGAGCTATACTACTGTGCCCAGAAGTACATGATAGATAGTTTGCATAAACAGTGCGTGAACTATTTCGGTAAAAATATTAAACCGAATAATGTGTTGAAGATACTCGACATAGCTTACAGGATGAATCTGGAAGATATTATTTTCTCGTGTTTGTGCGTCTTAAAGCATTTTCTATCATCAGGCATGAGCTTGAGCAACATTATTTTGGAAAGTAACCACCATCTGTCCAAGAGTTGTGTTGATCTAATTCTCGAAGATAACTATGAAGTTAAGGACAATGTGATCTGTATGATTCGTGCATGGTGCATAACGGAGTGCGAACAAAATCGACTCGAAATGAACAGTGACAGTTTGAAAACGGTTCTGCAGGATATTGAGCTACCCGACAAGTTAAAGGAGACCATTGTAGACTGCAGCTTTACAAGTTTCCAGCCAGTGACCTCGGGGGAGAAGTATAGCTGGACTCCAGTACAGCGAATTCATTATAAAGCGGTCCGGCCTCTGATTATTGGTGACGAAATGTGCTTCGAGGCTGGCATTTCGTGTAACCGCTTTATCGTGTTGAAATCCCTTTCCATCAATAGTCGACTGACCCCGCAGTTGAAGCAGGACGAACTGCGGCGTGACACGTATACTGAAAACATTGCCGTGGAAATCTGCTCCAAGTTTAGCAATAAAATCGAGCCGATCTTCCGAAAGCAACACTTTATCTGTGATGTCCCGTTCAACAACAGCTTGGAAATTAGTTTGGATAATCAGATCGTTCTCTTCCCAGACATCGTTTACGTTGTGCGCCTGAAGTGGGGCCCGGAAAGTTTGGGTTATGAGTACCCTCGTAGTATTTTATCTTCTTATGGAAAATGCAAACAGTTTAGGATTAACTTCTTCGAAAGTATCTATCTGGAGACCGAAGGTAGCATCCTGAATGGAATTATTTGTGATCTATACAAATAGGTTTATCTGAAATATGTAACAATTTTTACGGCGGTCGTACAATTTTTATTGTACCGAAATAAAACCGCCGCCATCCTGATAGATACAAAAGATTTCTCGCAAAACCTATCAGTTTGAGCAGTTCTATTGATTTAGACGATTCAATGATAATGAAAAAATTGTAATTTTAAGTTAATGATTGACATTTCTCGATTACCTGTATCAGATAATTTCTAAATCATACTGATTCATTTTATACAATACTTTTTTTAAATATACATGTGAAGCGTTTACTAATTATGATCTGTCCGAATATCATATGTCTCAGCATCTGTTACTGTCTTCTCTTTAGTAACAAATTACTTTATTTCTGACATTCATTGAATCTCGCATTAGTTGAGTAATCCAATGTGATCGTATTCTTACATTCTTTTAGGCTTATAACCATCACATAGTTTACCTCCATAGAAATGAATCGTTTTAGATCACGGGTTGAATTAAACAGTAAATTACTATTTGTTCATCTTGGGATGCTTCTTTTCAGCTGTCATGCTTTTCACCACGAATTCGACGGAATTAAGCTTCAGTTTTACTTACTTCTCTATAAACATTCGTGTGTGCTACATGTCCATCACATTAACCGACCAGTTAGCTTCGAGATACGGTACTAGTCTAACAAGCCAGTCGTCGCATGTTCGAATCTCGGCTGTTCCTTTGGCGAATCTTCGACGTCCACACCACCAGGTATAAGGAGATCCAGAAGCTCTAGGCCAACCCTTGTGTTCAATGAGTAATATATATCAGAGGAATTTTTCGCCATCTAATTGTACGATAATAAGCACGTTCAGCTCATAATCAGCTTCGAGCTCATAATCAAACAGGATCGGAACTTTTTTCCGGGAAAACGTGGTTGCTGAGCACATCTCCGAGTTCACTAGCATACGGTTTGCGTTCGGTAGCGAATAGATTTTGAAGAGACAGTCGTCAGTCAAACAGATCCAGAAGTAAGATTTATTATTATTTATTTATTTTAAGATCATCTGCATACGAGAGTAGTGGTCTATTGATGGTCAAAGTAACGCCTTTGAGTAAAGCAGAAAAATCAGAGGGCCTAGGTGGCTTCCTTGAAGTATACCTGACGAGACTAGCACCCCTATTCTGTATTTCGAACGAGTCTTTATTTCGTTCGACTTGTTTCGAACGAG
Source organism: Sabethes cyaneus (assembly GCF_943734655.1). Taxonomy (NCBI): domain Eukaryota; kingdom Metazoa; phylum Arthropoda; class Insecta; order Diptera; family Culicidae; genus Sabethes; species Sabethes cyaneus. The sequence continues at coordinate 76,967,978 of NC_071354.1, read as the reverse complement.
ATGTTTTGCCCATTTGATTTTACTGGCGGAAATTTCGTTCGAAATAACTTTCGTTCGAAATACCAAGTCGTTCGAAATATAGAATAGCGATGTAGATAGCTGTCGGACCGTTTGTTTTCAAAGGTTACCTCCAACTATCGACTGATGAGATATAAGTGAAACCATTGTGAAAGGTTATTGCTAACCCAGATTATGTATACACTTAAAAATAAGCACCGAATTCGGTAAAATTTTTCCGAGAACTGGACAGTCGAGCGTTCGATATATTTTCTTATGATACCAAACGTTACTAAAGATTCATAAACGTCGATATGCACCACCGAAATTTTTACAGAGCGGCTGTCCGGATCTCGGCAAATTTTACCGAGTTGTTTAAGTGTAAGTTTTGCAATTGTAAAGGCATGGTTTATCTTGTCGAAAGCTTCCGATTAGTTAGTGTATTAACCCTCTAGTTTCCAACCCAGCCAATTGGGACCATGATATATATTATAACAAGAACTTCATTTTTATATATTATTATATGTTCATGCCTTCTCGTTATAGTTTAATCTATCCATTTAAGCAGATGGTTTGATTTATAATGTTAATTTTATAAGAGTTATTGCATACAAAAGTTAAAAAATTCTTGAAAACCAAAAAAACTTGAGCACTAGAGGGTTAAACTCTCGTGCTTGCATGAGCTCGTTGGGTCATACTTTCCGCCATGTATGAGGCGAAACTCAGCAGATTAGTGATGGTAAATAGCTGAGAAGGGAAGCCATGTTGATTATTACTTAGATAATCAACTTCTTTTTCTTGAACTTAGATAATTACTTACAGGGAGAAAGTAGAGATTACATGACCACCAACTCAAATAACTTCCAGATTGCAGTTAGCGATGTGACACTTCGATAGTTATTTACCTCTCATTTGCTTCCTCTTTTGTGGACGGGGAACATAAGTGCAAATTTTCAATACGATGGGAAAATCCCACTAGAGATGGGCATTCGAATAAACAGAGCAACTGTGCTAGCAAGCTGGCTATGTGTCTCTTCAGAAATACGGAAGGTATTCCATCAGATCCAGGATTGCAGGACTACTTTAGCATAGACATGGCCTTCATCACGACATTAATATCATTGAAACATCATCGACTGATCATATATTGGTACATTGTTAGTTGCTATGACAACACGGTTAATGCTCAATATCTCATTGGTAAAAACACTTGCAAACTTCGTAAAAAGGAACGACAGCAACTTCCCTGTAGAGTACTTCTCCGTTGTATTCCATTGAATGCTGTATTTCGTTGAAAGCTGCGTTGATACCGCGGAAAGCATTGGCGACTTTGGCGACACCTGTACAAATTATTTATCCTCGCATGATGTGCGATACGTGGTACGGATCAGGATCAAGTATGTGTCCCCAGAGCATGATGATGTGGAACTCTCTTGATTAATGGACATGAAGCCGTTGAGAAGAATGGGTTATTGTTCTGTAAGCTTACGGTGCAGGGGTCCGAGGAGTGGTTGTTCTCGTTGACTACATGGTTAAATTAATGGAGCATTGCGGCGTTATAGTTTTTAAGAACATTCATTGCACCATACGAAAATTGATGGACAAGACACAAACACGTATCACTCTTACAACATTTAAGGATGAAAACAATATTAACCAAAATTATTTTTACCTACACGTCGACCGGTTTCAGGCATTCTAAGCCTATCATCAGGACAATACACGCTATGTCCGATGGAAATTATTATTTAACTTCCGTGCACCTCAGATTTTTCTTCACAGGATGTTAGTATTGGTCAAAACAATTAATTTAGAGAAGGTCTTAAAATATTCTATCTTGGGTTTTTTACAAAATTCAATTTTCAAGGTTATATAGGGGTCATTTCCTCTCAAGTGATCATATCCGTTGTAATCGACCACCTCAAATTTCAACCAAATTTGATATAATTACTCATTCCGACCCCACATTCAATTTCTCAAAGTTTTGTACGGATTGATCAATCCCCCTTGCAGTGACATGCAATGAAAAATGAGTTTTTTCGAAAATCTAAGAAAAGTGGCGAAGCATCACTGCAAGGGGGATTGATCAATCTGTACAAAACTTTGGGAAATTGAATGTGGGGTCGGAATGAGTAATTATATCAAATTTGGTTGAAATTGGAGGTGGTCAATTACAACGGATATGATCACTTGAGAGGAAATGACCCCTATATAAACTTGAAAATTGAATTTTGTAAAAAACCCGAGATAGAATATTTTAAGACCTTCTCTAAATTAATTGTTTTGACCAATACTAACATCCTGTGAAGAAAAATCTGAGGTGCATGGAAGTTAAATAATAATTGCCTTCGGATATAGCGTGCGATACCGATGTCCAACTGATTACGTGTTGTTACGTGTTGTTTATCCACGTCGAAGAGCGGGAGAAATTGTTTTTTTTGTATGCAAGAAGGGCATTGGGTTAAAAGGCCACTGCGACAGTCTTAATGATCGTCTTTTGTGGCAGGCTCCGATTGCTGTACACAGTTTACGGACCGCTCATACCCATTGATGGAGTTGAGTGGGATAGTTGTAATTCTGTGCCCCAATTCGGTACTACATGGTTTATATAGTCAATGACCGTTTTGGGATTTAGGCTCCATACCTGATATGGAGTAAGAAGGAAACTTCCTAAGAAGTTGTGCCTTGATAATGCAAGAGCTCCGCAATAGCAGAGCAGATGCGCTGAACTTTCAGGTTCAGAGTTACAAAAACGGCAGGTGTCGGATGATACCTTGCCGATATTCTTTAAATGATAAAGAGCGGGGTTGTGTCCTGTTAAGAGTCCCGTGATTGTGCGTAGTTCACTACGAGTTAAATGGAGTAGTTTTTTAGCTACTGCAGGGTTTGGGTAGATAAACTGGCTTGTCTACAACCCTGTGTTTGATTCCAAAGGGATGCTATTTCTCTATTTCTAGCTTTTCCCATGTCATCAGTTCGCCTTTCATGGCGGCTGTGGAGGTCCCCTGAAACGGTTCAGGACCAATAAATTGCTGAGCTGATCCTGCTAGGTTGTCAGCAAATTCATTGCCTTCGATACCGCAGTGACCGGGCATCCAAAGTAATAAAACTTTTTTTGGTGGGAGAGCTCCCTCAATGCTGTGCTGCACTCCCAAACTAATTTGGACACGCATTTGGCGGACTTGAGTGCCAGTAGTGCTGCTTGGCTGTCCGTGAAGATACCGATTTTCGCATGCCTGTACTTTCGTTTCAAGCATATTGTTGCACAGATGTATATTGCATATACTTCTGCTTGAAAAATGGTGGGCCACTTTCCTAATGAGATAGTTTCCCTGATGCCGGGTCCGTAGACTCCGGAGCCTGTGCAGGCCCTCATTTTTGAACCATCTGTAAAAAAGCAGATAGTTCCAGATGGAAGATCGGGCCCTCCATTATTCCACATTGAGCGATCTGTTTCAATCACCTCATATGGAACGTCCGTATTGGGCCTGGCTTCCATGCAGTCAGAGACTGAAGTTACTAAGGGTGTCAGATTGAACTCCCGAAGTATGCGAAGATGGCCGATTTGGTCACCTTCGAGAATAGTTTTACTCCTTTGCAACCGTAGTGCACCGAGCTCTGCTTCCTTCTTCACATGAAGATGCAAAGGCACTAAGCATAGCATCGCCTCCATGGCTGCAGTAGGTGTTGTACGCATGGCACTGGTAACTGTAAGACAGGTCAGGCGCTGAACTTTGTTTAGTTTGGCTTGGGCTGTCACCTCATTCACCTTTGGTCACCATACGACTGCAGCATAGGTTATCTTAGGCCGTGCAATAGTAGTATATGACCAAAAGGCTAGTTGAGGTTTCAATCCCCAGGTTTGCCAGTGTGAGACAGTGAGCTGCATGCCCAGATAGCCGAAGTTGCTTTCTTAACAGCATAATCTAGGTGGGCAGCCCAGTTCAGTTTTTTATCGAGAATTATTCCGAGGTGTTTGACTTCATTACTGAAGCCCAGTCTGACACCATTCAGTATAGGGAAAAATTGTTAGCTTGATTTCACTTTTTCGCTAGTCCAAAAAGAGAAGGGGAAATTATTGGTTGATCATCTCCATTCATAAGAGGTTTCTCTGCATTGGCGATATACATTGATTCCCATGCATTTAGCAGTGAAACCTTCTTAATGGTTTTGATTGATTTCGCACTCTCCCAATTTATTTTATGCCGTAATTCTTCATTGTGCGCTGCTGCACTAGAGTCACATGATCGACTATGCTCCACGGCCTTCCTATGTTCCCTCAGTCTAATTTTGAATTTGCGACGCGTTTGTCCAATGTAGATAGCGGGGCAATCTTGGCATGGAATTTGATATATTCCAGATTGTTCCTCAAGCGGGATTTTGTCTTTGAGGTTGCACAACATTTCCCGTAGAGTGCAGCTGCTTTTGAAGGCTGTCGCAAATCCATGTTGGTGAAGGATGTTTTTGATCGAATTTGTAATAATTGGATAAAACGATAGGCTGATCCTAACTTTCTCATCGCTCTCTGGTTGAAGAGTTGTTGCATTCGGTCGGTGTCTTTTCCGTTCATGTTTCCGCAGGTTTTGTTAGCAACAGCATGGACCGTAGTGTTTTCGGAATCTTATTTCTACCATCAGAGACACGGGTGGCTTTTGCCGCATCAAGAATTCCTCTCCATATTCGTTGAGCGTCTCGACACACGCGAGTTAGCTTCAATCTGGTCGAGCCATCTAGCACGTTGGGCCCCTCTATTCCTGGTGTCGGTAGAACCCCACCGGGAACGGATTTTCCTGCACAGTCCTCCGGCATCCTTGCGACGTGACCGGCCTACCGTAGTCTCTTAACTTTCACCAGGTATACATTCGCAGCGTAAATAGTAAATCTTCAAATAGTGCGTCGTGGTTCATATGCGCTATCCGTTTGTACTTCGCCAATAGTTCGCAACACCTTTCGTTCAAATACGGCAAGTGCAAGTATGTCTTCCGTAATCAAAGTTACTCTCTCAAATCCGCAGGGGACTACCTGTCTGATTAGCGTTTTGTACATCGTAAGCTTTGTGCGGTGGCGTATGCTCCTTGATCGAACCGTCTTGCGGAGGGAAAAGTAGGCTCGACTTCCAACTTGAATGCGTCGTTGAATTTTCTTACTCGTATTATTGTCGGTGGTGACCAGAGATCCTAAATATACGAACTCATCAACCACTTTCAGATAATAGCCGTCAATAGTTACTCTCTGTGGGAGGCAAACGTTGTTTACTCTGCTGCCTCTTCAGGAGGTTTATAGTAATGATATCGAGGTCGTCTGCGAAGGCTAGAAGTTGGCTACTCTTGCTGAAGATCGTTCCTCTTGTTTCGATGCATGCTCGCTGGATCTCACTTTCAATAGTGATATTGAATAACATACAAGACAATCTATCCCCATGCCGCAGCCCTCTGTGCGATTCAAAAGGACTCAAGAGTGCCCCCGAAACGCACACGTAGGACATTACTCGCTCCAGGATAGCTTTGATCAGTCGCGTTAGTTTGTCTGGAAAACCGTACTCGTGCATTATCTGCCATAGCTGTTCGAGCTCGACTGTATCGTAAGCTGCTCTGAAATCCATGAAAATATGATTTCTGAAGGATTTATCGGAGTAAAATTTTGATCCGTAGTACCACGGGCCCTCATAAAGCTACGAATTCTCTTACTATTGGGGGTAGACGACGTAACAAAATCTGAGAGAGCACCTTGCAGGCGGCGTTGATCAGCGTAATGACGCGGTAATTACAGCAATCTAAGTAGTCGATCGCCCTTTTTGTAGATGTGACAAACCACACCTCCGGTAGTTTCTCCTTCTCCCAAATTGAAATTATCCGATTAAGTGCCGTTTGCAGCGGTTCTTGCTCATTTTGTAGTTCTGTCAGTCCTTTCCGACGGCTCTGTTATTCTTCAGCTTACCGATTCCTACTTGTATTGTTTCGAGATTGGGACCCGGCAAGCTGTAATTGGTTGTAGGCACACCTAGGTTTACTTCCGTTGCGTCTCCTTCTTTTATATCGTCGTTGAGATGCTTATCGAAGAACTGTTTTTGTTCTAAAGTTTTCGGAATCAGACTAGAGAAAAACGCTAAGGGCGGACTTCCATGAGATATCTTGCTATGATGTATGTATGTATGTATGGGGGTAGCCACAATCACCTCAAGGGTTTCTCATTGTATGCAAGTAGGGTTGCTGCAAAATCGAATTTATCTACCCGGCAACTTTAATGTCAATGCTGTTCGTAAGGAAAATCGGTCGCCTGCGATGGGTTGGGCACGTCATAAGGATGTCGAACGACAGCCCGGTTAAAAAAGTTTTCAATAACGATCCGCTGGAATGAGACGACGGGGCGCGCAGCGAGCTAGATGGATCGATCAAGTGGAAGGCGACCTGCGGACCCTACGCAGACTGCGTGGCTGGCGAATTACGGCCATGGACCGAGTGGAATGGAGACGACTTCTTCGTACAGCAGAGGAAACCACGATCTGGAGTTGATTAAGAAGCAGAAAAGAAGAAGTTCGTAAGGAAGGACCAAAAGGGGTTGGGTGGATCTATAAGCAATGTGACTTACACGATTCCTCGGGAATATACAACACTCCTTTCAGCATAACCTCCGGTTTCTAGATACATAACTTCACCGTCCAAACTTGTCTTGCGTGATGATTTGTGTGCTAGCAGGGCACGTCAAAATCCTCTCCGACCTTATATGACTTGGACTGATTACCACATCCCTCATCCAGTCTTCGATACCCTGATGCTCCCTCCCCTTTACTATAATGATGGTATATGTAATGTAATAAAATATGAGTTATATGAATACACAATACATAAAGATTACTAAATATAGCAACAATGATTTTACCATTAAGATGAAATGAAGTATTTATGGGCAAAAAAAGAATAATCTCACTAGCAATCCTTCGAATGGAATAGAGTTGCATCATTTGATTTTCCATAAGTGCTTCCTTCCATTATTGATTTAATTTTTTCACTGGTATCCATGAGCATTATTTAAACTTTTTTCGGTCAGTGATTTCACTGTACAGTTAGGAGGTGCTTCATGAGCTAATACGAAACAAATAATTATAACTTATATAACGCTTATCTACTAACGAGATCGTGTGGCTCAGCCGTCACCCAAACTCGCAGTTTTGAGATCAGACAGCCGGGAACCACCGAGCATCGCTTGTCCACGCAATAGAGCATTACTGGGTAAGGCCACATGGAGGCGCAAGGTTGGGGCTTGGGATGACTGGAGCTATATTGGACGCTTCCTCATTTGGCTTCCCCATTTCATACCCACATGAAATATCGGCAGATTGCTCCTTATAACGGAGTAAACTGTCTGGCATTGACCGTTAGTTGTTTCCGAAAAAAGTGTTGCATTTGTGAATTTAAATCTAAATAACCAATATTTATATTCTGCAACTTCTGATTTAGAGCTGTACTGGTAGTGCATATTGACTTTGAACATTTGATTATTATTTTCAGTGACTTTATTGACATCTTTATTTTGATACAGAATATGGACGGTACAATAGTGCTGCGAACTGTAGTACTGCAACTGAAATAATAAATTCCAAAAACACGCTAGTACAATATCTGTATTGCACCGAACTGAAAAGAAATGCATACCTCTAAATCTATGGATAGGAAATTATTTGTATGGCAGCCTGGTTTGATTGATATAATGACTAGTTCAATAGCTACACCCGTTATACTAAGCTAACAATGCAATTATTGCAAGGTTTTTATTCACCACTTATTTAGCATGAAACATTTGTAATCAAAAGCTTCCCAGGTAACCAATAAGCATTTCCATTGCAATTTAAATGCAAGCCAATAAGCATTTAGGTTGCCTTAAACGCTACTTAAATGCTATTTTGGCAAAATAAGCGGCTACTTTACTGCCAGCCCTCATATAGTGCTGGCAATGATTATTGGCAGCTAGTTACCGACAAGAAGATTTTAAATAGAATTGTGGATGCCAATTTACAACAGTTATGCAGTCAAAAGGCTGATAAACAGCAACCTGCAGTATAAAACGCCAGGGATGCTAATAATCGATTGATTTACTGCTTATACTAATGCTTATTGGTTACCTGGGTTTAATTATCATCTAAGCACATGAATTTATCAAAAGATCAAAAGTTTTAGGAAGATAGTTTTGTTTTGTTAAAGGGGGGCCCTACTCTGGAAGGTCAAAAAATAATGAATTTTCATAATTTTTTTCGGATGCTGGTATTAAAGTTTTAGGGTATTCTGGTTATTGGTTAAGGTATATTTTAAGATGTAGGGTAGCACGGGGCAAGATGCCCACCCGGGGCAAGATGACCACCCTTCCAAAAATCGTTACATACGCTATAAAGGTATATAATTAGTAACCGTACGCATAAATAAACACTACATCTAACAATAATTCAAACAATTACAAAAATAAAATCATTGAACTCTTCGATAACATAAAAAATAGATCGATGATTAAAAATACTGCATTTATTATAAGATTGCGCAGCCATAAAATAAGGTTTTAATCATGATTTAAAAAAAAATTCATCTAACGAAAGAGTTATCGTGGTATTGATTTTAGTAATGAATCAGATGTTGATATTGCCGCAATTGTGCAGATAATGTATTTACCACAAATTGCTTTTAAAAAATACATCTACTTGCGGGGCAAAATGCGCACCGCTTTATAGACCATGATTGCTACCCTGAATTGCATAACCATAACATTAAATCAGCAACAATCGCTGCATAAAATATTTGTAACGGAATAAACATGCATATTTATTTGTTTTCGATAAAAATACATTGTTTAACATATTTCTGTCTAATAATGACCACAGAGGAATACGTACATTCAATGAACAACTTTTTTATGGTTAACTAAACACTCCAAATTATTCAAATAATGTTTAAAATAGTTTATGACCAGCTTGAATCCATATTTATTATTTAGATTATACGTGAAACACAATGAAGGTTTAATAGCTTTTGGAAAGGATGGCCATCTTGCCCCGCAAGGGTGGTCATCTTGCCCCGCAGGTTGGAAAAATTCCCAAAAATCGATGAATTTTTGCTCGTGAATATTTGATATGCGTTATAACTTTTAGCACCCAATATGCATACAGGTTATAGAAAAGACTGTAAAAGATAACGTAGCGAGGGTTTTGAGCCCTTTGCTGTAGATTTCTTCGTATATATTTATAGTGAGCTTAAGGTGGGCATCTTGCCCCGTGCTACCCTATTTTGTATTTTTTGGATGCTAAAATAGTGACTATTATGCTGTTGGCAGCAGGGCGCGTGGATGCTCTCTAGTAAACAGTTCATTGCTGGCGGTACGTGCCCTGAACCAACGGAGTATCGGAGAACGGATTTCAAGGATGATTTGGAAGCTTTAGGTCAATACCTAAATTGTTACGTAGCGGATTTTGAAAATTCGAAAAATTACCAAAATGGGGGAAACTTTTCCAAAAGAAGTGTTTGTTTTTATCAAAAAGCGCCAATTGAGTGCTCACAAAAAATTGACAAATTGAGATATTAAAAAACGGTTACGTAACAATTTTACAATCATTTACATACATTCATTTTTACGTGTTGGAAAAAAATTTCAGCCGAATCGAACCACGAGATTCTTAGATACGCGTACCGCCAGCTTAAAAATATGTTTTCGAGAAAAACGCGTTTAAAGTTTTGTCTAGCGATGCGCTTCCCTTGAGGTGACTCCACAGTTTTTGCCGTAACTTTTCAACGAGATCAGATATCAAAAAATCCTTTTAGAATGTCATTTCTGAAGGTATAAGCCTCTTGAAAATGCAAAAAAATATAATTGAATTTTTCCGATTTTCCAGAGTAGGGTCCCCCCCTTAAAACTGAAAAAAGGCTTCGCCAGATGCATCATACTTCATAGTTTAATTTTATCTTTAAAACTAAAAAAAATAAAAATCTGAGCAATAAAAACTTTTACCTTACTAATTGCGGACATATAGTTCAATCATTTTCAGTATAAAATGAGCGGTGAATAAACACCTTTTAATATTTTCATGCAACCACCTAACTTTGTTTACTATTATGGAAATGTTACTTATTGTACGCTTACTGTTTTTGCTTATTACCCAAAATATTTTTTGAACTGTATGCAACCAAATAAAATTTGAAGCAATCTAATTTGCACAGCGCTGTTGTTTTGCACAACTTACCAAGCACGTACTTGGACGTTCCGTAATCTTTGATATGATTATCAATAGCTATTATGGGCTCTCGATATAGGCTACCATTACAGGCTATAGTTAGTACTAGTTTACGTATAAGACAATTACTGTGTTGCAGCATCTTTCGCATTAGACTCATTTGCGACGGTTTCCGATTTTTCCGGGCCAGCAAGGGCTTCCTTTCCTTCTGCTGACCCATTATTCGCATTATTCTGATCCGCGCTCACTCCACTATCATCTTGCGGTTCTTGAAGGGAATCGTCGCTTGAATTCGAGTTTGATTTCACACTGTTTACTCGCAATGATTTGATCTCCAGTTTGAGTGCTTCAATTTCATTACGGGCCTCGCTTAAATCGTTCTCCAATCTTTCGATGGTGTCCTTCTGCTGAGTTTCGCCGAGATTCTCCAGTAGGTACTCGATTGCATTTTCAGGCCGGTCGGCATTGCATTTGATTAACACCTTAGTGATAGAATCCATTACACCCTTACGCTCCAGATATTTCCGGAAATCTTCCTTCGATCCATCGACTGGCTGAATTACGTGGAGACACGATTTGGTTACGGTAATAAATCGAAATTCTGTAGACCATGTATTTACCTTGAAATTGGACATCTTGCTTGTTTGATAAGAAAAATCGATACACTTCCTGTAGTGATGTGCCAATTAGCGAATTAGACTCAATTTGATTACTGATGTTCGCTAAAGCTTTATTTTTCTCAGTTTAATTCAAACTTTTGTTTTTAAATCTTTAAACTGGATCCTGAACATTCAGCAAATTTGTTGTTTTAACCTTGTTGGTGCCTGATTGATATCTTTAGTGGGCCCCTTGATTACCGTGATTACCTTAGTAGAGAGATGCCAGTTTTATTTGACAATTATGTGACCACTCAAAAATCAACAAAATCAACAACAAAATAATTCGTAAAAATTAGAGTGACTATATACAGAGTGGCGACAAGTCATCCCAAATGTATGCAATGCGGGTTTTCCAAGGTTTTTCTTTCTCTTTCCTGCATACGCGATGGATAGGTCGTCTGCTCGATTGGAATGACACTGACAGATAATTATCATTCCAATTTTGACATTGTCGCCACTCTGTATATAGTCACTCTAGTAAAAATATACTTACACTTGAAACAAAGTAAGAATTTTAAAAAATTTGCACAAAGCATGAATTATCTCGAATTGAATCTTCCTTAAATATTTTAAAGCTGCAAATATCTGCATCGCCCAATGATTGTTACCGACAAATCTTCATATCTGGTATCCCTGCTACAATATCGTCATTTTGGCGATAGGGTAACCATTTCATTCAAGAGACTGCGTTCTACAGAACGCAAACTCTGTAACCAATGTACCTTTAGCGTAAACAGGGTATGCGATTTTTTTAGTTTGATTATACCGTGTACCCCTGCTGGAATGACCTTCCTTAATCTGAACATTTTTAATCTGAACCCCACGGAGAAAATCACTTCCTGCATAAATATTGTCAATTGCAAGGAAAATTGTACCATACAAAGTGCGATATCGCTCATAAAAGTGCTATTTTGCATTAAATCGTTTCGGTATCTTCGGCGCATTTTTTCGTTATCTTCCAAGCAATAAGTGCGCCGAAGATACCGGAACGATTTAATGCCAAATAGCACTTTTATGAGCGATATCGCACTTTGGATGGTACAATTTTCCTTGCAATTGACAATACAATCTGCAATAATACTTACCAATATAATTCTAACCAGATGATCACCGATTTTATTTGCGATGGAAAAAGGCTGTGTACAGGCTTGGCATACACTTTTCGCTTCGATTTTGCTCTTTTGATTACTGCTCCTCAGCCAAGCAAAATTTGAAAAAGTGATGTATGGGGCGTTTGTAGAATTTGTTATTATCTACAATATTGCTGAAGTAAGCATTACTGTGCATTTTGTACTTATAGCGCTATAAGGCTGCTACCCTCTTGGTAGCAAAAAGACCGCTCTTTTTGCTACCAGCGGCATTGATGCCCTACAGCGCCGTAAATACTAAAGATAAAACTTCACGGCATGTTAGGCGACTTGAAACGAGCCGAACTGTGCCGATACTGTACCGAAAGTGCCGAACTGCAAGATTTGTTAAATTCGTTATAATCTGATAGATCTGGCAACCGAGATGATTTTGACAACTGGCCGTGCTCCCATTTCATATGTAAAATTGAACCGGAGGTGTGTAAAGCCCTATAAATGTTATTTTTATAAGGCTTTAGAGGTGTGCCGCTTGATATCTCTAGAGTGCCGCGGCACAATGTGCTGAGTGTCCGACCCCTTGGATTCGCCCCGTGTTACCCACATTGAATATTTTATGCAAGTTTCCACATGTCATTGAAACGATGTTTTGTTAGAAAATTTGTTCGAAGTGTTACGTCTGTTAGTTTGTGGTTTAAGTAAGTTGTTTTTAGTGATCAAAATTAACGATATTTTCGATACAAGGAAGATATTTTTTCGACACCGTTTGAACCAATACGATACCGCGAACACAACGTACCGTGGACCTCCGTTCGTTTGAGCGATTCCTCATGCAAACTAACGCCGGAGTTAGTTTTTTTAATTCGAACAACCAGCAGCTCTAAATATACTGAAACTTGCATGAACTGGCCGCAATGTTGCAAGCAGCGAAAATTTCATTCTCCAATCGGATTTCTATCATATAGTGAATATGTTTATTCAATCCGGGTTGGAACCGGATGAATTTTTTGTGTTCATTTGCTCCTATCTGACAGATAAAATTCATCCAGTTCCAACCCGGATTGAATAAACAAATTCGCTAATAATCGGGAAAACAGAATGTGAAATAAATAAAACATACTCCATCGGCAAGCAAAAATGTTTTCGCCGCCAACATCTCGTGTGTGCGAAAAAGAGATAGCATGTCAGCATTGCGTTTCACTCAACTGCCAACAGTCTGATTTGGGCCCCCTGTCAAATTTTGAGCCCGGGACATCCTCACGCTGTCACTAATTGCAGCTCCATATAGAGATGCCAATAGGGTCGCTAGATCAGTACAAACAAGTCGTATTTATGTGCATTGTCTGCATAAGCAAATGATATCATGTTGAGAATGACATTTGAACCATTTTTAATTTGCACGTCGTGCAAACCAGCGGGGTTCAAATTACAAAGTGTTCAGATTAAAAACGGTCAAACGAACGAGGGTCCATGGTATAGCGGATGTGTAACATCGGGGAATAGCATACCTTAGTTAGATAGTCTTTGTTTCACTTCATCGAATTTGGAAACGCAAACTTTTGACAAGTTCAACTTGTCTAGATAAAACCGGATGTCGTGAATCGCTCTTTTTCCGGCATCTGCCAACTGAACGTAGTGACACATTTTTGATTCGCTGCAGAAAAATCAGCTTAAAATGGTAATTTTCTTTTAAAATTGTACGGTTTTTGGATATTAGTATCGTGAATTAGTGCACAGTTGTGTTGCGGTTTAATTTGGTCCCTTAACTGCGGTGTTGTTCGAGAAATAATAGATTTTGGTATCTGTTTGACAGTACGCTTTTCCTGTACAAGTTTGTTGTGGCACAGAATGTATTGTGAGTTTCATTGAAAATTATCCACCGCGCAACTCATAACTGAAATGCTCTTTCATAGTTGCCGGGTCGATTTTGATATTATTGGAAGAAATTACACAGAAATCATAGTTTTAATTACTTTTGGCGGCCCAGTTAGGTGAACAGCATGCCTGTTTACAGCATTCTGGCAACAGTTCTAGTGCGGTGTTTGCTTCAGGCGCGGTGTTTCCTTTAGACCGCGTTTAACTTTGGGCAAAGCACCCAATATACATTCTGAATCGACTTTTTCCTGTTTTCCTGTCCGGTGCCTCGGTGGTACAAACTAGATTTACATGTCGCCAGAAAAAAGTTTCGTTAGCTAGCCGCACAGCGTTGGTACTGAATACATCGAATTGTAATAAATTATGGCATGTTTGATTATGTCAGCGTAACCAAAAGGATCTCAATTCATTGTATTCAACAAGCGTAACGCGGATGTCGGCCTTTGCCGTCTTTGCTTCAAATGCCTTTGAATCTGCCTATGCGTTGCTTAACCTAATAAAAAATTGTTTTGGTTTGTAATTGAGGTTCAGTGCGTATATTTCAAGATTCTTCAAAGGATCGCCATGTTATTAGATACCTTTACCTGGCGTTAAGATAGGTTTTTAATCCTGTGAAGCTTGTGGAAACACTAAATCCTGCCATCGTTTTGGTTTTTGCAACGGTTATGAAATCTGCTGAGTTGTATCTTGGCCGATTAGTTCACGATTAAACATTAATTTTTAGAACTGCGGATATCGGTTGATAGTCATGCGTTCATTAAACTATAGGTATTCTCATATATAAAAATATTAATTTCTATTTTGTTTATTTCCAGTCGCTCGTGATCCCCGAAAAGTTCCAGCATATTCTTCGTGTGCTCAGCACCAACATTGACGGTAAACGTACCGTCCCGATTGCACTGACCGCCATTAAGGGTGTTGGTCGCCGTTACGCTCATGTAGTGCTTAAGAAGGCCGATGTCGACCCATTCAAGCGCGCTGGTGAATGTTCGGAGGAGGAGGTATTATATGGTTTTCTTCTTCTTAAATTCAAATTGTAAATTATTCTGTTTTTAAGGTGGAGAAAATTGTCACCATCATCTCAAACCCTCGCCAGTACAAAATTCCGGATTGGTTCCTCAACAGACAGAAGGACATCATCGATGGCAAGTACTCGCAATTGACCTCTGCCAACGTTGACTCAAAACTGCGTGAGGATCTGGAGCGACTGAAGAAGATTCGTGCCCACCGTGGTCTGCGTCACTACTGGGGTCTGCGTGTGCGAGGTCAGCACACCAAGACTACTGGCCGACGTGGACGTACCGTTGGTGTCTCCAAGAAGAAGTAAGCGGTGATAGGAATGTCGCGGTGGAAAGTGTGTTTGTATATTTATTCATACAAAGCGCAGAAAAATTGAGAATGTTGAACCGTTTGTTTGTGATTGCGAAATTCGGATAAATGAAATAAACGGTTTAGCGAAAGGATTGAATGTTTACAAGCGTGGTTATTTTCTTTGTCATGTTATCCACGGAGACACGAATACAGAGGACAGGCACGAGAAAGAGAGCAACTCATATTTCGATTTCTTAAACCAGCAGGATTGAAGTGTTTCCGAACTGGGACACTCACTTTGAATGCGCGAAAAAAGCTAAGCCGATTCAGTGGCCATGTTTGAAACGTGAAACTGATAAGTTTTTAGGTAGTTTTTTTAATCTTATTAAGGACCCTTTAAAATTTACTTAAAAGTTCATCACCTCGTTTGAAAGTAGATCGAAGTTACTTACTGCTTGTGTCGTTACTTTTTAATATAGTAATATATAACAACGTGATGTCACATTAGTTACCGCATTCAGTTCGGTCTCCTTTTTCAGCAACTTTATTTGACAAAGATGGGTCTCCCTTCCTTGGGTTGGTTCATCGAGTCCTTCAACCGCTTATATGTTAGTTCTATGTGTAGACTACTATGTAGATAAACTCATCTTAGTAGTATAATGTAGTTTTGTGCGATCTAACTCTATGTGTAGTTGTGTCAATCAATGCAGAGTTGAGCAAGTCTGACCTGGTCAATTTGAAGGCACCGGGAGGGTCCACTAAATTTTCTAGGGATTGCCGTGCTTGCATGATGTTCGTGGTGCGCCCGCCTCAGATATCAGTGGGTCCACAGTAAAATCGAAGCTAAAGCCTACCTACTACATTTCCCAACTAGATTCGGGTTACTATACTGGGTCTCAATTCCAGTCATTGTATGCTCGAATCCAGAATGGGCCTCCGATTGCCAGAGGCTTTATTCGACAGTTGGCTACGACGACTTCCAAGTTTTTATGAACTGTCACATTCATCTATATGCATGATATGCATTTAACGACTCGTAGAGGGATGAAGTTCATATACATATCATATAACTTGAGGGAACAACATTGGCAAGGCATGTCTGTCGTAAACCTAATGGGGATTCACTTTTAAAGTCAGGGAAATTGTGTGCTGTTAGGTCTGGCGAGTACGACGGTCAAGCCGTGTACTGAGGTAAATTATCTGATATTATCAAGTCGCTTAAGTCTCAGTAAATATAAGTCTGTTTATGCCTCATGGAGGTTGGGTATAAATTAACGCCAGCCGGTATGAATGTTTAAAGTTGGTGTACTATACCTGACTGCGCGACCGAGACATTCTCTATGGAGATGCTATAAAATTTGTGGCTGTTACGTAGTTATAGGCAGTACAGCGATAAAAAATATGCCCACACGAGCATGCATGCAGGCGTAGAAATACGCATCTTTGGGTACGCATATGTGTATAGGTATGTACGAGATATGTATTAGTAAGCATAGCGATAAGCCAATACTTTCTTCAAATCTGTTCTTTATTCATATTAGAATTTGGCTTAACATCTACTTTTACAGTACGCTTCTCTTACTATCACCAGTAATGTTTTGACTTTCTACATCACTACATAGTAACGTTTCCTGTAATATTGGAATTTCTAATTACTCAGTGGTTATTATACAACCAGCCTTCCAGTTGGTCTCGAGGTAAGACGCTGGTCTAATAAGCCAGTCGTCGTATGTTCGAATCTCGGCTGGGAGAGGCTATTAGAGTCAATAGGATCGTAGCACTGACCCCGCACTGTCCTGAATTGTAACAGCTGGTTGCGAAGTCTGTCGTATAAAAAACAGAAGGTCAAATTTCGATAACGGAATTAGCACCCACGCATTGGTGATTATACAACCAAACTTTATTGATTGCGCTAAGACTAGCGTAGGTTCGAATGCTATTTTTTTTGCGAGTACTTGACAAAATAGAATAGAAAATAGAACATTGATAACTAGACTACTACGTGACTATTTGACCAATCACTTGACATCTGATCTTGGAATCTCCAGAGTCAATTCGCTACTGCGTTTTATTGGCTGTCGCAAGCTGTCTCGGTAATCGGCAGAAATGACTCTTGGAGGCCCCGATATAAGATCACCCCTCGGGCCTAGTGTAGAAGTAATGCGCTCATCAGCGCCTGGCTAGTCAACCTCCACAGATTACAAATTACAGATTACTTTATTTGACAAAGATGGGTCAGCTTTGAGCAAGTTGTTGACTGAAATGCAATTTATCCTTGGCTCCAACAGAAGTTGGATTTCATATATTTGATTGATATTTGAATTTAATCCAGTGATAGCGCCTCAGAATTAACACGATTATACGACGAACTATTGGCGTTATGCGGTTTTGTTGGTTTCTTATATTTGAAACTCGAAAGTGTTGTTCAAAATATTCAGTCTATCGCCTAAGCTGTTCTGTACGGTCAGTCAATAGACTATTCATAGCATAACATAGACAACCGTACACACCAGGGGGGCTGGTATGGTGTACCCGTGAGTACACCATATACCTGGCCATGTCCTTACGATTATAGAAATGGGTACATTAGTTGAGCACGTACTTTAAGAGGATGCACATAAACTTACGCAATCTTCATAGGTGTTCATGTACCCAGTAATATACGATATGAATATAAGTGTGAAAATAAAATGAAATGGAGCATATATTCTGTTTCTGTTTCTGTTTGCAGCACAAGGTGGGGCAGTTAGAGCCAAGTCTGTCCAGGGCTGAGATAAGGTGGTTGTGATAATGATAAAAGAATCCGTGCGGATAACGCTAGCGCCATAATGTGTTGGTGATTATGGATTAATGGGCGGAAGAAGAGTGACATAACTTGGCTCGTTATAATTGTGTGCTTGGTCAATATAGCATAAGATGGCTTGTACTTATCTTGTTTTCTCCTTCCTTTGTTTGTTTCCTCGTCTTGCTCCACCCTTTCTTACAACTTGTTTATTCATGGCATCACGGCGTCCTCATCCATCGTTGTCACCAGTGTGGTCATCTGTGGCTGGTCTCTTGCCTCCCCTCACGGCAACATTATTGTTGCCGTGAGAAGAAGCGATAGAGATCAGGCAGAAAAGAAAAGAAAAGAGGAAATTTTTAGTCAACATGTTGATTGCAATTTTCGGGTTAGTAATATCACGAGAATTCTATGTCTGTCCATCACCTATGCTACTACCGACTAACTACTCGCTAGGATGGACGCTACTCATCTCTCCAACTACCCATGTCATCACGGTTGACCCAGCGTTGTTCAACCACCTATGCTCATTAAAAGCCACAGCCGCTTCTTTATCTACCATCTTTGCAGTATTGTAGCTGTTGGCGTAAATTTTCGAATATTTTGTGCGGAATATTATTCAAGAGCAATATTATCGCTCAGAACTATCGAAAAACTACTTGAACTTCCGAAAAATAGAGCAGATGCGATATAATGGGGACTGGTACTCAGGGGGGATCGATTGCTGTCAAATTCCATACATGTGTGCGTTACCGCAGATGGTGTTTGGTCCATGACGTTTGTACTGTCATGGACCAAACGACGTGTGATTGATTTCAAGCCAGGGGACTCGCAACTCTATTTTTGTCTGCTGCAGTTGACAGAAACTCAAACCCAAACACGCAGTCGTTTGTATTGTTTTGATCCCGATAATGCATTTATCTGATTTTTAGCGTAAATAAAACAAACTAAGAAACTTTTCGGAAGCTACATATGCAGGCAAGAGCAGCAAATCGGTGAGAAAAAAAAGTAGCAAGAGCGGCATTGAAAATTATGGTCACCTGCCTGCCCCTTCACATGTGAGTTTCACAATTTCTTACCGATAGATCCCCCCTGCTGGTACTCGCTCGTATTATTCCCGGTGGCATTAATTGCATATTTGTAGCGGTAGTCAACCGATTTGTCGGTATGCTCTTCAGACCGTGGTCAAATTGAAGCAATTCTGTAACTAAGAAGGGATGAGGTGGATCATGTAGAACTTCACTTGGAGATATGTATATATGCCGTGTTAAGTCTTAAGTGCAAGCTGTCACTAAAGCAAGACTTAATAAGATGTTAATGAAGTTGATAATTCTGTGAGGATGGTATTGAATCGAAAAAATCCTCATACCATGGCCATATATTATGTACTACGACCATATTTTAGGAAGTGGGAATGATAGTATATTGAGGACAGCCCTTCACTATCGCTTGAATCAGCCACAGAATCGAATACCTGTTTTTACTTGAAGAAGTTTTAACTCTAAAAAGATTTAGTTAGAAATGGAATTTCAGTTGAAGTCTGCCAGCATTGGGCAATGGACAGAACAAAATATATATCGAGGCTATAAAGCTTTTCGAGTGATCCACTAAGTCCGACCGCGACGAGAGCCGCAAGAATGGAGAGGAGCAGGCCGCCGGTGAGTTGCCACCATTCGACTTGATGGACTCTCCGACAGAGGCTCATCAGCATTAGGAGGGCCCTTGGGAGACAAACAGTGTCATTCATGATCATTTTATGTTGTTAGTTGAATACCATTAACGCGGTTAGTCACAAGACATGCAAATCATTCTAATAAAGAGGGAAATAAGAAAATAATAATTTATAATTAATTACATCCAAAACAATACAATAGAGGTGACAGTAACAGCAACGATAGCAATATTAGTAATAATAGTAATAACATAGGAAACTGACACAGGAAACACAGCTACTAATTATAACTTCCTGCCCATTAATAATTGTAGTTTGGCAGCATAGGTATAAGAAGAATTTCCGACTCATCATAGAACACTCAAACATATATTCATTCGTACCTATAGACCCATGCACACTCTTACATGCATACACATGTATACATGTACGTGTGTGTATATTATTCAGTGCTGTGCTGTCCATAATCGCATAACAGCACAAATTCTATGGCAATCTCATAGAAAATGTCTCGATTACGCAAATAAAGACATCACATCATTTTTGAACACTCGTTCGTTCTAACTAGCGATAAATTTTAATTTTCATGAGTAAGTCAAAATTTCATGAATGGTGGGTAGGATTTGGTTTCAGTTTTCTAGAGAAATTTCTGTGCATACCAGCATTTCATCTAGGGAACTGAGTAAGCCCTCCCGGTGCTTCGGCCCAAACGGATTGAATTTAAAATCAAATCCGTTCGATTTCACTCCTTTCCGCTTTACGAGCCACATGCTACACATAAAGATAAATTATGCAATACTATACTACATACTACACATATATCTAACTTAAACTATATTACATTCTACATGCGGAATTAATTTTAGGAGTCTGCCGAAGTGCGCTACAAACCACCTACCTATGGGAGGGAAAAATAAAATGAAATGGAGCATATATGGGCAAAAATAGAACAATCTCACCAGTAATCGTCGAATAAGATATAATTGTGTCATTTGAGTTTCCATCAATGCATCTAATATCCAATAATTTAATTTTTCCTTCTGATATTCATGTGCATTATTTAAACCTGTCACGGCCAAAGTTTTCACTGTACAGTAGGAGCTGCTTGATGAGCTAAAACAAAGCAAATCATTAGAATAACATATTAGGCTTACCTGGTCGTGTGGCTTAGGTGCCAAACAGAATGGTGCGTCAACGCATCCGTTAGCGTCAATTTGACAGTAGAGTAAAGTGACCAGATTTGTTTTTTGGACGAATGCGGGACATATTGAATGGCTTATTTGCTAAATCGGTTCGGTAGTAAAGATGGATCATTTAGAAATTGGACACTTCATTTTGGCGATAGCGGCGCTCCCAGTGGCCGTGGATGCTAGCTTTTGGTAGCGATGAGTTATTTGCAAACAGTTCTGCTCGGAATATTTCTTTCGCAGTTTAAAGATAACGTCGTTTCATGCAGGAGAAATGAAAGTACCGTGGACCCCCGTTTTTAATCTGAACACTTTTTAATTTGAACCCCGTTGGTTTGCACAACGTGCAAATTAAAAATGGTTCAAATGTCATTCTCAATATGATCATTTGCTTATGCAGACAATGCACATAAACACGATTGGTTTGTACTGATCTAGCGTGTTTAATCTGTTTCAAAATGCGTTTTCTCAACGATTATGGTAGAAATCTGATCGGAGAATGAAATATTCGGTGCTTGCAACTGTCAACTGAATCAAACCACCAAAACAATAACAAAGAACAGGGCAGCCAGCTCACACAAGCGCCAGCATATTTAGGGTTACCAGTTGTTCAAATTAAAAGCTAACCCCGTTAGTTTGCATGAGGAATCGTTCAAACGAACGGGGGTCCACTGTAATTGGGTGCGGTCACCTACAGAATCCATCAGCGTCGGCTCGGGAGCTGTAATGGGAGTAATTGAGGGGTGCTAGATAACTCTCAGGGCTGTCCGCAAGGCGCAGGCCACACGTTGGAGTTGAACTCTTGATCGTCAACTGCGGTTGAGGGTCATTCGGAAAGTCAAGGCTGATCTCAGCATCCCAGATTGTGCTTTGGCGAAAAAAACTGAATACTGACCGCTGTACTGTACGGCGAATCTGTCTAGGAATGGCTACAAGTGATACCGAGTGAGTGGGAAGCCCACAGAAGCCTCAAACAATAAACAGAGACTACAATCCGGTCTCGTGGGCTTTGCGGCCGGGTGGTGACGAAACGCGATGCATGTGTCTGTCTCGATGAAGAAGAAGCTTCAGAGAAGGTCGATTTCAACCAAACCCAGGGCACCCCGGGGGTTAAATTCTTTTCTCTAGGGGTTTTCTCTAGGTCGCGGTAGGATTTGTAGCAGATTCGAGATTAGTTTTGGGAATGGGTTCGTGATAAAGGTCATGACTTGGCAAGAGATCTGTTTTATTGGCATCCGTGTGAAAACCAGTGTTTTGTGACGGATACGAATTCTGAGATACACAGGGGTAGGTGCCTCACCAGGCGATTTTTGCCTTTCATAAGTCCCATGATAGCCTGCTGCAGTTTCACCATGCATGCTACAATGGACAATGGACTTTAGTTCATTTCAAAAGAGCTGAGTGAACCAAATTGTTCCCGGGTTCGTCCAGCATCGAAATACTGTGGGATAACGAAGCAAAAACTGAAGATTAAGAGAACAGTCACCAGCAACATTGGTACGATGAGGAGTTCGAGGTGCCGACTGGATGGGGCCGTGACTGGGGAGGGTGTGCACCGGCTGACGAGCGGTGTCAACAGTAGGTTTTTTCATGCAATGTAACATAATTTCCTATGTCACCCTTAGAAAATGTTTCGATTAAAAAATTAATCAATGTGGGACACTTTCCGGGACGCTTAGTAATCCAGGACAAGCATTTTAAATCCGGGACAGTCCCGTATAATCCGGGACGTCTGGTCAGCCTACAGTAGACCCATGGGAAACTGTCATAATAACGATAACGGACGCGCTGACGCAGCATTCTGTTTGTCACTTCAGCCGTTTGCCCAAAATCGCAACCGGGAACCACGCAGCATCGCACCTCCTAGCTTAGATCAATAGAGCATTACCGGGTATGGCCGCATAGAGGTGCCAGGTAGGGGCTTGAGATGGCAAGAGCAAGAGCTATAGCATATAGCTATAGCCGTATAAGCATTAAACAGAGGTATTTAGACATACTTGGAAAGCAGCTATACAGCCGATGGTGCCAATCGACGTTTACGGATCGTTAGTAATGTTTGGCATCAAAAAAATTTACTGAACGTTCGACTGTTCCAAAGTTCGGTAAATTTTATCGAACTTTGTACTTTTTACTGTACTGTGTACGTTGCGGTAGAGTATTGGCACTAGAGGTCGACTGATCATCTTGCAGGGGCTACTGTGTTACCTGACTCATAACGAATATACGTTATATACGGGGGAGAGTCTCGTAACTCACTAACTTTGTGGTTTTTCGTTTAATTGATCATAAATTCGAATAGAGCATACAAATATCAACTATATACCATAAGAAATTACATGTGTACTCCAAAAATAAAAACATGAGAGTTTTTAGAATTTCAGGGATAGGGGTTCGTTGTGAGTCAGGTAACACAGTAGTAAAAGTGACGATGGGATAAGAAGTAAAACATAACAATCACTTTTTCAGTTTATATTTCATAGCATTCGAATGTTCACGAACTGGTAAAGCAGTATAGACTAACGAGAATACGTTTTCCAACAAACAATAATACGTATTGGAAGAGACTGAATTAGATTCCTATAGTTTCCACGTTGTTATTGACTCATGTTTTCATGTTAGCACGGTGCTGTGCAGCTCATGCTGTTGATTTCACTTGTTTATTATAGTTTTCAAAAGCAAGATAGCTTAACTTGTTAATATTTGCAATAAATAACATCTAGGTTTTTGCTTCGTCAATAATATCATTCAAGAGAATCTTATAAAAACAATATGTTCGGGTTATTGTATTTTCAGGTTCCATTACATGATATTATTTAAGTTTTAAGAGAGATTAAGTTTGATCGAGTATCATGTCTTTTTGTATTTTGTCTGAGCAAAGTTACGTGCTCGTTGTTTTAACAGTAATCTTACTCCAGTATTCAGTGATAGTTATGATTTAAGTCGTGCCGTACAATCACACAAATATTGTTCTTCTGAGGAGGGTTTTGTATGATGACAATTTCACGAGGAGGAATGTTTAACATTATTGTTCTTTCATTGTTGCTTATCTTTCTATCGCATTGTTAATCAGCTTTGCAACCATTCAATAATTTGAAGTAATAATTGACAGAATAGCCTCCATCGAGCGATTCAATGTTTTACTCAATATAACTGACTTCGTTTCGATTAAAAATTTTGGTTATATGTTCTAAAATATATCTTATGTGCTATGCAGAGCTATTTTAGTGTTGTCGAAGCATGTCATTGCTTAAATCTAATGCTATTTTCATAGTAACACGCAACCAGGCGCAAAAAACTCATATATTTGACGTAATTTTAGGATGAACTCAAGTAAAACAGCGATATTAGTGTTGATAAAATAAAAATAACTAAAATATATTAAAGTAGTTATAGGCATTTTTTCTGAGTAATTTAGTGAATTAGATAGGACGAAATACCAAAGGTACATGAAATTATTCATCCAGAATTTCTAAGAATGCCTTCGGGACTAAACCTTTCAATAGACCTTGTTTTCCGTTCATGTAGTCACTGTTCGGTGGATTACACTCACAGACGAAGATCACCTGAAATGAGGCAGGATGGAACTGTTATTAAACTGTTCATCTTAATTGGTCCAAACTAAAGACTTCTACCCACCTCGTTTGATGTCAGATTCAGCTCAGTGCCGTCTTTGGCGTCGTAAGAGCATAGAACGCGGGCTCGCTTATAGCCCGGGCTACCGCCCAGTTCGATGTTGTTCACGCGGCCTGTTAGGTGATTCGTTTCATCCTCCTCGTATCCCGCTACGGGGACGTACGGTTGTGGACCTCCCAGACTGTAAATGGGCGGACGGATATATGAGCGGATGCAGCCGATTAGAATGCAATCAACGTAACAAGGACAGCAGCGAATTTGAGGGAAAGGTGCACGCCAGGAAAGGAATGTGTGTACAATTGGGATTGGATGATTCATGGAAAAAGGAGTTCCACTTTTAATCATTCCAAAGGCTGTGCAAAACTTTTACAGACAAACGGCTATCGACCTGTTGATATTGTCCACACTATCCATATTTTTTACAAAATTTAAAACCATATCACTTCTGCTTCCCAAAAGTTCAATAAAATCCCGCTAGTTTGCGCCAAATTAATGGCAACTGAATATTTGAAAATCTTTTCAGCATCACGCAATAATTCGATTGTATAGCTATATATTCCGTATATTCACTGCTTAAAAAATAAGTCACAATAATCTTAATAATATTTTTGATCCTATCTAATATGCAACTCTAAAAAATAATATTTTACATTTTATACATTTGTTAATTTGATGACCATCACATTAAAATTACAATCTACAAATATAATTTAAAAAAAAAAGTTACATTTATTGGAATAAAATGGCACTAGAAACATTCTCTACATTCTAGAGCGAAGAAGGAAGGTATAAGAGAAAGCTCGCAATATCAGAGTACGTAGACACTTGAAAGTCTTAGGTGGATGGATATGGATGGGACGAAGCTTAAAGCTCAGAGATGTCGTTGGGGTCGCTGTTGGCCACTAGTTCAGCGATAACGCTGTCGTCCGTCGCGATGGGATACGCAGCAGGTGATACCCGCGGCTTTCGCGGCACCTGGACCGGATGCAGCGTTATCGTCTGCTGTTGTGGGCTGCTGCCTTGTGTTTGTTGTGATGGACTGAGATAGGGAGGTCCACTAGTGAGATCTACGTCCTCACTGTTCACGCGCAAGCGTGGCGTTGATGGACGCATGCTGGTTCAGTGTGTGCGGGTGTTTGTGAGAAGGGAATTTCGTTGGTTTAGAAGAAAGAAAAAGATTTGCCACCGGTTAGTGGAGAGATTGAAGAAGTCAGTTTGTAGAGGTGAGCGGAGCTTGAAGCTAACGGGGAAATCTAAACATCGATAATCTACGGAACTTACCTGGCTAGTTCTCGCTGCAGATCGCTCATTATTTTGTTGCACTGCCCGTAGTACCGCACTTGGGCTTCGACGAACGCATGCAAATGCCGCAAGTGTGTTGCCTGAGTTGTGCTAATTCCTTCAAGTAACAGCTTGGTGATTTCTGCTTGCCGATCGAATTCTGATTGTGCTACTCGTAGGTCTCGTTCAGCCTGAAATTTGGCATACATTAGGTTGATTATCTCTTTGGATTCCTACTACGCAAGCATGCAATCCAATGCAATATAAAGATATACAACTACGGCTGGGATCCTAGGAGTATTCCATATATAACTTGCTGTCTGCTAATTTTAAAACCACTACAAACAAAGCACTGATGGATTCAAACAGTTAGTACAAGTTTACACTGTACCTGTTCGAGGGCAGCTTCGGGGGAAATTCCGTCCTTCTGTGTGTTCAATTTTTGTTAGTTGATAGAAATGGTAGAAACAAATTTTAAATGACCATTAGAACGTAACGTGGTTCTAAAAATTGATGCATTTCTAAATGCTTTCAATTTTATATGTATTAGCTACATACTTCAACACTTGGTTAATCACATTTTAACAATCAGTTTATTTATGGATTGGCACCAATTACGTTCATTTAGAATTTTAGTTTCGGGAACATTTTTAGAGCATTTAAACGGTATTACAACAGAGTGACTTACCGTCTGCTGACCCAGCATACTTCTTGCCTTTCGTACTTTATTTTTGCATGCATCCAAATCCAATCTGCAATGGAAGGAGTCCGTAAAATATCCAATTGATAATAAATTATGATTGAACCACTTCACCTCTTACTTTCCAGTATTCCTTTCTCTTTGGTAATGGTTTTCATTTCACCCTCCAGAAATTTTTTCAATGGCTGAATGAAGCACATTCCGGCCGAACCGATGAAATCACGCTCGCAGGAGCCAAGCTTCTGCTGTGTCTGTCCAACCTTGATCAGTGCACTGCCATAGGCACCGTCTTGGCCGAATTCACCACCACCCTCGATCATATCCAGTCCTAGGTACTCAAGATTGCTTAGCCGTTTCGGCTTTGCCTTTTCAATTTTTTCGAATATAAAATCTTCCACCCGATTAGCTGGGTTTGGTATCAAAGCCGCCTCCGTGTCACGCACAATTTTCTCGGTCCACATTCGGGCACAATCTGACCGCTCACTAAGAATCTCAAAGTGAGAGTCCATTTCTGTCTTCTCCGATGTGCCTAGTTTCTCCTCGGTCAGCTGGAAATGATATTAAAATTAATGTTATCTGCAAAAATTTTTTTATTATGATTTATTTTTCAATGTTTTTACGATTGTTCAACAGCAAATCAAACCTAATCGATAAATAGGCATTATGTGGGTATTGATTTCCCAGGGTAGCATCAATTTGATTTGTTCTGAAAATATTGAGTTTGTAAAAAACTATGTGACTTACCTGCACCACTCGGGAAAGTGTAGAGCCCGCATCCTTCACGAATTTTTTAACATCAAAGTCTGGCATTTTTATGTTCATCGTTGTAATGTTTTGTTAATTTGACTAGAAAAATTGCGCGGCTGAATTTTATGCACTTAGTTAACCTGACGATATTTAGTATTAATCACTTAGACAGACGTTTTACAGAGACACTCCGGGAGTGATCAGGAAAGTGAAAACAAAATACCGTCGAATTACGGACGAATTTTCCCTGGCGATTTCACTAATTTCGAGCCATGCAAAAATTTTCTCTTTGTGACTTTGTGAGCGCTCTGTTAAAAAGTTTGACAGCAAATTGTTATTGATTTTTCTCGTACACGCTTGAAGCGATGGACGCAAAAATAGCTAAAATTCACCACTACCCGGTGTGCTCATGGAAGAATTTGTGACACTGAGACCGTATTATTTTGGAATAAACAAGTTTACTTTGCTTTTCCCGCGAAAATCTTTCTTTTCTCAGAAAATTCTTATGGTCGTTTTCTGATTTTCTTACATACTACCTGCTTAGAGCGGCAATAGCCTATAGGTTACTCGTCACCGTTCCTGACGGAGCAGCTACACCGATCATTTCAGATTTCTCCGGACATCACTTTTTTGAAAACTTGACAAGCCATAAAATTGTTTGATGAGAATAGCAAAATTTTTTTAGTAATTCTGTAAAATAGTAAAAAAGTTTTTCTTAAAATAACTGTTTGGGAGAAAAGCCGAACAAACTGGCAAAAACTTATTAATCTAGCTCCTGGAAATTACCGGATAATATTATGTATTTTCTTATTATATTCGCTTCAATCAATAGTTAAAATTTTACTATAATTTGACGTCATGCCTTATGCGCCGTCGTAACCAACAAACTCTTCATAAAAATGTCTGCTATATACATACATCTACATCATCTATACATAAAAACTCTTCTGTTTAACTATTCTGGCATCTCTGCGTGGTGAATAACGAAACGTCATATTTTTTGCAATTTGTGCATTTTTTGTGTTTTCCTTTTAGCTTTTTCATTCACCTCTTACCTCAGTTCAACTTTAGTTGTATCGGTTGTACACATATGGTTTTTCCTGGTTTTTCATTGTGATTTTCTCCAGCTAAAATAATATTGAAAATTGCAGCAGCCTACCATCTAAGGACGCAATGTTCTCAATTGTAGATTTTTACGGTAAACAGTCTAATTATAGCTGTGGCTATTGCAAGCAGTCATCTTCCTGCCAATCTCACGGTATGCACAAAATGTTGGAATCTGGCCAGCAATTCTAGTGATTACTCATTCCAGGGATGTGGGCTCATACAATGACTGTAGACGATTATCAGGATTTGATCGATCGTGGCTGGAGACGTTCCGGGTGCTATTGCTATAAGCCCGAAATGAGCAGCACTTGCTGTCCGGCGTACACAATCAAATGCGATGCGATGAACTTTAAGCTGAGTAAATCACACAAAAAGATTATTAAGCGAATGAACAAGTTTCTGAAGGATGGTCAAAGGGACAAAAATAATTCGGGAGTCAGCAGTCATGGGGGTACCTTAGGTGATATAGGGGGCGATTTGGAAATGGGCGATCTTGCCAAGAATCCACGAAATAATTTGAACATTAGCAGTTCAGACGTAGTACCCTGCAATGAAACAGTTTCGGTGCCGAGGCCAGTACCAGTGACAGAAAAACTGACGGACACCAAAAAAGTTTCAAAAAGTAGTACTTTGAATTTATCTAGTAATTCACCAGAAGTTGACACTAGTCCAAAACCGAAAAAGGCAAAGCTCTTAAGGATCGCGAGAAAACGAGAAAAACTTGTACGAAAAGGATTCAGTGTTGATGAAATAGAACGAAACATGCGAGAAGTTAAAGGAAAAAATGTAGAAAAGAGTTTAGAAGATTTTCTGGACGAAGCACCAAAGGAAGACGAGGAAGCGGCTCATAGATTGAAGGTAATAACGACAAATTTGTTTTTCATTAAGAGTCATCCAAATGAAAAGTTTTTTAATTGAGTTTAAATATCTTACAGGTAAAGCTCGTACCATCCAGTGAGGGAGCAGCCGATTTAACGTTTGGTCTCTATTGCTCCTATCAAGCGGCGGTTCATCAGGATTCGCCGTCAAAGCTGAAAATGGATCGCTATAAGCGATTTCTTGTTAAATCTCCGCTCAAGGTGATGGTCACGAACAAATGCTAGTTATAATTGAATTTTTTGTTTCTTTTTCTTTTTCTCGCTATCGGTCCTGGATCCCGTTCTTTAAACAAACAAAATTGATATAAAATTGAAGCTTGTCACTGTTTGCACCGCAAGTGACGAATTTAAGCGAAGTCTTGAGGTTTCGTTTGTCCTATACAAGAAGTACCAAACCGAGGTGCACAACGATCCGCCCCTTATGCTCGAAGACTATACGGACTTTCTGGTCAAGTCACCGCTCAAGGTATGACTAGTCCCCCCCCCCCGCGAAATATTTTTCCTCGTTTGTCTCGGCAAGGAGTTCTGTTTTTTGCTTCAAAATTTTTTTTAACTGAATTTACACAAACTTTGATCGAGTGAATAAAAATTATTTTCTATTTTCAGTTTACAATAGGGCAGAATGCACCGAGTTGCGGACTGGGCTCCTTTCACCAGCAGTACTGGCTAGATGATCGCCTAATTGCTGTTGGAGTCATTGACATATTATCGCACTGCGTCAGTTCTGTGTACTTTTTCTACGATCCGGAATTTCGCTTTCTATCTCTTGGAACCTACGGATCTCTTCGGTAGTTTTGGATTTATTTTAATTTATTCGAGAATAATACTATCTTTATTTTATTGCAGAGAAATTGCGTTCACACGCAAGTTACAGCAACAGTTAGACAGCATTACTAGTTACTATATGGGATTTTATATACACTCGTGTCCGAAGATGCGATATAAAAGCAATCTTAGTCCATCCCATCTGCTTTGTCCAGAGGTTTTTAGCTGGCATGCACTGGATGATTCGATTATTAGAAAGCTAGACGCGAACAAGTACTCCCGTCTTAATGAGGATTCTGAAGCAACCGATCAGGGTGCTGTACAGCAGAATGATCTCGTGAATGTGCTGGTTCTGAATGGTAGTACTTATATGCGATACTCGTCCTATATGGTATAACAGCTTAGCCCGTAGTTTGTGGGTAATGTATCTCAATATTATATACACTAATTTTAGGAAATGGAAAATTTGACGACTCCCGAAGAAATTGTACTTACCTACTCGAAGTTGGTCGGAAAGGCTTGTGCGCTACGAATGTTATTGTACAGAGGATAAAATCTGTTGTACGACATGTATCTTTTTGTATAGTTCATTTATATGTTCAATCTTTAAGAGAGTCTCTAAAGTCGCTTTACCACCTTGTAGTTTGTAGCTACACTAGTTCCTTGATCTTTGCTAATTGAAATACATAATACTATTTCGATTACAATGGTTTTTGTTTTAAGCTTGTCTATGAAAGAAATACGCGAGAAAAATAAGAATTTCTATCAGGGTTTAGGCATGAGGGTATCCTCGTTTAGTAGAGTCACCGTTCATAGAGGTATACTACAGGTATCGTGAGCTTTAGAAGAAATTCGTTATTTGATATACGTTACCCATCGTACTGTAATTAAAACTTACTTATGGTTGCATAAGAATCTGAAGTGTGTCCTTTTAGATAACAAAAATAGATTCTTTTAGATCGTTTAACAAAAATAGGTGCCCTCACCCTAACGTACAGGCTGGTTTATTGGTGTTGCGGAAGCTCGGTAACCTACTTTCTATTTTTCTCAACGCATGAACATTCCAAAGGACTGATACCGGTCATTAATTTTTGTATTTTCTGTCTCAAAGTATTGTACAAGTATTTTTTAATATTCCATTTATTCACATAATCTAATAATTCTAGAATAACTTGATTCTTACGGCTACTGACGTATGGATCATTTAAAATAAATAATTGCTTAGGCTAAGTACACGATATGACGCACAGCTCTAGGCGACACCAGCAATGGAAGCAACTTGCTAATGTCGTTTAATCTCGCTGCATTCGACGCAGTCCATCCCATCATTCGTTATGCCTTCGGATTTCGGCTTAATGCTGTTCCATTCTTGAACCTGACCGGAACCGAATGTAACAAAAGCCACGCCAGTTACGAAGTAGATAACAGCAGTTATTAGAAAAACGTACTTCCATTCGTTGATGGTACTCTGAAATTTAGGAAATAGTGAAACTTTAATATGTTTTCTGGTATGAGGAACTAGATTGAGAATCCATGTCGGCAAAAAGAATGACTACCTGAGGGTAGTAGTATTTGTTGGGGTTGAGAGAGGAGAGAACAGTGGAGAAGCGGATGTGGGTGCTTGGAGATTGATATTATTTCCTCTACAAATACTTTTCAATTTAGGGCCGATGTTTTCAAAAAGTGCCTGGTAAGTTTCATTGTTTGATTTTTATTTAATGGAATCCAGCAAAAGGTATTTTTGCCCCATGACTTTCCTTAACTAAAAAGTCGAGTGCACAGATAACCGCATGCTGCTAAACTCCGACAAATGTGAAATAATTACATTCTCCAGGAATTAAATCCTCTCGTCTTCGACTACATGCTATCAGACTTGCCTTTACGGCGCGAAAACTGTGTCAAGGACTTGGGAATACTGCTTGACTTCAATGCGAAGTGCTGGCATTTATTGCCGACAAGGCCTGCAAGAATCTGGGATTTATCGTGCGGATCGCCAAGAACTTCAACAACATCTACTGTCTCAAAGCTCTCTAATGCGCTCTTGTCCGGCCCAAAAAAAATTGAGTACTGCGCTCCAGTGTGGAGTCCATATTACCAAAATGGAATTAACCGAATCGAATCTGTGTAGCGCAGATTAATACGTTTCCCTCTTTGGAGATTACCTGGAACGACCCCTAACAGCTGCTCTCGAACTTTTGAACACTCGTAGCGATGTGATCAGAGCATTAGCAGTTGCCGATTTGCTGACCTCGAGAGTGGATTACCCTAGTCTACTCGCAAACCTCAACATACATGCTCAAAGTTGCGTCCTACGTAATGGTCCATTTTTATATGTATTGCATCGGCGAATCAACTATAGCACCTTCAGCACAATCACCGGTCTGCAACGCCACTTTAATCGCTTTATAGCTAGCTTCGACGTTAGGCGTGAGGTACTGAAAACTCGATTCCTGGCACTAGCTCGTAGATTCTAGGTTAAGTGTATCAGTAGGGCCAAAAGGCCTGTTGATATTTTTTTTACAAATAAACAAAATAAAATAAACAAATAAACAAACGGTTCCGTGAGGGTGATGTGATCGAATGCTCGTTAATGGCAGCGAAAACCTGAAAAGCTCCCTGGAAGTTTCTGTCTCTTCCACGTTCCGAACTTCAAGCGGCTGTACTTGGTGTGAGTCTAGAAGACACCATATCTACATGATGGTTGAAATACGATCACAAGCGATACAGCCAATACGTAACCTTTAGGGTCAGCGAAATCTTGGAATCGAAAGATGTAGAAGAATGGATGAATGGCGATGGATTCCTGAAGTTTTTGGAGCGTCTTAGTAGAATACGAAACCTAAAAATAAAAAATAAGAAAACTTATCCAATTTAATTCTACTATGTGTATTTTATTCACGACAGATACGTATTTCGCCTACGACTTGCAGGCTTCCTCAGTGTCTGTTTTCGAACTAAAAACTTCGAACTTATTTTTTATTTTTAGGATGGATTCCTACTAAGCTAAACGTAATCGACGAATGAATAAAGTGGGTGCGTGCCCCTGACCTTTCTGAGAATTGCCGTTGGTTCTGCCGTTCACAGTTTTTAAACAAGACAAAGCCATGTGGTTCTTTTGTGGCAGCCTTGCCTTGAAAAAAAAAACGGCAGATGAAGAGCATGATCCGCACCTGCTTGTTCACACAGCCACGGTGGAATCACCAATCTCCCCAATCAAAATATCCCTGAATAGAGTTCCCTTTTACGTTGCACAGCACGATTTCTTAACAATCTGAAACGGGAGCTAGCAGAAGCAGAAATTTATCTTTGCCGTTGAGTACAGTCTTAAGTATATGTCGATGAGATTGCTACATTAGCAATTAGAACAATGCACAGAAAAGACAACGAACAAACATTATCCGCCATAATCCGCTTTTTCGAGATGCTTCCCTGGATGAGAGTAGAATTGTTCGAATCTGAGGGCGAACAAGTTCCTGTAAGTTCATCGAACGTGACTTCCTCGGAATCACGTTACACGTTTGTTCATCATCGACGCACATGGACGGTTCAACCCCACCAAAACCATTTAACAGTCCTGAACAAATTGCTTCAGCGCTTATACATCCCTCGATTAAAAGCAACTTACCAAGCCGTTCGCAAAGATTACCACCACTGTAAGAACTCTCAAGCACAACCGCAACCACCCATGATGGCTGAGTTGCCTTATAGGCTCAACTGACAGCATTCAACCTTCCGTTCCTCCACATGAGGGTAAATTACATTGGTCCGATATTGGTTGCAGTGGCCCGAAGCTCCGATAAACGATGGAGAGTTATCGCTACTTGTATGACCACTTGCGCTATCTATTTGCAAATTGCTCACACACTGACCTCCAACTCCTGCGTTCTAGCGATCCGGAGCATTATGGCTAGAAGGGGCGTTCCGGCCGACATATACAGCTATCGAGATACCAACTTCCAAGCGACCGGCAAGGAACTGCAGACAGTAATCCAACAGTTCGACCATGATAAGCTGGCGAAAGAGTTTACCATTAACTCACACTTGATGGAACTTCAATTGTCCTCTATTGTCACATTTTCCTCTAACCTCTATTGTCACATATGGGAAGTGCGTGGGAGCGGTTGATCCGCAATGTTAAGAAAAACCTGACCGTCAGTTTGTCCGGAAAACCGTACTCGTGCATTATCTGCCATAGCTTTTCGCGTTAACTGTATCGTATGCTGCTCTGAAATCCACGAAAATACGTTGCGTGGGCACGTTGTACTCTCGACATTTCTGGAGGATTTGTCGGAGAGTAAAAATTTGATCCGTAGAAACACGTGCCCCTATAAAGCCCGCCTGATACTGCCTTACGAATTCTCTTGCTATTGTGGATAGACGACGCAACAAAATCTTGGAGAGCACCTTGTATGCGGTGTTGACCAACGTGATGCCAACGTGATAATTACAGCAATCTAGCTGGTCGTTTTTTTTTTGTAGATAGAACGGACTAGACCTACCATCAACTCCTTCGTTAGTTTCTCCTCCTCTCAAATCCTTGAAATTATTCAATGAAGGGCCGTTGCTGGCGTTTCTTGGTCATTTTTGTAGAGTTCTGCCAGGAGCCAGTTCTTTCCAGGGGCTCTATTATTCTTCAGCTGACGCATTTCTCGCCGGATCTTTTCGAGATCGGGAGCCGACACACTGTTGTCGTATGAAGGCACTCATAGGTTAACTTCCGTTGCGTCTCCTTCTGCTATATCGCCATTGAGGTGCTCATCGAAGTATTGCTTCCACCTATCGACCACCTCCCGCTCGTTTGTTATTAGAACCCTCGCTCGTTCCTACACATGTCAGATTTAGGTGTGTAGCTCTTACGAGTTTGGTTCATCTTCTCAAAACTCGCGCGTGTCATTAGCCCAGAATAGTTGTTCCAGCTCCTCACAATCTCTGTCCTCCTTCTGGCGCTTTTTCCTCCTCAGGATCGTGGTCAACTCATTCCGCGCCCGTCGATACTTGGCCAAATTCTCTATCGTGGATATGCTCAGATAGTTTTTCCAAGCTTTTATTTTCCTCTCGCTTGTTGGCATTCCCCGTCAAACCATCATTTCGTGCACTCAAGGTTTCTACATCTAGCACCGCGGTTGTGGCCTCGTTAACGGCCGAGCGTATCATACTCTATCCGTTTTCGAGGGTCGAAGCATCTAGCTCCACAGAGGAAGGCAGAGCTTCATCCAGTACGCGCGCGGTTATTTTCGGCAACTGGTGGGTTGTCTAATTGCCGAATGTTCAATCGAGGCGGGCGGCTTCGTCGTGAGGCATGACCCTAAAGGGTGTCCCACATCAAATTTCATCACGGAAGAAACACTGTAGAGAATTACCTAATGGCCCGATCCTTTTCAAACTTTCACAAAAAAAAAAAAAGAAGAAATATATATATATATATATATATATATATATATATATATATATATATGGGTATATATACCCATTAGTAAACTTTTTGCCTATTTATGTCATTCAACTTCAATACCATAACCGTATGCTCGCACCTTACGCTTAACTTCACTCAAAAAGTTTTGTACAACATCTGGCTGCAGCTTCTTCTGTATGGAAACCCACTTTTTTCATGTCTTCCTCAGATTTGACCTCCTTGGGATGCTTCCGTAGTGCCTTTTTCATAATAGGCCAGTATTTTTCATTGGGCCTTATTTCCGGTTCGTTGGGGAGGGGGGCTTCATGTCCTTGGGCACGAAAGTAACCTCGTTGGTTTCGTACCACTCCTGCACATCCTTTGAATAGTGGCACGAAGATAGATCCGGCCAGAAGATCGTAGGGCCCTCGTATTGCTTCAACAGAGGAAGCAGACGCTTCTTTAGACACTCCTTGAGGTAGATCTGCCCGTTTACAGTCACGAACGGCGCACTCTGTTTGTCACATGAGCAGATCGCTTGATAAATCATGTATTTCTTCGCAAACATTGAAAGTTTCTGCATCCTTATTTCCTCCAGAACCAGAGCCTCCCAGTTGGCCTCGAAGTAAGACGCTGGTCTAATAGGCCAGTCGTCGTATGTTCGAAACTCGGCTGGGAGAGGCTGTTAGAGTCAATAGGATCATAGCAACTGGCCCTGCAATTGACCTGTACTATTGATCTTGCTGACGTTTACCGTACGCACACATCGACGCGCGATTTGTTGTTGCTGTTGTTAGATTTTACATTGAGTTTACACGTTTGTTTTTGTTTTCCCCCAGTTATACCCCGGTAAAAACGCCCGGTACAGTACGCCCGGAAGCTGCCGAAAGTACGCCTTGACGTAAGTCTCATCATCCATGATGAGAGATTTGAGAATTTTCCAGGTGCTTGCGCAAAATAAATTCGCAGCGTTGCTTTTCGGATGACGCCATTTTGTCCAATTTGCGAAAAATTGACCGCGATACAATTACAGTGTAAACACTACACTCTAAACTGCTTCTACTCAAATTTTCAAGAGAAAATACCCAACGGGTAATTTTCTACTAATAATAATAATAATACACCCTTTATTAAAGAAAATCGATTAAAATGCCCAGAATCTCTAAATTTAATCTAGCATTTATCTCAACTAAAAATCCTAGTAGTTTAGCACCGAAGCTCATGAGAACGTGAGAATAAATCACGTGATAAATTTTGCTAACGATATAGGTATTGGTTTTGAGAGCAAATAGCTAAGTCGAGATCGTTTCATAGAAATCATATGCTCGGATACTTCGTGTACGTGACTTTTTCTATACCAAGACAAATTAACATCGTGTGACAGTTTATTGCTGTACCGATAGATAGGTTTTACGATAACATACTTCTATTATCTAAGTTTGTGTTTGGAATTTGCACGTGCAATTTTAATTATTGTACCATCCATCCTTCAAGATTAGTAAACAACGGGCTGTCAATAGGTACATATGGGATATGTCAACAAATCAAATCATCAGATCCATCGCAAGATTTAATTGATCGAGTGATAGTTTGTTATTAAGCCAATCAATTCACTAAAAAAAAAGTACACCAGAAATTTAGTTTGTTTAATTCGTCGGATGATGATAACCGTTATCGGTTTTGATTAGCGTGTAGAAGACTGACTAGGTTGGTGTGTTGCATCGAGCGTTCCATTCCACGAAACAATTAGAGTTTTATAGCAATTAGAATTGCTGTTTAAATGACAATTTTTGATCAATAGAACCTTTATATCATTAAAAAATGTATTGTTATTTGGTTTGCTGTTTTAAAGGATACTTTTATAACCAATACGATCAATAACCGAATAGTAGCCTGTGGGCAGCAACATACGTATATGCTTTTTGCTTATTCTTTCCTTAAAAGTTGTAAATCTAAGCTGTTCACTATCATTTTTATATTTTTTAAATTAAAAATCTTAATGAACATTTCAAACGAAATCATATTTACAACTTGCTAAACCTTAAATCGTATTCTAGGCTAAGTAGTACTATCAGGATATATTTTTTGAATTGCTACAACGTTCA
Source organism: Sabethes cyaneus (assembly GCF_943734655.1). Taxonomy (NCBI): domain Eukaryota; kingdom Metazoa; phylum Arthropoda; class Insecta; order Diptera; family Culicidae; genus Sabethes; species Sabethes cyaneus. Next base: position 76,930,592 of record NC_071354.1, on the reverse strand, counting down.
ACGACTTTCGTATTGAGCGTAATTATGTATTTCGGTTCACCAATTCTGTCATTTCACCGGGTTCTACACAGTTTCCGTTTTCATTCGGAGTCCGGCCGTTCGTCGAACGTCCGGTTTTCGCTTTGATATCGTTCCAGGGCTGAACTTGGCCAGATCCGAATATAATGAAAATAATGCCGCTTCCGATAAAGATTATTGCGCTAATCAGAAAAACAATTGTCCATTCGTCCATTGTATTCTAAAAATTGAAGCAGAATTAATTTTTCAGCTCATGGTTTCGGTTATTCTATATTACCTTTAAGCACAGATAACAAACATTAAAGCTTGAACACAAATCATGTGGGACTTCAGAAATTGATGTTTAACACACTTGGACTGCTTAACATAAACACAACGAAAACACACGTAAGCGATGTATTAATCTTATTATTATATGAAGCGATCATCAAGTTAGGAAACAATCACGAAACATATGAAAAATTAGATTAAATAATTAAATAATACATATAAAGTCTGTCCGCTTTGCTGTATTTAAAAATAAATTGTATTGTAAGCCCAACTAAATAAATCCTGGGCAGAGAAAATCATCTGTTAGGAAATTAGATATGCACTGTTAAATTTATCAGAGATTAACGCAGATCATTAAATATGTTAGAAAAATATGATCGTAAATTGACATGTTAAACTGAATATTGCAAACTGAATTGCAAATTTTGGTGGAATATGATCCATTCAAATGTATTCATGACGGGAGGAAATATACTTTTTTAGAAACAGTAATTTCAACTTTTTTCTGATTGACGATAAATTTTAAGATTAGGAGAAATTTCCCTCGTTAGCTGTAGTACAAAGCTCGCCATTTACTGATTTTCCACAAAGTACTTACATTTTCCGCAGTACAGTACGCTACCAGCATGGGCGCTATGAAACCTGCCGTGGTGCCTAGAAAACTTAGAAATCCGTAAAGCGAGGCGGCAAAGTTAGGCGCGAGGTCCTGCGCGTTCACCAAATTGGTTATCGTAGCAGATCCATTGAAACCCAAACACAGTACGATGCATCCTACACAGACGAGTGGATCCTGAGCAATGAACGGAAGAACAGCCAAAAGTACTCCCGGTAGGAAATGAGCTAAAATTGAAAGAGCTTCGGTTATTTCACTATCACACTAGTCGAATCAGTTGAGAGATCTTACAGAAGATACAAAATGTTTTCCTCATGGCCGTTCTGCTCATAACTTCCTTCTGTAGGATGACATCACCGATGTACCCGAAGAAGAACCCGGAGAACATTCTCGCTAAATATGGCATGCTGGAAAGGAATCCGGCGTTTGCTAGCTTGAAGCCGAGTACTTCGTTCATAAATTTAGGAGCTTGCGTTATAAAGAAACTCATTCCCCAGATGCAGCCGTAGTGTAACAGCATAAGCGCCAGGAATGGCAGAGAAGTAAAAACTTTTCCGAATGGTGGCCAGGATTTTGATTTTGATATTGTGTTTCCAAGAGCGTCGTCTATTATCTTTTTCTCTTCAGCAGTGATAGAACTGTGTTGATCTGGCGAGTTTTCAATCAATAAAAACCATATGACTGCAATTATTAACAGAAATATTGACGGGAAGTAGAAGGCGTAATTCCAGCCGAATTGCTCGGTCAGTATGCCAGATATTGGCCAGGTGATGACAGTTCCAAAAGTACTTCCGCCGGAAATGCACGCTATTACTTTACCGCGTTCGTTTGGTGGAATCCATCGAGAGATTAGGTTTTGCAAAGCTGGATATACGAGTCCTGCCACGACTCCAACAATGGCTCTGGATGCGATTACATACCAAGGACCGACTTCCGCTAGTGCCGGTGTTGCGGCGGTTGCAATGGCGCTCACCACGAAGGACAATGCGACCACTAACTTGGGCCCGTACCGTTCCGCCATTAAACCGGCTGGAAGTGATGTGACCATAAATCCGTAGAAATATGCTCCTAAAATTCGTGCTTGAGTACCCTGATCCCATTTATAGCGCGGTCCATAATTTTGAACCTCTGGCTGTTTGGTTGTTTGGCTCGTGATATTGCTTGGTAAAATTGGTTCTGTCAAATTAGCTGTAATCACGATAGAGACAAACGATTCATTGGCGTTGGGTGTGGTGATGTTTGTCATACTATCCATCACCGTCGAGTTCATCTTGGGTTGAACCATCGCCAGCAGGTTGATAGACATGTTAACACGCAACATGAACGACGTGGCACATGCAATGAAGATCATCACGGCAACTATTAGGCGCTTGGGAATGCCCCCTGCAAGGGAAGTTATCGTGATATAATAAATGTGTGACTGCAAAGGTTTGATCATGTTATTGATTGTTTATTGTGGTACGGTGATTAAGAAAAAAGTATATATTATTTCATAACAAATTTGTTTTCTGCCGTTTATCCTTTAGGATATCGCTGCCAATGTCAAACGTCAGCACGCGAGAGATCGAAAAAGCAGAATATGATATCAGAAACAACCTTAATCCATATAATAGTGAGAACCTTCCTTACATTGTGCTATCTATATCGTAACCAGAAAAGTGTTTACAAAGCAGATGTGACTTGCGATACAATGAATTTTTTATACTGCTTGTAAGTTGTAACGTTTGCTGAACACGAAACCCTTTGCGAGGTTTTCGAAAACAATATTAACATTGGTGACATGCAAAGATCTAATAATATTTCTTTTGCAGGTAACAAAGTATTTTCACATGTAGGGTTTATTTCTAATTTCCGTCGTAGTAAGTAAAACCACTCCAATTTTCATCATTTATTGGATGGATTTAACGAATACTTCAAAAGTTCTTGTACTGATTTAACTCAAACGCACTTACCTTCCGATCCGTGCACTTTAAATTCGCTAAAAAACGATTATTAAAGCATTTTATTGAAATTACGCAACTGGTTTTATTTCCTAAATTCGTCGTACCGTTTTAAAATCCGTCCATCAAAGTTTTTCATCGTCCGAACTAAAAATTCCAACAATGCTTACAAAATTAGCGCGCATGTATTTGTGTAGGTTATTTTTGCGTTGCGTGAGTTATTTTTTTTTTATGAATTACGGAAATTGAAACGATTAGTCGACTTTTTTTTCTTCGTCGCACAAAAAAACGTAGGAGTTATTTTTGCAAAATCATGTCTCGAAAACCAGTGTTGGGCACAATTTCGCTAAATCGCTACCCATCATGGGCGTTTGCAATAAAGATGACTTTCGAGATCCGAGAAGGTTCCTGGTGAGCAGTGAAACCGGCCGAAAATCATGTCGTTGACCCGTATTTGGACAACAGGGCGTTAGCGACGATTTGCCTAAGCCACGAGAAGAATAATTGCGGCCTGGTTCAGCTAGCAAATATGGCAAAAGAGGCGTGGGACAGCCTGCGGAAAGCGTTCCAGGACAATGGTCAACTGCGAAGGTTTGGTCTGCTGGACCGGCTGACCTCGGTGAACATTAAGGAGTATGGATTGGTAGAAGACTACGTGGACGAGCTGATGACTAGGACCACCAGATTGATTGATTTTACCGGCTGAGAGCCGGGGTGGCTATGGCCATTGTACTCGGTTGCGCGTCTCGACATGCGCGTCTGCAGAGGACTATCGGTCTGATTAGTGTTGTGTACTTCGTCAGCTCGGTGCCGCAGCGTATGTTCTTTGATCGACGCGTCTCATGGAGGGAAAAGTAGGCTCGATTTCCAGCTTGAATGCGGCGTTGAATCTCCTTACTCGTGTTATTGTCGGTGGTGACCAGAGATTCCAAATATACGAATTCATCAACCACTTCCAGTTCATCACCGTCAATAGTCACTGTCCGTGGGAGGCAAACGCTGCTTTCTCTGGAGCCTCTTCCTACCATATATTTGGTTTTCGATGCATTGATTTGTAGGCCTATTCTCTTAGCCTCCGTTTTTGGTCTGGCGTAGATTGCCTTCGCCGTCCCTAGGTTTCTAGTAATGATGTCGAGGTCGTCTGCGAAGTCTAGAAGATGGCTACTCTTGCTGAAGTTCGTTCTTCTCGTTTCGATGCTTGCTCGCCGAATTACACCTTCAACAGCGATATTGAATAACATACAGGACAGTCCATCCTTTTTCCACAACCCTCTGCGCGATTCGAAAGGGCTCGAGAGTGTCCCCGAAATGCGCACGTAACACATCACATGCTCCAGGATAGCCAGGGTAGCGACCAACAGCTTCCGGCATGGAATTGACGGCGGACGTTGTAAAAGCAAAGATTTTGCAGGACGTGGATTGACCGTTAAAGGTCTGTAGTATGGAAGGAACTCTCTACACCAAACAGAAACCACGACACAGCCAACCGAGAGTTGTTGATCTATACCTATAAAAACGGATTTCTATCTGTCTGTCTGTCCGAATGTTCCTTATAGAATCGAAAACTACTTAACCGATCGGCTTGATGAAACACAAATTATAGCGGTTTTTGGGGCCAGGGAAGGTTCTTATGATGGTTAGAGACCCCTCTCCCCACTAAGAGGGGGGGCTCCTATACAAATGAAACACAAATTTCTGCATAACTCAACAACTAATCAAGCAAATGGAACCAAATTTTACATGTGGGTGTTTTTGGAGACAAGAATTTTTTCTATGGTGAATTGAGACCCCTCCCCACTTTAAGAGGGGGGGCTCCTATACAAATGAAATACAAATTTCCTCATAACTCGAGAACTAATCAAGCAAATGGAACCAAATTTAGCATGTGGGTGTTTTTGTAGGCATTTTTTTCTATGGTGAATTGAAACTACTCCCCTCTTTAAGAGGGGAATAATGACCCCTCTCCATTTTAAGAGGAGGGGCTTTGACAAAAACTTTGAAAATGATTTGAAATGGGCTAATAGAGATCAAGACAAAAATACGAGGTTGGTCTGTAAATTGTTTTGTTCAGTCAAAATTGCATCTTCCATAGATCATAGCTGCGCTCAAATTTATTGTATTATATCATATGTGACTAAATTAGACGTTTTTTTTTATTACCATTGGCATTAGTGTTCATTAGATCATTTATGTGTCAGATGACTTATTTATATAAATAAACAATTAGCATGCGAATATGTTCGAGCAGTCCAGCTTGATCGAATCATCATTTGTTTATCGCCGCAGATAATTCGCAGACTATTTGTTGTGATTATTAATATTGGTATGATATAAATTAATACAATGACAATCACATTACATGGACTCTTCGGCTATCTGAATCATTTAAATAGTGAGGGGAATAAATTCAATTCAGATGGGCATTTAGGCGACAACGAGAAAGTTGAACTTGAATGTGACATTCGCAGTATAATTGCAATAAAATTGAATTAAAAGTTAGGCCATCAATATAGTCTTCATCGTCATTATGAGTTGTGCAAAAACTAGAAGATAGAAGTCAGTAGAAGCAATATTTTAAGACGATCCGCGAACATTAATTGGAAACGATTCGTAACATTTATCTAAGCTAAAGTTTTGATTGAAAGTGGAAAATACTTTTTGTTTTTGATTATTCAAATTGACCTATCAACAAGCTGCATTGAATTGGACACTGCTATTGCTTGAATCACCCAAAACTCGAAAATTCCGTTTGCTTATCATCGGCGGAAACTGTTCCACATGGACGTACGAATGTAAATGACGTTTCCTTAGCCCTGTTCGTGACCTGGTAGAACAATTCCAAACCATGCCTGACAACGTTTTCTTTCGGCTGGCATGCGCTAACCGAGGTATTTTATAACTTATCGTATTGCATAGCCAGCGCAAATGCAAACATCTTTCGGACAGATGTGCCTCATAGAAAAACACGCAATTTTCAGCAGTTGGCCATAAAAGCGTTTCCGCGAGGTGCCCCGCGAAGACCCTGCCTATCTATGGCAACGAGTAGTTAATACGTTTTTTCGCGAGTTTTTCTTCAAATCGTTTCAAGCTGGCCGAGAAACAGCATGGTTGTTCCGGAGTATTCTGGCTGGATCGGAGTGTTGGCGTTGACGGTGGTGGCCATTTCTTGGCAAGATCCTGTGGAAGCAAAAGTTCCACAACTTTTCCTATCAGTGAAGGGTGCAAATGTGTCTAGTTGGAATTTGCAGGACGTCTCTAGTGCGTACGTGATAGTGACCGATACGTTGGTTAGTCCAGAGGGACAGCCATTATCTTTGCTGGGTAGAGAATGTGAGTTCATTGGTTAAAATTTGGTTAAAAGTTTATATTGAATATAATTTTTTATAATAAAGTGAACGGAGTGAAATTCAACGGACTGAACAAACTGGGTTCTGGAGTGAAACTGTTGGCGTCGTTTGGTGGAAGTGCTGTTCCGTCGGAACTTTTCTCACATCTTGTGGAGAATGACATGAGAAGAGCCTCGTTTGTACGGAACGTAATCCGCTTCGTGACGAGAAATGAATTTAGTGGTGTTGATATAGCCTGGTTGTATCCTACTGATGCAGACAAGGTTGATTACTATATTACGAAGAACTCCTCAAAAGTTAATATAAGTATTTTTACAGGAAAGTTATATAAAGCTTCTGAACGAAATAAGAATAGCTTGCGATAGGAAAAAGCTAATTTTAACGGTAACAGTTCCCAGCCATCCATCTGTCATTGGGAAAAATTACCCTGCAAGAGCATTGGAAAGTGTAGCTAATTATGTCATACTTTGCACCAATGAATTCAGAAAATTGAAGAAAACGTCGCTGATTGCACCTCTGTACTCTGTAAAGGAAGGATCCGCTAACAGTGTGGTAAGTTACTTAACTTTGAATTGGTTGAATATGTGGTTTAGATCGACCGTACTTGACCTTCTTATTTATTTATTAGGCACGCAATTCGAAAAGTATCAAAAAATAATAATGATGTACCACGTGAAGCAAACTTTTTTTTCAATTCTTTTAGGACTCTCACATCAACGCATGGAAAAGTGCCGGCATTAGTGGTGATAAAATTGTAATGGTGATCCAGACCAGCTCTCTAACGTACAAATTATCTCAGCCAAATGAGTATCGTTTAGGAACGCCAGCGTTGAAGCTGAAAATACGACCATTCTACAAAATTTGCCAGAAACTGTACAGCGGATCGTTGGAGGTGTTTGAAGAAACGGCTCGATGTCCCTATGCATTCCGAGAGAGGAATTGGTATTCTTATGAAAACAGTAAATCCATTCAGGAGAAAGTTGAATACGTGATGAGCCAATCCTTAGCTGGTGTTGCAGTGTTACATTATGACGATGATGATCCTTTCGATTTGTGCGGCGACGGATCACATCCTGTGACCCGAGCTGTCGTGGCATCATTGGCCGCATTACAACGGCCAAGGAAAGCAGCTTCGATTGCTCAGCGAAGTATTCTAGGTTCTGAATCAGAAGCATTTGAGGATTATTCCAATTTGAGGATCATAGATACCGGCATAGCTAGCGAGCAAAGTGAAAATTATATGTTAAATGATGATAACGAAGGGTTTTCTTTCGAGGATTCAGAACCGCAAGTTATACCTCTAATTTCATCCTACGTTGAACCAACATACACGAAGAGACCTTCAAAGTCACTTAGACCGACCATATCTTCTAAGCCAACGAAACCGTCGAGCAAAACATCTCGTAATTGTGGTTATTATCTAGACCCGATCGATGACGATGACGATTTCTTGCCGTTTATCATCGACGCTAGTGACAACATTGAAAGTCCTTCAGTGATTTTATCGAACTCGGATGATGCGTTTGCGTCACTGAGTTGTCCTGCAACTGGTTCCAATGCAAATCATCTATTCTCAGAGACCTCGGGTGGATCGGTTAACTCTGGGCCATTGTTTTCAGAACAAGATCCCATCGTCAACATGAAACCTGTTCCTCCGAGCGCACAGTATGATCCTCTGCGTTCTCGCATAGGTATAATTGCTACAGGTAGCATCGGAAATTCCGTAAATCAGCAACCTGTCCAACAACCACTCACAAACATCATAGCGACGGCCATGATCCAGGATCCAGCTTCGGCTGCTCAGCTTAGTTCCGACATGAATAGCATACCTTTCCTGTTGGGCAACAATAATGGACAAACCGGGTTCGCTGTTTGTCCTTACGATGGAGTCATTCCAGATCCTCGAAACCCTCGGTATTACTACCTGTGTCGGCAAGGGATGTAAGTGTAGATCACTCTACTGTTGTTAACTTAGCCGTAACTGTTGTGTCTATTTTCTAGCCCTCTGAATGACGAAAATCGCTTTGCTTGTGCCAATGGATACGTATTCAATCCAATCTGTCAGAAGTGTACCCCGCTGGTGTAGAAGAAGGATGTTGTCTTTCCCGGGTTAGACTCATAAGGATGTTTACGATTTATTTTAGTAAGCTTAATTTTCTATTCTTTGTTCAGTCAATACCTCATAAAACCTTAATCGCCAGTGATTGACTATCAACGTTGATGATCGTTTGTTTTGTGCTGCAGCCATTATTTAATAAATTGTTGAAATATCGGAATCTAATAAATTTCAATTTTACTAGAGATGTACATAGTACAGTTTGTGCCGTTGGATGACAATCTCAATCAACGATTTGTTTTTCATCGATGTAGGGTTTATTACTTTATTCGTGGTTCAATGTTTACTAATGAAAATTCTGTTTGTCCAAAATAGATAAAATATGGGTTATTATTTTAGTTTGTTTTCATATATTGGCTTAAATTATTAATATTTACTTTTGCGTATTTGTTCGTTAAAAATCAATAAAACAGGACAACCAGTGTAATTCCACACTAACTTCCAAATAACTAAATAACTAACTAAAATATTAATTATGAATTACATGTTGTAAAACTTAAAAATTTAAGAATTAAAAATAGTGGCCATACCTCTTTGAAACTCTGACGAAGGCATCTTTTCACTGCTGTTAAGCATGGATGAGAAGTAGATTTAAATGGCACCAAACTGAAAAGAAAACAGAACAATTATTAACAAGCAATTTACTAACTTCTCTATATTTAAAATTTTCATTATTCACGAACATATTTTCGCTAATTATTCGATGTATAACTTCTGGGGAAGTGCATTACTTCCAAATATTATGCTTAAGAAAATTACATTATTTTTGTGCAAAAAACATAACATAAATATCACCGCTTAATGTGTTCGTCATAATTAAAGAGTCGCCCGATTCATTGCCCGGAATGGAGCAATGAGAAGGGACCAGTGCAATGCTAGGGTAATCAGGAATTTTATTGCGGTTAAAGTACTAACCATATAATATCCTTTAGGAATACGGACAATGCCTTATATTCCTCATTACACGAAGGGCATCAATAGGAATAGCAATACATCCGTGGAGCGAAGGGTTGAATTATATGTAACTAGCTGTCCCGATAAACTTCGTAATGCTACAAATTTAACTTTGTTAAATTCGTGCAAAATCGTGAATCTCGGATGACCTTTGTCACAATCTCGAATTTTGCCAGTTTCTGAGGAGTTCAACCTTAGATGATTAATTTTGGCAGTTACTGAACTATGAAAGCATGAATAGTTTAATATATTAATTACCTCACAGTAAAGCAGAAAACAACTCCCCCATTGCTTTGCCAGATAAAAAAACCTCACGCGGAATGTACCAAAGAGCAGGGCGGCCAGTTCACACAGGTTTCAGCATATTTCGGGTTACCAGTTGTTCAAATTAAAAAGTAACCCCGTTAGTTTGCATGAGGAATCGTTCAAACGAACGGGGGTCCACTGTAGAAAAAAATTTGGCATGTGGGTGTTTTTGGTGACAAGAATTTATTCTATGGTAAATTGAGACCCCTCCCCTCTTTAGAAGGGAAATTATGACTCCTCTCCCCTCTAAGAGGGGGGCTTCTATACAAATGAAATACAAATTTCCTCATAACTCGAGAACTAATCAAGCAAATGGAACCAAATTTGGCATGTGAAGGTTTTCGAGAGCAAGAATATTTTCTATGGTGAATTAGGACCCCTCCCCACTTTAAAAGGGGGCCCCTGTACAAATGAAAAACAAATTTCCTCATAACTCGAGAACTAATGGCTGGCAAAGGGTGAACATGTGCATTCCATAACCTCTGTTCATTAACTCCTATTCCTACCTCCACGAGGTGCCGGCTGGGGTACGCAACTTCGGTTGTCGTATGCTAACAGGAAAGGGGGCACAGTGGCTCCCGCCCACATTAAGATGGCAGCCCCATCAGCGGGATAAGGACCTTAGGTTAACAGCCTACTGTACCAGAACACACAAAAAGTTACCGAAAATGAAAGAAGAAATCTCTCCGGATTATTGGCAACGACCTTTAGCATGAAAACACGGACACGAATCGGAACATGGAATATACTGACCCTTGCCCAGCAGGGCAAGCTGGCTCAACTTGCAAGGGAAGCTAGCCGCCTGAAGCTTGAAATCCTGGGGCTGAGCGAGGTCCGCTGGCCGGGTACTGGCGAACACAGGACAACATCCGGGCAAGTCTTGCTCTACTCTGGCATACGAGGTGAAAGGAGTTGGATTCCTACTGAGCCCAGGGGCACATGCGGCCCTGATGAAGTGGGAACCAATAAATGAGCGAATAATCGTTGCCAGATTTAGAACACGGGTTAGGAACCTTACGGCAATCCAGTGCTATGCGCCAACAGATGCTGCCGACCTGCAGGAGAAAGAGAGTTTTTACAGCCAGCTGAACAGCGTGGTTGAGAAAATCCCGAAGGGGGATATCCAAATTAACATGGGCGACTTTAACGCGAAGATTGGCTCAAACAACGCGGACCTTGAACGCGTCATGGGACGCCATGGCCTAGGAGAGATGAGCGAAAACGGGGAGCTGTTTACAGAATTCTGTGGTAATAACGACATGGTCATTGGTGGATCCCTTCCCCCATAGACCAGTACATAAAGTCACGTGGGTTTCCCGCGACGGCCGAACAGAAAACCAAATCGACCACATCTGCATCAGCCGGAAATGGAGAAGGAGCCTTCTTGATGTACGCAACAAACGCAGCGCTGACATTGCATCCGACCATCATCTTGTTATCGCTGAGATACGTCTGCGCGTCGCACGTGTCCAACGACGGGAGGAGAAAGTTGGGTGCCGCTACGACGTCCGCCGATTGGAGAATCCTGAGGTGAAAAGGGCCTTTGTTGAACAACTTGAATCTCGAGCCTCGGAGTTGCCACCTGGTGGAACCGTCGAAGAGCAATGGACCGGCATCAAAAACGCCTTCATCATGACCAGTGATGAAACCCTCGGCAAAGCGCGCAGTGGGCGGAGGGAGTGGATTTCGGATGAAACTTGGAGGAAGATCGACGAGCGGAGAGAGGCGAAAGCCGGCATTGAGCGAGCGCGGACCAGATCGGCTAAGACAGCTGCCCGTCAACGATACGCCGAACTGGAGAGGGCTGTTAAACGTGCTTGTAGGCGGGACAAGAGAGCCTGGACTAACTCCCTAGCCGAACAAGGAGAAACCGCCGCCGCCAATGGTGATATCCGATATTTCTCGCCGCCTTAGTGGTGCCAGGATGAATACAAAGATGCCGCTAAAGGACAGAGCTGGTCAGCTATTGACTGACCGTACAGAACAGGTTAAGCGATGGACTGAACATTTTGAACAACTCTTCCGAGTTTCAAATGTCAGAGACCAACAAAACCAGCAGCGTACGACGCCTACAGTTCGTCGAATTAATCGCGTGAACTCGGAGACGCCATCGCTGGATGAAATTGTAGCAGCCATCAAGAGTATGAAATCCAATAGAGCGCCAGGGATAGATCGTATTTCAGCCGAAATGCTCAAAGCTGACCCATCTTTGTCAGCCCAGATGATGCATCAGCTTTTCAGCAATATTTGGGAAACCGCAACTTTTCCGGTGGACTGGATGCAGGGCATATTGGTCAAAGTCCCTAAGAAAGGAGACCTAATGGAATGCGGTAACTGGCGTGGCATCACGTTGCTCTGTATTACTCTCAAAGTACTCTGTAAGGTAATCCTCAACCGGATCCAGGAGAAGATCGACGCTACTCTCCGGCGGCAGCAAGCTGGATTCCATGCTGGCCGATCATGTGTTGTCTTCATTTGAAGACATGTCTTCACCATACAATTCAAATGGGTAAAAAAATCTGGAAAGCCGGAAGAAGACAAATGAAGACATTTTTCTTGATTTGAGAAGACTTTTCAAAAAATCACCTGGCATCCCTGCGTGGAGGTTTCTGAAGGCAAAAATATTTTCTATGGTGAATTGGGACCCCTTCCTACTTTAAGAGGGGGGCTTCTACACAAATGAAATACAAATTTCTTCATAATTCGAGAACTAATCATGCAAATGGAACCAAATTTGGCATATGGGAGTTTTAGATGACGGAAATTTTTTCAAGGGTGAATTACGACCCCTCCCTCTTTTAAGAGGGGGGCTCCCCTACAAATGAAATACAAATTTTCTTATAACTTGAGTACTAATCAAGCAAATGGAACCAAATTTGGCATGTGAAGGTTTTTGGAGGCATGAATTTTTTCTATGATGAATTAGGACCCCTTACCTTTTTAGGAGGGGGGTTCCCATACAAATGAAATGTAAATTTCCTCATAACTCCAGAACTGCAATCTGCAACTATTTGGAGAAAATAAACTTTTTTTTGAAATTATTTCAAAAAAAAAACAAAAGTTTGTTTGGGTGTTAGGGTTAGGGTGATAATAGGTGAATTCACGGTTACTCTAATAGTGCAGAAAAATGCGCTGTATTTTATTTTTAAACTTGTCCGAAGACACCACCCTTGAAAAACTACGTATTTTTTACCCAATTACTCATGTCCGCATGTTTTTGAATCTGGACCATCGTGCGTTGCGGTCAAGATCATCGTAATAGCAGCAAGACACGTGGCGGTGGAACTCTGATAGCTGTTTCTAGACATTTGATTTGTATCCCAAACGTTCGATAATCCAGGTAGGATGCTGGTCTAACAAGTCAGTCGTCGTATCTTCGAATCTCAGCTGAGTGGTGCTGCTATAGTCAGTAGGATCATTGCGACAGATACGTATTCCGCCTACGACTTGCAGGCTTCATCAGTGTCGGTTTCCGGAGTTCCCTTACCCAGGGCTTCGACCGATCCTTTTTTTCTACCGCAGTCCCATCAACGCGCATTCAAGTTCACACCGTCCGTTTAGTGATGGAATACGAACGCTATGCATAACACAACTGGCAGTTTGCTCAGTCAAACGCCGATGGCACGCAGTAGTATGAACGCATTCTAACGCTGTTTAACATTTTCGTTTCGATCAAGTTGCCTTTACCGTTTGGAGCAGCGAATGACTGCAAAACAGTCAAATGACTGGCAGTCACCACGCTTACGAAAAGCAACCGCACAATCGTATGATTCAATACTACAAAAAAACAACCACTACATGTGCATGGAAGAAGTCGGTGGGACTCCGTCCAATACAAACGAATATTTTGCTTGCGTCGGACCGACGTCCGGGTGACAAACTATTACTGTGAGCAGCCGATTTGGAGACAAAAAGAGAAACGAAAAAATACGTCACCGTATGCTTCCAGTCAGTTTGCAGTTTATATTCTCAAAGCGCAAAGCAAAACGGGAGATTGACTGTTTGCTTCTACAGAGATGCCGCATGAATTGTAAGACGGCAGCAGCGCAAGCGGGAGATTGACTGGATTGAAAAAACAGTCAAATGATCGTTCAAAAAGCGGAGTTTGAATGCGGAAAGTTCGCATTCACGGCAGTCACATTCAACTTGCGATCCCTTTTCAAGCCCTGTCCCTTACCTGCAAGTCGTGGGTGAAATATGTATCTGTCGCGAATAAATATAAATAGTAGAATTTAATTGGAAAAGTTTTTTATTGGATTTTATTGGAGAATTTAATTGGAAAAGGGGAAGGCAACTAGAAAAAAGCACCTAACACAACTCTTATCATCTCAAGCCCCTACTTAGCGTCTCCGCGTGGCCATACCTGGAAATACTTCAGCTTGTATAATTGATTAGCCAAGCTAGGAAGTGGTGGGTCGTGTGGTTTTCTGTTCCAAACCTTATAACTGTAGTTTTAGGCAACCATTGAGCCACACGACTTTACTTTCAAATATTATACGATTTAAACTAATATTTTTAATAGACTAATCTATTTTCAGAGAGCGAAATAAGGCGCTAAATCCTTGGCCAATTGCAGCCTGGCTTCTGGTATAAATCCCATTAGCTCATCCCGGAGGGTCCGGAGTAACACCTAACCTTTATTAGCAAAGATAGTCCCAACGACTGTAAATAAATTATAATAAAATAAATAAATTATCTATGTATATGAGAAGCGTTTGGTAGGGGAGATCCACGCTTTCTTCATTCCCCTTGATTTCATGGAGTTTAATGGAATTAGGTATTATTTCTAGTTTCACTTGATTCCTTGAGATTCCGCCTGCGGTACATGCTGCGCAATTTGCCTGGTCGTTAACAAGAAAAATGACAGGATGATTTCAAGAATTGGGTGCGTTAGTGTGAGATTAGATTAGATTAGATTATTTAATTTCAGGTTTCGTATTCTACTAAGACGCTCCAAAAACTTCAGACAGTTTGCGAATATCTTAGGAGTTCCACAAGGAAGTAGTTTGGGACCACTGCTCTTTACGTTGTTTATAAATGATATATCGTTGGTACTTCCGGATGATTCGGAAATCGCGCGTACGATTGAGTTGAATAAAATGAGCTATGGCATATAATTCTTGAGCATGGTTTTCCGACGAAACTAATTAAGCAGATTCGTATGACACTAGAGGAATTGGAATAGTAGATATGATTAGCCAATAAGTCCTCAGATACTTTTCTTTATCACGAAGTCTAACTTGTTTCTTGGTTTTGCTGAAGATATCAGCATCGTCGGAATCGACCATAGCACTGTGAAAGAGTCGTTTAACTCTTTTAGGAGAGACGCTGCGAGATAGAAGCTTATCAACAGATAGAAATTTATCATCGGAGTTGCAGCTCCAAGCTGCTGGGCCTTACCCTAGGGCTTATTATGGAATATTTAGTCGGCTAAAATCCCGTAATAGACTAATCTCAAGTTTTTAGTCTTGATCTTGAAATGCGGTCATACATATATATTAATATTTTTTGAAACGATGGTTCTACAATTGATAAAGGGACGGTAGGGGAAAGAAATGAAAATTTTTGGTGAAGGAGGGGAAGGAAGCGGGGAGGGGGGGTATTGGTAGCTACGCTTGACAAGTAGTCATTTTGACTCCTACCTTTTGTCCAATGCTGGAAGGTCGACTCATGCACCAAGCTGTAATCTGAGATTATAACCGAATTCGAACCCACAACACCCGCCAGGGCATGTGGTTCGCTGGTACTTGTACCTTTGAACCATAGAGGCGCTGGACAAAGGAGACTGCAAAATCCACTTATCAAGGAAGCGACGCGTTTGGTTGGGTTATCGACACATATTGTGCCGCTTCCTACATCAATTGCAGATTACCACCGAGCGAGAAGTTTTAATCTAACTACTTTTTTACTTTCAGGACGACGACACTATGCCGGCCCTTACGACTTGCAAGGTACTGCACGTGACGTTGTTCGTCTGTCAGCATGTGTTGGCCGCCAATAGATTCTAGAGACATTGGTATCAATCGATTGGAAATTTTTCAAAAAATCTATTACAATACAGTAATCTACAGTAATTAACATGTATCTCTAACAGACGTTTAATAGACATTGAGGTTATATTAGACGGTTATTCATCATTTCATTACTTTCATTTTTTTGCCTTCCCACGTCAATGCTTCCCTAGCACGGATGACAGAAATATGTGGGAGATGAGCTATGGGTTAAGATTAGTGATGTCCGAAATTTTCAATTATTCGATTACCGATTAATCGGCGAGCGTTGTCTGAACTAATCGATTAATTCAACTATTCGTGCTAGTGGTATTCGATTAGAAATATTCGAATATTTTTCTCATTAATTCGATTAATCGAACGATTATGAACGATTAGCGGCCATTATTCGGGGATTATTCGCATTCATATTATTTCCTTTGAACTATTCGATTAATTCAACTACTCGTGCTGGCAGTATTCGATTAAAAATTATTCGAATATTTTTATAATTATTCGATTAGTTGAATTAATCGAACGATTAACGGACATCACTAGTTAAGATTTCTATTGATTGTATTTAATTTACGCCCTATAGAATCCGATCGAAAATTGTTGAGCTTCCGCTGTTGCTCCGTTCCCGGATAAGGCAACGAAGACATCTAAATTCACCAAGCGAGACGCTAACAAACCAAAGAATCCATCGACCCGTCCGCCAGCGAACGATATGGTTTTGGCTGCTATTTATTGGAAACTATTGCGTGCCTTTCGATGCGCATCGTCATGCGGTCAGCGGCTTTGGTAGGTGACACATCGGCAGGCAGCTTTCGAGTCACATCCGTGGCTTCATTCTAAAGGTTGCATTCTAAAGAAACATTGCGGCTTTGGTTCGAATCACATCCGTGACTTCATTCATTCGACGTTGTGACTTGGTCAGCAGTCGAGCATGGCGAAAGATTCAGGTCACTCCACAGAGAGACCCAGCTACGATACAGCCGATCATCGTTTGGCATAGAATGGAAATTACGAGCCGGAATACCGATCTATTAAGCTGCTATGATAGAATATGAAATAATATAGAATAACCAAGTTTTGGTTGTGGAAGCGGAAGGGCTTGAATTGGTAGAAAATGCTCTATCCGGTGTCACCATTGCCCAGGGAGGTGTTCTATCAAACATTCAAGCTGTTCTGCTGCCAAAGAAGATCGAAATGAAGGCCCAGGTTTCCAACCAGACTTATCAAGTACCACAAACCGTCCTTTTTAGGACGAGATAAAAATTTTCTTTACTTATCGTAACGAAATTTCCAAATGTAGCTGTTATGTTTAATCATGAAGAACTTCCTTCTGATTAGATATTTAAAACATTAAATTTGTGGCGGTGAACCCGTCTCCAAATAGAATTACTACTAATTGTGTTAAACGTCATGGATAACTTTTCAATATAATAAACTTCGAAAGTAATCTAATTTTGACTTCTGTCTACCGTACTAAAACGTATTGGACAAATTTATCTAAACGATCATAAACATAAAAGTCTATCCTGATTACAGATCCTACCAGTAGCGTTTGTCCGGTAAACAATATTCCCAATAGTGTGAATCCTCACACCAATAGCCCATCTAAAGGACGAGAGTTGACAATGGACATCACGAGTCAGAAATTTAAGAACTCAAGATTAACAAACGGACCTTTTCAGGTCCACAATTTAAGTTATCTGAAGAGTTGAAATTATGAATTTCTCACATGTAAGAACACAATCCTTTAATGCGCAACTTGGGCATCTATACGCGAAATTCATACACAATTCACCGCTTTTATCATTGGGTGACGAGTTGCTCTACATTCGTAGTCCTACGTCAAGCCTGCGCTCATGCCACTAGGTATGGACCCTTGTACTTTTTATCACTAGAAATATGTTTTAGTTGTGTAACTGCAAAACGTTATTACTCTGTGACTATGTTGAGTCAACATTGTTGACTATGCAATAATGTTAGCAATAACCGATGCAAATCATCTAATATACGAGTGTCATCGTACCAGCATATCCCACATAAATGGTGTTTTTATGTATGCAATGCACCTTATCATACATAAACATGCATGGTTTCTGCGCCACAGGCGATACCGTCTTAAGTACTGTAATTAAATTTGGTACATGTTCTGCACACGTTGTGACATCCTGTTTGGGTGTATGGTTTTTGTGCTTTTGCCTTTCAAATGACACTAAACAAACCAAGTTCGAATTACATCCAAAATCACTACCGTGTGTGGAAGACAATCGGTCGACACCGCCGATTACATAGACGCGGGAATTGGATGGTTCCAAGCGCTGTTGAACGCAGAGCAAAATTCTTCCATATAAGTATTAAAGTTGCACGAGGTAATGTTAGCAAATTTTGTTTTGACCATTATTAAATTTGAAATTACTCGTTTAAACGTAAATCGACAAATTAAAAAGAGAATACAAGTTAGAATATATGAATACACACTTTCAACACTGTAAGAAATAAAAAACAGGCTGTCGTATGTCGATTGTATACCTCACTACCAATATCGATAATTATACACTTGCGTATAAGCATCATAAATCAAACATCAACTACCTATATGAAAATGGCATAGCACAGGCCAGATAGCAAGTCAATGCATGTCAGACGACGCCGCCGCCGTCACTAGGTTGGTTCCGAATGTTCTGGTGTTTGACCGCGTTGCTATGTCGTTGAACTTGATGAAGTCGGAAGTGATTACCTATTATTATTCAGATTATTCGCGCTTCTAAAATTATTCGAGAAAATATTTTTTCATTCGATTTTCACATTTTGTTGAGTACTGCCGAAGCGAAATTTATAATTTAATAGTATACTGTTAAAGATTTTTTTTGTTGGAAATCAGACTTCAAAAAACACTTGGTTCACTATTTCACGTTGTCCAATAATTCCTTGTAACTTCTTTAAAAATGTGTTTTTGATTCTACCTTGCCGCGAAGCCACTGCCTTCGCAAATTAGATCTGAAGGAACCAGGTCTTTCCAAGCAACAAGCAGTGTTCCAATGACTGCTTTTTTAAACCTAATTCTTTTTTACACGGTTGTCACGTTGGGTCTTTGAATGGAAATTGAATAAAACCATGTAATTTTAAAAGATCAGAATCTACTTATACTTTGTTTTGGTTCTTATGAAAAGTTCTTATGTTCACCATAGATCGAGCTAATTTAAACCGTGCAAAAAAGAATCGTATTTATTTAAAAGGACGGATCGCAGACTTGGTTTTATTGGCACAAAAAATATGCAAGCAGCTTAAAAAGTCCGACATGGTTATTATCAAAGCTGTATTAATTTCAGGATGAATAATCATTTAACATCTTCATGCATGATTTTTGGTTTAGTTTCTCTGGATTGGCAAAAGACTGACCTTCAAATGAAAACAAAACCATTCTCCAGTCAGAGACAGCAAATTGAAGAACTTTTACGTCAATGTTTCATATGATTATGCAATAAACATCGCTAAAATGATTTCCAAAATCGATGTATTGATGAAGAATGTGAATTGGTATTGACATCATGCGTGAAGCGCTTGGCCGCATGCTACATTGTAGTTGTAGGTATGCAAAACTAGTTTTAGTATGAAGAGCAATGACGGCTCAGAATGTGATAATGTGGTAGAACGAAATGAAACATTCACGACGATTGATTGATTGTCTGTTCTGCCAAAATGAAACTACAATGTACCGACCTTCATATGTTCTCCGAGTCTGTATGATTCTACTGTTAACAAGATTTAGTTAATTATATACCAATCGAATTGCATGATGCACGCGATAAGCAATTGTGTTTATGTGATTGTTACCCCCATAAGCAAGTCATATTTACTCTATAATTTTACTAAGCTTGTATGCAGCTATATATTTGAAAATAAAATTTGAAAATAAAATTTAAAAATAAATCGTTATGTTCAATTATAAATTTATGAACTTGCGTTAGTGATTCGTTGGCCATTGATATTGTTTATCGTTGTTTAGACGATTGCCCTAAATTCTCGCACTGTTTTACGAACAAATGAGTACTATTGTTGGATTATTAGATACATAGTTTATTCGCGAGTTAAAAAGTCAATTTATATACCAGAATACACAGATAAAAATGGCTGCTTAAAAATTTCTGTAGCATCAGACGGTAAGGCACCAGCAGCGTACAACTGCACTAAAATTCATTTACCGTCCAGTGGGGCTATGTTTGATACAACTTTAACATTATTTTAAGTTAAAATGTCGTATACTACACACATAGGCTAATATTTTTTGAAACGATGGTTCTATAGTTGATGAAGGGACGGTAAGGGAAAGTAATGAAGAAGGATTTTTTACATTCCCCAAAAAAAATCCTTCTTCATTACTTTCTCTTACCGTCCCTTCATCAGCTGTAGAACCATCGTTTCAAAAAATATTAATACATGCCTAACCGCATTTCAAGGTCATGACTAAAATCACGAGGTTTGGTCAATTGTACACATAGGCTTCAAATTCATTCAGGCTTCATAGGTTATCAAATCAACAGTCTGCAAAAATAAATAAAAAAGCAATGAAATTATTTTTTCCAGGCGATTTCACTATTTGTTAGTTTAGATGTTTAAAAAAACACTTTTGTATAAAAATTGTTAAAAATGTACACTACCTATAACAATCTCTGGGATTCCCACAGGCTGAATATAATTTGAATAATTTAATAATTTGAATAATGTTGTGTTGACTTCGGTTGCATAAGCTTTTGCATTCAAAATCAATAAATTATCCTTATAAGTTGATAGACTATTTAATGATAAGCTATATTTATAGCTTTATAGTAAACAAGATTGCATCTTTTTCTGATTCTGAACTATAAAACGAGACTGCAATTCTGTACTACAAAATAAATAACTTCTTACCATGAAACTAACAATGTTCTCATATTCGATCATATGATCACCATCATGCCTCGAAACCATGTAAGTATTCAAAACGACCTGAACTTGAATTGAATAAAATGTTTATTGGATTACTGATTGACACTTTTACTCGTTTGATTCGGCATCGGTTGCATCGAACCGGTCGTTCGGAGTGATTTTGATATTTACTCATCCATCATAGCTGCTAATTTCCGTCCTAAACGATGACTTGTGTTCACAAATGCAGAGTGCATTTTGAATCTGTTATGACGTGGCCGCCACAATTCAATTCATTTTAAGTGGATGTTTTTATACATATTCATCAGCTAGTAATATGTTTATTGAAAATAGTATGTATGCTCGAACAAATATTTTCATTGGATTGTTTTATGGTGTAAATGGCAATTTACAGTTTCTCTAGTTTCGAACATGTTCCGTGTGGAATTTCTTGGCTGTAGAATAATTCTTCATGAAAATAAAAATTTGTTACATTTACCTATATATATCACTTTAGTTGATTTTTTCGGTGAAAATAAAAACTTGTTATTTGATGATATATAAAATTCACGGTGACGAACTCTAACAATCTATACCTATAAAGAAGGATTTCTGTCTGTCTGTCTGTCTGTCTGTCTGTCTGTCTGTCTGTCTGTCTGTCCGTATGTTCCTTATAGAATCGAAAACTACTGAACCAATCGGCATGAAAATATGCATGTAGAGGTTTTTTGGGGCCAGGAAAGGTTTTAGTGATGGTTAGAAACCCCTCCCCCCACTAATAGGGGGGGCTCCTATACAAATGAAATACAAATTTCCTCATAACTCGACAACTAATCAAGCAAATAGCACAAAATTTGGCATGTGGGTGTCTTCGGTGACAAGAAGTTATTCTATGGTAAATTGAGACTCCTCCCCTCTTTATAAGGGGAATTATAACTCCTCTCCTCTTTAAAAGGGGGGGCTTCCATACAAATTTCCTCATAACTCGAGAACTAATCAAGCAAATGGAACCAAATTTGGCATGTGAAGGTTTTCGAGGGCAAGAATATTTTCTATAGTAAATTAGGACCCCTCCCCACTTTAAGAGGGGGGGCTCCTGTACCAAAGAAACAATTTTCCTCATAACTCGAAAAGTAATTAAGCAAATGGAACCAAATTTGGCACGTGGGTGTTTTTGGAGACAAAAATTTTTTCTATGGTGAATTGGGACCCCTCCCCATTTTAGGAAGGGGGGCTCCTAAACAAATGAAATGCAAATTTCCTCATAACTCGAGAATTAATCAAGCAAATGGAACCATATTCGGCATGTGAAAGTTTTCTAGGGCATGAATATTTTATATGGTGAATTGGGACCCCTCCCAACTTTAAGAGGGGGGGCTCCTATACAAACGAAATACAAATTTCCTCATAACTCAAGAACTAATCAAACAAATGGAACCAAATTTGGCACGTGGGTGTTTTTGGAGACAAAAACTTTTTCTATGATGAACTGGGACCCCTCCTCACTTTAGGAGGGGGGATCCTATACACATGAAATACAAATTTCCTCATAACTGAAGAACTAATCAAGCAAATGGAACAAAATTTGGCATGTGAAAGTTTTCGAGGGCAAGAATATTTTCTATGGTGAATAAGGACCCCTCCCCACTTTAAAAGGGGGGGCTCCTATACAAATGAAAAACAAATTTCCTCATAACTCGAGAACTAATCAAGCAAATGGAACCAAATTTGACATGTAAGTGGTTTTGGACGCAAGATTTTTTTCTATGGTGAATTGAGACCCCTCTCTTCTTTAAAAAGCGAGTTATGGCCCATCTCCCCTTTAAGAGGGTGGGCTGCCATACAAATGAAATGCAAATTTCCTCTTATCTCGAGAACCAATCAATCAAATGGAACCAAATTTGGCATGTGGGAGTTTTACATGGCAGAAATTTTTTCTATGGTGAATTACGACCCCTTCCCCTTTTAAGAGGGGAGCTCCTATACAAATGAAATTCAAATTTCCTTATAATTTGAGAACTAATCAAGCAAATGGAACCAAATTTGGCATGTGGGAGATTTTGGAGTCTTGAATTTATTTTACGATAGTTAGAGACCTCTCACCCCTGTGGTAGGGGGATATGGACTCTCATACAAATAAAACAGAAATTTTTGCGAAACTTAAAAACTAATCGAACTCGAGAAATTCGAGACTCTTCCATAAAACATTAGTCAATACAAGACCACAAAAACTATCTATAGTAACACTAGATCATTCAGGACGAGACGGTCGCGAGTGTTGCCGGTGACCCGCCGTCGGAAGTGCCGCCCACTGGGGGGCTTGCAAAACTCGAGATTGTGACAAAGATCATCCGAGATTCATGATTTATGTACAACACAGGTTAATTTGTGGCAATACGAAGTTTGTCGGGTCAGCTAGTAAACAATAAATAATAGTAGAAACAACATATTCATTCACTGAAAAAAAAACGATGTGATTTTTTGTTGAATCGTAGAAAGTTAATTCGAATGTTTAGATAGTTATTTGTCATTTGCGCTGAAGTACCTCAATAAATTTAGCACTTACAGCACAAACGTTACGAGTTGTGATCTCGAACAGAAGACATGTACCTATCACTTTTAGAATTTACAAGTATGCATGCACGTGACATTTCTCTAGAACTGCTCATACCAGTCTAGTTAAATGCAATGAGGCTAGAATTAAAAACTTTCCCTGAAATGGCAGTTTACTTTTTCTATAATCAGGTTCTGGAATATTCGCTATAAGAACTTTACCTTACTGCAAACCATGAATCCATTATTGGCTCAACGTTTGTATTGAAGGTTAATTTTAATTATGCTGAAAACGTGGCAAAAATGTTTTTGTTTAATGTAGCCAAACCATTGTCATCGATATGGAACTATATGGCAATGAAGCTCAATTTTCTTGTTTACTGCCTGAAAAAGTGGCGATTTCTGGCGTCGTTACCCGATTCACTAGCTCACTGAACTTTTTCGCTCTCTCAGAATGAAACATTAGCGGCGGTAAGAGAGATGGCTCAAAAGTTTTGAGCTTCGGGCGCTTCAATTCTTTTCGTCAGTTGAGTTCAGTTCAGAGCGAATGCGAGCAAGTAAACGGGTAAGCTATTACTTACTTCATTCATTTTTTTGCAATAATCCGCGTATCCAATCCGTGCCGAATTCAGGAACCGTCTCCACGTTTCTCGGTCTTGGGCTGCCGCTGTCCAGTCACGTCTAACTCCCTGCTGCTCTAGCATCCAAGTAAACAGCGCTAATCCAACGAGTACGGGGTTTGCCTCGAAGTCGTCGGTTTCTGTCGGGTTTTCTGCTAAATATTGTTTTTGCTTGTCTCTCATCCGGCATCCTTGCTACGAGGCCAGCCCATTGCAGCCTGTCGTGTTTTAGTCACTTTACAACATCCGCATCTTTATACACTTGGTATATTCCTTCGCCTAATATGCCGCCAAGAATTGATCACAAGATTTTACGCTCAAAACGTCAAGAGCTCGTCAGTCGCTTTCTTTCAACGCCCACACTTCGTGGCCGTAGAGTATCACCGGGAGAACTAGCATCTTATAGAGCGCGAGTTTTGTACGGAGTTGTAGGCTACGGACCTCAGCTGACTGCATAATCCGTAGAAGACCCTTGTTGGCAGCCGCTATCCGCCTTTTTACTTCACGACTCACATCGTTGTCACATGTCACTAACGTACCTAGGTAAACAAATTCGTCGATTACTTCAAAAGTATCTCCATCTACCATTACCGCAGTTCCAACACCCGAAGGGCTACCACGCTCTCTACTAGCCACTAGCTTGTTTTAGTAGAATTTATGATAAGCCCTATCCTCGTGGCGATCAAAACTGGTAACAGAGTTTTTTTTGTTTTTATTTATCTTTGGGAAGGTTTTCGCATAGAAGCGAATAACAGTAATTTAAGCAGAACGCTCGCTGCCAATCGTATAGCAGCTTTCACATGCGTTCGTGTGTTTTCGTGGAGAAAAGTGACTCGCTACCGTCAGGTTCGTTAGTATCTGTAGAAAGTAGCATGTACGTCTTTAGATTTCTACTTCCACTTCTGTTCTGTGCTTCCTTCTTAAGATGCGTGTACGATTCTTCCACAGCTCAACGGCTAACGCCGATGATATCGATGTCGTCCGCAAACTCTAAGGGCATATGAGATTTTGTGACGATAGTACCGCTTCTCTACACGTTTGCCCTTCGAATTGCACCTTCCAATGCAATGTTGAGCAAATTCGATAGCCCGTCACCTTGCTTCAGACCATCTAATGTCACAAACGAGTCCTATGTATTGCCCTGGTTATCTTGGCGCTTGATTTTGAACCATCAAGGGTAGCACGTATCAGTCTAATCAGTTTTGTTGGTAAACCGTGTTCAAGCATAATTTGCCACTGCTCATTTCCTTTCATTGAATCGTATGCTGCCTTGAAGTCTGTATACAAATGATGAGTCTGCGCGTTGAATTCCCGGAATTTATCGAGAATTTGTCGCAACATTGGGTCCGTCGTGGAGTGTCCCTTTCGAAAACCACACTGGTAAAAAATGTTTCCTGCAACGGCCTCATTCTGAGAAACAGGATGCGGAAAATAATTTTGCAAGCAGAATTGTAGAGAGTAATGCCCCGGCAATTGCGGCATTTGAGTCAATTCGCGTTGACGCCATTAATCGATCTCTTGCACACGCATAGAAATTCTCATATGTAGGTGCGGGTGAAAATCTGCCAAAATGTTGCGATCATTTGCGCTCTTTAATAAATTCCTATTCTGCTTCACCCGTACAGCAAACTTTTGGAGGTGGCAGCAGCTTACGTTCGTCAACGCGAATGGCCCTTACAACCAGTCTATAGGTACTTACCCCTTATCCCATACCTTTTGTATTCCGTGTACGTGATGGATTGCACAATCCAGCCGTTCGCTCCCGATTTTCAAAACTTCGGCGACGATGCTCGCCTTTCCAGCTACTTTGTCGTTTTCAGTTTTTTTTTCGTGTTGAGGACTTACCACCGCGACCATTATTTTGATCTTTGTGGTGTGTCCTCTTTTAATTTATGCCATGTCGTATCAGTGAGCTATCAAAGTTTAATGAGCCACCTCAACTACTGTCGGCATTTATCCCAATCAGGTGATGCATTTCGTATGAAATTTATCACCTGGTTAGGAGCAGCATTCCAAATATCACAGGGCTGAGTCAGCCCCTTATCAAGATATCTACGTCGTTTATGATATAGTGCAACACAGTCGCACAACAAATGTTCGGAGCTTTCAATTTCATGATTACAAAAGCGACAGTTAGCTTTATTAAGTTTACCGATGAGTTTCAGGTGGCACTTACAAGGACAATGTCCTGTTATCAAACCGGTGTATGTGCTCAAGTCGGATTTTGAAAGGTTTAATAGTTTTTGTGATTGAAGAGCATTTGGCTCTATAAAACGTTTCGATTGCCGGGCATTCGAGGTAATATTCCAGTTAGACTGTACCTTTGGTTTTTCCAAATTCCTAAGTTTCATTTTAAGGGCACATGAAGATAGTCCAAAAAAGGGTTCGGGTCGTATGAACTGCATGGATGACCCCTTCTTTGCCAATTGATCAGCAGTTTCGTTCCCTTTGATTTCGCAGTGGCCAGGAACCCAATAGAGGTTGACCATATTGCGACAGGAAAGTTTTTCCAACAGTTTTATACATTCCCCCACCAGTTTAGAAGTGTGAGTTTTTGATTTTAAAGCATTCAATGCTGCTTGACTATCCGAGCAAATGCAGATATTTGCATTTTTGTAGTTTCTTTTTATGCAGATAGATACACACTCTGGTATTGCATATGTTTCTGCTTGAAATAAAGTGGGATGTTTTCCCATTGAAACTGAAACGTTAATCCCTGGGCCTGTTATACCAGCACCTGCCATGTTATTTTGACTTGATCCGTCTGTGTAGAACACCAGTGATCCTGAGCGAAAGTTAGGTTCTCTGGCATTCCAATCAGAACGCGTAAAATCAAGAACACGAAATTTGTGATCGAAGTAGTTACGCTTAGGCATATGGTCTTCGTTCATTAATATTAAGGGATTTATGGAAAACTCTTTGAGAATACTCAAGTGTCTAACTAGATCCCCATCGAAGAACCTCATGGATCGCTTGAGCCTCAAAGCACTTTTCATAGCATCCAATTGGATAAATTGATGTAGAGGAAGAAGATTGAGTAGAGCTTCTAAGGCTTTAGAAGGAGTGCTGCTCATAGCTCCTGTTATGGAGATGGTAGCAAGCCTTTGTAACTTGTTCAACTTAATTTGAGCCGTTTTTTGTTTTGTTTTCGGCCACCAGATAAGCGATGCATAAGTGATTCTGGGTTTAACTATTGCTGAGTATATCCAGTAAATCATATTTGGTTTAAGACCCCATTTTTTACCGAAGGTTCTTTTACAGACCCAAAAAGCATTTATTGCTTTACTTGCTTGTTGTTCGATATGCGTGTTTCAACAAAGTTGTTTATCTAAGGTAACGCCCAAATACTTGACGTTTGTAGATAGAGACAACTTTACGTCTCCTAGTTTTAAATCGGTGAAAGACACTTTGCGTCTTTTAGTAAATGCACCATGATAATATGAAGTTTAATGCGCTTTGCATTCTATCAGATATGATAGTATCGTACTTTCCGCGGACTATGATAACAATATCATCCGCAAATCCGATTGTTTCAAATCCTTTATGCTTCAGTTTAACGAGAAGATCATCAACTACTAGAGACCACAAAAGAGGGGACAGGACACTCCCTTGAGGACAGCCTTTGACAGCTATTACTTTTACTTCTGTGTCTCCAAGATTAGCTGATATTTCCCTGTTTGATAGCATTTCCACAACCCAATCGATTATACTTACATTGAAGCCACAATTTCTCATGGCATTCTTCATCGATAGGAAAGATGCATTATCAAAAGCACCTTCAATATCAAGAAATGTCGCTAAAAGAATTTCTTTGGTAGCGAAAGATTTTTCAATTTTTGTTACAAGAGTGCAGAGGTTGGAAAACTCGCAAAATGAATATATACGCCGAGCATCGGCAAACGGTTTTTATCATGATAAAACAGCTACGCGAGTGGTTCAATTCGCCTATAACAATGAGCATCATACACTCACGCTTCATAGCATCGCTGAATATACGAATATCGTGAGCAACGCAAAAGTGCAAATTACTGCTTTCTGGTGCTTGTAAAGCCACTAACACTACTTTAAACTATTCCCTTTTCGTGGTAATATTATTTTGAATACTTTCTGGCGTCCCCGGACATTCTATATCCGATAAATCGAACACACTCAATGTTCAATATTCAATTTTTGAACGAATTCTGATGTTCACATTGAGGTTCTGTTCGTGATAAAATTCAAAGCTGATGCGTGCATTATCGCCGAGGCAGGCGAATAGTGTGTGTTCATGAGGGATGTTCATCGATTCAAACGATCACTTTTTCGCGAATTCTCCAACCACTGCAAGAGTGTGAAGAGCTGTTATCGTTGATTTGCCTGCTTGATAAGCAAATTGTTTTTCAGTTGGTGGATCCACAGTTTGTCCATCATCCCAAATCGTTATCCTGTTTCTGTTGACATCTCTATCTTCATTACGATTCAACAGTTCATGCGGCCATCTCCGATCTTTCGGTAATCAGGTTCCCCTCCTTGTCGTTGCACATAACCGAAGTTGGCACAGTCCGGTTCCTGATTCCGTTGATCATTTTAAAGAAACTCCTCGTATCGTGCCTCTCGAAGCAATTCTCCGTTTCCGCAAGAACACGATCCAGCTGTTGGTGTCCCTTAGGACAGTGAAGTCTCTTTTCGGCAGCTCTAGCATCTCGGTATCTCTGTCTCTACTCTGTGAGCTCTGGCTCGATTTTTCTCGTCAGTCACTTGTTGGCATTCTGCGTCAAACTATTCATTGGAAATGGCTGAAGCAGTAAAACCCAAAACTTCTCGCGCTGTAATACTGATCGCATAGTGGATGTGCCTCCACTGCTCGTTCAGGTTCCTTCCAAGTTGTTCAGCAATCCGCTCTTCAATTTTCCGAGAGTACTCTGCAGCAACTTCTTCCGCTGATAACCGCCAAATGGTCAGTCGTATCTTGCTCGTTGATAGTCGCAAGAAACTGAGCTTACCCAGTGGAGCTAGTTCTTTGATTTAGCTCATCCCTAGTTGGCACCAGAACCAAACCGTCGAACGGTATCGAATTCCATTGAAGCGATTGAAGGTGCGGGAAGAGCGGCCACAAAACGAGCAAAGAGGCACAAAAAGTGATTCAACAGCATGACAACGATCGCCGTAATATTTCCAAACCCATTGATTCCTTCTTGAAAACCAGCAGAAAATAACCATTCCTTTTGAAAAGTTGGTACTGACTTTATCTTTTCATATTTTATCTAATCCTATTTTATCTTATCTTATCTTATGTTATGTTAACTTATCGTATTTTATTATATTTTATCTTATACGAGATCTTGTTTTATTCCTCTGAATTCAGACGATTTACCCAAAGTTTACTCGTAAGTTCAAGCTTAAACGTATTCAATTTCCGATTTGCTATGATAACAAATAAATCACAGCGACAATCTTGGGAAGTGTGTGGGATTAATCTTGAATTCCCATGATTTTCGCATGTTCAACTGTATACGGTACGCTTGCGTGTTGGACAACCTTCAACTGTGTTTATTTGCGAGCTGGACAACAAACGAAGGAAGTTTACTACAAAGTATTGAATTGGTCTCACATCGTGATTCCTTCAACTTCATTATTTTCCTTGTAAATAAAAGATTTTGAATTCCATGTAATTGTTTCTGTAGTAATAAAAACTGTTTCACCTAAACACTATTTGAAATTTTGTGTACTTTTAATTGTAAATGTTTGACTAAGAAAATAAACTTCATATTAAATCGCAAATGTTCAAAGTTATTCAAATTCGTAGGATCTGCTAGTTGTGTATGATTCTCTGTTGTCACGTTGTTTAGTTAATAAATTAAGTATTCAATATACTTTCACAATTATATGAAGGACTAACAAACCAATGACTATTTTTTATCAACACATGTATTTCTGATAACAAAAGTTTGTGTTCTACAGCAAATTGTGCAGCAATGAATGATTTTAATTGGTTGACCGCCCGCTGTTAGGAAGCGATCAATAATAATCACTCTACAAACTTGATTCTTTCGTAACCTTTATTTTTACTTTCAAGTAAAAAGCAGAGTAAAGTTTAGGTGCTCCATTTCGTTTCTGAACTTGACCTTCTGTTTGTATACGACAGACTTCGCAGCCAGCTGTAAGAGTACAGAACGATTGCGAGGCTAGTGCTACGATTCTATTGACTCTTAAAATCTCTTCCAACATTCGAACACGCGACTACTGGCTTGTTAGACTAGTGTCGTACCTCGGGACCAGCTGAATGACCACTTCTGAGCAGATTTACTTTATTGGGACCCAACTTGATTTGATGGTTTATATCGATTCTTCTTCGGTGAGCAAAGTACTTCATCCATATTTTGTTTTGACGAAAACGCAACACAGGTTTGAAACGTTCAATAAAAGACATAAAAATAATAATACAACTAATATTGGTTGCACGCGATCAGCTGACACAGCGATCGATTGTAAAGCTCGATCGCATATGTGAACCAATATTTGTTCGTTTGTTTCGGCGCCGAACAGGACGTGCCATTATATTGTTTGAGTGATTAAGCTTCCACGCGCGTCAGTTTTTTTTCCTCATAATTGACCCACAAAAGTGGTAGTGTTGCACTTAAAAGCTGGCAGTTACCTTTGATACGGTTGAACGACTAGTCTTGATCTTGAAAACCTGCTTTTATTGTAAACATCTAGCATTCATCAGTATGCGATTCGCGGAACGATAGTTACGTGTGAAAGTTATACGCATGCCGGTTTGCACTTGTTCCGCACTTCACTCCTCTTGTTTTAACCATCACATAAAAAGAAAACACTGCTCCAGGTTAATCAGCCGTCGTAATTTCTGCGGAGGCTCGTCTTCTCGAGAACCTTCCACAGCTGCTGTAATAAGCGGCTCCCCAGAAACAAGATCAGTCGAGAACTGGCTAAACCACTTTTGGGGCAATGATTGCTATCAGCACTACGTACAAATACGAAACGGAGTCAATTGATTTCTATGCTTTCTTGAATCTGCGAATTCAATTGTTCATCAAGTTAATAAATTATCTGAGATTTTCACACGACGAATCACAATTGTTGTGAATAGATTTTCTATCACCCAGCGTTTCTATCTTTCCAGCTAAGAAGCTATGAATACTCCGATATGATTGCGCGTTGAACGTCTACTGCCGCGGTCGGGCATCGAACTCGACGGGATTCTTGATCGGAAACCGACTTCTGATCATCGCCTAGTGACTGCAGTACCTAACTACACTTTTATCACTTTCAATTGGTCCGCTGGAAGTAGCGCGTCATTCATGGCGTCGCGCTCGGTTTGTAGTGCGAAAAATCAAATGCGCTCGCGCGCGATGGCTGATCGAATCGTACTGCTGGCTGCTGGCGCGTTCGCCGCCTGACGCTGCGCTGTCCGTTGAATGATCCACGAGGCCCGCTTCATCGCATGTTGTTGTTCCGACAGTGATCGTTGTTCAGCATGTCACCGTTGTAGGAACTGACGCCATGCCGGTCGGTGGTTGGTGGCATGGTGGTTTTTGCACGCGAGTCGGAAGACCATAAAATGACACTTTTTATCTTTCACATACCAGGAATGATTGTTAAATCGGTTGAGAAGCACTACGTTCAGTTCCACTGATCAGCACGGTTTGGGAACGTAGTGACTTTATTTTAAGGCGCTCAGAAGTATCATATCTATTACATGGAGGAATGTTTTAATTTTCATCGATCATTTCAACATCACGTACATATTTGTTTGATTGAGATGAATATTTCATTTTTCGATTGAACTGCTCTTTGAATTGCACCTACAGACCTACAAATATTTCCATCAAATTGAATTGATCTTATCGCCAGAGTTGTTAGTGCTTTCTGTTTCTGTTTTATGGTTCCATCATAATCGGTATACTCAATGAAATTTACTGTTAAATCATTTGATTAATCTGTAATCTTTAATTACAAAAATCTTTAAAAAACAATTCAGTTTGAAGTTAGTATTTGGACGTTTCGAAAAATAGTGAAATATTTAGTAATATTTACTTTTCATATAGACTACTGTTTTGCTTATAATAAACAGATAGATTGTAACTGCTAGCAGATTTAATAATATTTCTCTATCAATAAGTTTTACGATTCGATTTCTAATTGAAATAAATCATGAATATATCGGCAGGTTTGTCGATTAATGAAGCAGTAGTTTTTCACTTAGTAACAGACTGTATTTTGGTTCTGATGACTAGGAATTTTCAATCGGAATTTGAATTTTGATATTTGCTTTAGGGAGAAATAGTAAAATCGTGCAGTTTGTTTTGTTAAAACTATCAGCCGGTTAGTGTTTGCCTTGTGTAAACAAGATTCTATTCTTTGCTGAACATCGAATCGTGATAAGGACGGCAAAAATAAAAGCATCATTTCAACTCAGTTTGATTACGTGACATGCATGCATGTTTATGAATTAGTACGAAGGGTAAAGGGAGAAAATGTCTTAGAACAGCTTTTATGCCACCGTAAACTAAGAATATTGGAATGCATTCTGCTAGAGAAGCTACAGAATTGATCAGTTTGGAGGAATTGTGCGTCTTTACAAGATCTTTTTAAAAAACAAAATTGAAATATGTGTGTGGTAAAAATTGGAATATTACAAAATGTATAAAAAGTCTATGACGACTATCTCGTCGTGTGTAAGATTCGCGCAAGGTTGTCGAACGCAGCGAAGGCTCGTACAGAGAGAACACTGCGTTTCAACATCCAGCAGTTGACGGCAGATGGCGTGGCAGCGGAAAGCTTGATCAACGAAGCTCAGAACAGCGAGAGAAAAGGGAGAAGATATAAGTGGGCTATGAAGGAACCTCAGTGGTGTCATTGAAACAACTGGCGAAAGAGGTGGTAGGCACGTCGCGTGGAAGACAGTGTAACAGCTGGTTTAATGCCGAATGTCTGAGAGTGACAGATAAGAAGTACCTACTAGGCTAGGAGTCGTTTGCTCACTAGGGCTACACGACGGAACAGATAAAGGTATAGAGAGACTAGAGATGTGGGAAAAAGAACCAACAATGATGTGCAAAGATACTACTGGCAACCTGCTTACTGACAAAACCGCGGTAGTAGCCAGATGGAAGGAACACTTCCGAACATTGTTGAATGAAGAGTTATTTTAACTCTTGTGGGCGATGGCTAAGTTGTGGAGAACCAACACAGGAGAAAGTGGGGGAGGTAATCAGTGAACTGAAAAACGGTAAGGCTGCTGGGAAGGACGGTAGTCCGGCTAAACTTCTAAATGTGGAGAGCGACTGACTACAATGAGCGGAAACCCATTAGATTGGCAGTATCTCACCACATTTCTGAAATCGTCACTGGCAGACGGTTAGTCATGTGGTAAGTATGCAGAATAGTAGATAAAGCGGCTATGGACATCATCCACGACGAGTTCTACTGTGACTGCACAAATATCTCGAGTAATCAGATCAGAGATAAGGCATGCTCTTATTGACCTAAGTAACAATATGCATTCCCTGGGCATCAAACGAGGATTTGTAATACCAGAAGAAGCAATCAACCGAATCATTGTCAGTATCTGGGAGGAAGTACAAATTGGAAGTACGTTTTGTGCAATTCTGCCTATGAGTGAGTTTGCGCATCTGAACTGAAATGCAGTGGCTCTCGGCTGGTTTTCACACCGTAGATTGCTGCTTCAATTTCAGCCAGATGATGCCGTTTAGAGTTACTGTGCAGCTGTCTTAGCCACTCTGGCTCCGCTCGCACCATGCCTGCTTTCACCTCGTCGATCGTCCTCCATTTTTCATTCGAAATTCACTGCCTCCCTGTGCTATACGCTTTGTCAAGGGATTTGTCACTAATCGTGATGAAAAAGTGTTTGATGCCTTCTCCTGAAACCTCCTTCTCCACTTTCGGCTGAGGCAGATGTATTCCATTTGGTTTTCTGTTCGGGCATCGCGGGAAACTCACGTGACCTTGTATGCTGGTCGATAGGCGAGGAGCGAACCATCAATCACCATGTTGTTATTAGTAAAGAACTCTGCAAATAACTCCCTATTTTCGTTCGTCTTCTCCAAGGCTACTCTCGGAACTTCTGTCATATTAATATATGCACACCAGCCTAACTGGACGTTGCAGCCAATGACCCACAGAGTAGGATCATTGATGCTTATACCGCTAACTGTCTGTTAATCATGCGGATAGTCTGCCGTGACGTGCCCTGGTGGAATGAATCGCTCAGCAGCCCTCCAAATACACCAAATACAACGCAGAGCTACGGAAAGCCAAAAAAAAGTCCAGAGTCAAGTTTTCAGCTCCTTTGAACCAATGAAGTCTCCAGGTCTTCTTAAAAAAGCGGACGAGATTGTAATGCCCGAGCTCATCAAGCTATTTGTGCTAGCTTTACGTTGGGACATGTCTCGGCAAGTTGGTGGAAAGTCACCCTGACTTGGGTGTTCATTCCAAAAAAGATAAAACCATACCAAAAACTTTCAGACCAATTAGTCTGACATCAACGCTTCTCAAGTTGATAGGAAAAATCACGGATAATCACATCCGTAATGAGTTCTTAAAGAACTCCCTTCTGCGTGGCAATCAACATGCTTACCAACGCGGTAAATCTACGGAAACCGCACTTCTTTGCTTAGTGACGCTGATTGAAAAGTCGCTCCAATATCAAAAGACGGCACTGTTTGCTTTTCTTGACGTTGAAGGCGCTTTCGACAACACGCCCTTCACTTAAATTAATACGGCTCTTCTAATAAAGGATAGTAATCCTTCTTCTCCTCCAGCTTTTACCAGCGATCAAAGGATGTGCTCAAGCAGGAGTTCTCATCCCCTTGCTTTGGTCACTGGCGGATTGTTTGAGCGATTGTACGGCCATCCAATTGGTCATGACTGTTTGGCTCTCCCATAGTTTCAGCTCACCCTTCAGAGTTGGAGCCACCTCGTCTGTCGACTCACTACGAGTCGGCGTATTGAGAATAGACGACGAACAGGGCTAGGTATTCTTCCCCTATTCTCCTATTTTCCTCTCCCCCTCCTTCGTTTCTTTGTTTTTCGGCAGAGAGAGCATGCACTGTAAGAAACCGTTCACTGCATCAGCGACCGGCTTGATGCAGCAAGGTCAAATTACTGTGGAGATCGGGAACCGGCAGGCTGTTGTCGTTTGTAGGCACCCCGAAGTTAAATTTCGTTGTGTCTCCTATTGCTATATTGCCATAGAGGTGCTCATTGAAATACTGCTTCCACCTGTCGATCGCCTCGCGCTCGTTTGTGATTAGATTCCCTCCCTCGTCCCTACACATATCAGCTATAGGTGTGTAGCCCTTACGAGTTTGGTTCACCTTCTCGTAAAACTTGCGCGTGTCATTAGCCCAGAATAGTTCTTCCAGCTCCTCACTATCTCTGTCCTCCTTCTGGCGCTTATTCCTCCTCAAGGTCATGGTCAAATCATTCTGCGCTCGTCGATACTTGGCCAAATTCTCTCTCGTGGATATGCTTAGATAATTTTTCCAAGCTCCTTTTCCTCTCTATCGCTTGCTGGCATTCCCCGTCAAACCAATCATTTCGTGTACTCGAGGTTTCCTCTCCTAGTACCGCGGTTGCTGCCTCGTTGACGGCCGAGCGTATCATACTCCATCCGTTTTCGAGGGTCGAAGCATCTAGCTCCACAGAGGGATGCAGAGCTTCATCCAGTACGCGCGCGTATTTTTCAGCAACTGGCGGGTTGTTTAGCTGAAGAATGTTTAAGCGAGGAGGGCGGCTTTGTCCCGAGGTATAAACTGTCGATAGTTTTAGCGTACGTGTACTGCTACTAGGTAATGGTCCGAGTCGATAAGCGGCCCCCGTAGGGAGTGTACGTTGGTGATTTTCGAGAAAAATCGGCCCTCGATGAGAATATGGTTGTTGATCAGGTGATCTCCAGGTGGCTTTGTGGATATCTTTGTGGGGAAAAAAGTGCTTCTTACCATCAAGCCTCGGGAAGCTCCAAAGTTGGCCGTTATCGTTCGTGTCGGTGTGCAGGCTTTGGGGCCCGATCACCGGTCTATACATTGCTTTCCTGCCGACCTAGGCGTTGTCCACGATGACGATCGTGATGTCCTGTCATAAGCAGCTGTCGTACGTAGCCTCCAGCTGCGCATAGAATGCTTCCTTCTCGTCATCGGGTCTACCTTCGTGTGGACAATGCTCGTTTATGATGGTGTAGTTGAAGACGTTTTATTTTTAACACGCACATCCTCTCGTCGAACACTTTCTAGCCCATTACGGGATCCTGCATTTTGCCCAACACTACGAAGCCCATTCCTAGCTCGTCGGTCACTTCACCGTTCTGGAAAACTTAGGCTTTACCGCAACGGATCCCCCACTCCTTTTCGCCTTTGCGACAGGTCTCCTGCATTGCCATGATGCCAAACTTTCGGGGTTCTAACTGATCGAGCAGCACCCAGTCGCCTCCCACGAAATTTTGAGATCTGCAGATCTGCGATCCTTATTTCGTCGCCTTTGTCCAGGCCAAGGCCCCCAGGGCCCCACCCCCTGGCTACGTGCCTGCTTCGTGGCCGGTTGTCAGCAGACCCATGCTATCGTCATTTCAAGTCAACCCGGTAACAATGTGACAGCTCCCATACAAATCAAACGTACCTAAAACTGCTGGTTCATGGTTCACAACAGATATTTGAAAGCGGCGTAAAAATCAAAGAAAGAGCCTATTATCATTTTTTTTGGCAAAAAATTTCTTGTGCGTATAAGAACTGAATTGGTTGTTACGTGTTATTATATGCCAACTAGCTCAGAATGATTGAAAGCAATTTTACATACTAATTGTGTATATTATACGAATCAATGACGGCTCCTTGAGCCAGCTCCTAACGGCCCTACGCTTTACTTGGCCCTCATTTCACTATGTCTTAAACTAGCTTACTTGAGTATGGGACATGGTTCCCGCAAACCTTCGCGCCACGTTGTTGATCGATGACCTTTATGTGGCACAGACTGATGCTCGTTTCACGTGGCTTTCGTGGCACGGTTCGTGTGCTGGCTGTGACCTAGCTCTCGCAGACGCACTGGATGATCTCTGGATGATCTCTAGGGGCACTTTCTATCCGCTTGCTGTTGTCGATCATGCACGCCCTTCCGGGATCGGTACCTTGAATTAAAGATAGGGAAAACGACCCTACGATGTCGTAGGTCAGCTTAACCAGTCGTGCCTTAGTGCTGTGCCACTCACCCTTGAAGGGGTCCGTTTTCGTGCTGCTGCAGAATGTTGAATCTGAACAGGTGTCGTTTCCTGCTGTGATGACAATTGTTCGTTAGATAGGATTCTGCTTAATATTGCCGTTCACTTACAGCGTATATCGTCGATCTGACCCTGAAGGTGCGTCTTGCACGTGTACACGTGTATCAACCTCTAGTCGAGCCAAAGTGCACTGCACTGGTGTCGTCGAACTGAGGTCCGCTGATTTAACTGAGCGTCTGTCGTCGTTATGACCCGGCAGATGAGTATTTCGACGTTGGCTTGTACGTGAACACGGGCACCGACTTTCAACCGAACGCAGTGATGCTATGCACGATGTCCTGACGCTATGAAACGAACGCCGCTGGTTCTGCTGAGCTTTTATCGTCGATGTGACCCGGGAGAAGGGTTCCGAGGCGGGCCTACACGTGAACACAGGAAAATCTCTTGACTGAGCGGACTAGCTCACTGCACGACACACTAGCACTACTTTTGCCTATTTCCAATGGCAATTCTGGCGGGTTTCGGCTGATGTCTGCTGATCGAGCGAATCACGTCCGCGACATGTGATTTTCGCTTTTCTTCTGTCTGCGATCTGAGCTAGCGGAACTGCCGTTTGACGTTTCGCTGTGCGTTGTGTGCAAGAAAATCGCTTGGTTGTGTTTGTTTTCAAAGTAGAATTCGAAGAATTGCTTCGGTTTGCGGGGATAGTCCACTTAATAATCTACACTGAATTAAATGGGCTTGTTTTCTTTTTGCTGCGATAACAAAATATTCTGCATACGCTACATGGTTTATTATTTCAATAGAGCATTTTACGAACTGACAACATTATGCCAAGTACCAAAACGTTTCCGTGGTAATGAC
Organism: Sabethes cyaneus; assembly: GCF_943734655.1. Taxonomy (NCBI): domain Eukaryota; kingdom Metazoa; phylum Arthropoda; class Insecta; order Diptera; family Culicidae; genus Sabethes; species Sabethes cyaneus. The sequence goes on along the minus strand of NC_071354.1, from coordinate 76,892,856 downwards.
AATAGCAGCATAACTGGTTCTTCTGTCATAATAAAATGGTCCTAATGGTTCTGTCATGTAGCAGAGTGTTTTTTATACAACTGAAACAATCTCTATAGTTTGGATCTATTCTTGAATTTTGTTTCATTTGTTCATTTTGAATTGCGCAGCGGATAACTTTTAATGAAACACGCAATATTTAAATACTTTAGACCAGACAACTCGTACACAAGAGTAACAATCTTGTGATAAATACCGCTTTTTATCTTGTAAAAAATTAATCAAGCAACTCACTAAGAATTCAAACAGTTTTGCCGAAAACATGAAATAATGCCGAATTAGTTAATACGCACTTTTCGAATCGTTGTTCAGACAGCTTTTTGCGTTCACATTTAACGTAACAAAAGTGAACATTTCCTTTGGAAATCGAAGGTACGTCAATTTTGATCGGCACGTAAAAATGATCGTCGCGACATTTTTGATATTGGCAGGTGTTATGGGAAACTGTTAATAACTGTCACTTTGTTACGGGGTAGTTTCAAGTGAAACACTTGTCAGCCCGTGATAAAAAATGATACTCTTCAAGTAGAATGATTGACAAGCTTGTTTGTTTTTACTGGAGTATGAAGAAAACCAAACCAAATTCGATTCGCTGAAAAGTGTATGTATTTGAAATTATTATCAGATTAGTCGATTTACAAATAAAATTGAAGAAGCTAGTGCTGTAATAAAATCATTGCTACAAGTGAATAACAAAGTTAGAGTGAAAATATTATCCAGTTAGTTAGTTAGTTGTCGCAATAAAACTGTACCGTTAGATTAGAGTGGATAACCTGAAATACTTTACCAGTATGTTCGAGAGAAACTTATGCTCTTACGGTGGTGGTCTTTAGAACTAGCCGAATGGTGAGAAAGTTGACAGTTTGCTTGAAGAATCGGAAAAAGTTCACTTTTTTAATTTTATCACTGTAGTGAAACAATGTACAAGTGCAATTATTTTTGCAAAATGTAAGAAAATTGAGTACTTTATTTTTGGTATATACTTTGTCAGTGGTTTGTTTACAGTATATACGAGAAAATAATGTTTTTGTATATTTGTGCGACAAAAGACAGGTTATATATCACGGTAAATTATAAAAATCCACGTGCTCAAGTGGTAAAAAGCTAGTTTTTTGTGAACTTAACATAAACCAGGCTACTGTAAGCAAGATACAGGATAACCAAGGAGAACATTCCTATTTTCATGCAATGCCGGAGCAACGTGTTTCGCCAGGACTGACAGATGATCGAATCTCTAGAACTTTGACCGTTACAAAACAAGCATAAAGATTTTGCAAAGTAGAAAAACGTTCCAATAATATACAAAAACCGATTTAGGATCACTGCTGTGTTCGAGTTAAGTCGCCACACCACCTTTAAAGTATTCTTCAAATTTATGCTCTTTCAATTCACTATTTTAAAAGTGTTTTTAAAACACCTTGCAAAACAACAAATTTCTTACAAAACCCGATAAAAATTTAGTAAAGTTTTCTATCGAAAACTAGTTAAAAATTAAATCTACTGAAATTTTTTTATGAAATATACCGCATTTGACGTTTGTTTTTATCACCATCGCAGCAGGTAGCGCCATGGTGGCAGTTTTTACTCAAAAAGGTCAATAGTAGGGGAATGTCGTCGTGGTTGGGCCGCCTTTTGACATTCGCCCATAACTTCCGTTTCAAAAAGAATTTTTAAAATCTAAATAGATCGTTGGAAAGGTCTAAGAATAAGCTATATTTCTGGAAAATCTTGAACTGATTGCTTAAAAAATAATAAACTTATAGGCATTTACGTGAAGACAAAAAATGTTGTCATACTCGGGCTACGTTGTACAGGTTGGGCCACCGCTCCTAATCCAAGAAATACGTATTGAAATTCTAAGTAGAGACATTAATAGAATGAATTTCGAGAGCAACGGCCCATTTAAGTATAAATATCCTGTTTTAATAACATCTTTGCGAAATTTTTGGTGATCCTGTAAAATCAATATTACTTCAATCGCGTTTTCCGAAGTGTACTACTGCAATGAAAAATCAACAACAATCTAGGTTTTTATTGTACTAATTTTGCTTTATTCCATCACATTTCCCGCGACTGACGTTCTCTAGCGAATATTGCGCTTCTGTGCTTAAAATTATGGCCCAACCATGACTACACAAGTGGCCCGACCTTTACAATAAGCGCTTTTGTAGCATTCCCCCTTACCCTACCCAAACACTTAACTGGGCAGGATTTTTCAATAGCCTTCGAATAGAGCACAACACACTTAATAAATTTTCAATATTTATCCCGATAATTGCATTTCATGAATCATTTCTTGAAGAAAAGTTAACTGCACCTGGAAAACTTTTTTTGTACTGATTCAATCAGTGAATTCAGTACGCGTATTTTGAATACACGATTGAAACTCACAATGTTGTGAAAAGTTAGCTGTCACAGTAAGAAGTTTTACAGTGCTTGTAGGGTAACCAACGTATTTTGGACCCCCTCAGCAGCTGTATATAATTTGGACACTTACAGCAAAATCAAATGCAAGTGTCCAAATTATGTACAGCTTCTGATGGGGTCCAAAATAAGTTGGTTACCCTACATAGGTATCACGAGTTACTAAAACTGAAAAAATTGAGGTGGCCCGACCATAACAGTGGCCCGACGATAACGACAATACCCTACTTATTCGTAGATTGCCAAAGCGTGCGGTCGTAAATTTCGGGTTCGAGTTAGCACGAAACCAGGTTAAATTATGAATTCGCCATACACATAAGTTACCCTGTGTAATGTCAGTTGTTCAATTTTATGCCGCATTTTCCTTAGTTAACCCACAGCAGACGTTGTAATATACATTTAGGCGTTTTCGATTTGATGGTGAGTACACGAAAGCGCAGCCAAATGTGCTTTAATCTACAAACTGCATACCTATGAAATAAGTAAACAGAAAAATTTTCTTTAATGAAGCGGGATTAGCATGTTGGAATGGACCAGGTTAAGGAATTCCCTACCGTCCCTCCATCAATTGTAGAACCACCGTTTCAAAAAAAAATATTAATATTAATGCCTGATCGCATTTCAAGGTCAAAGACTAAAAAACACGAGTTTGGTCTGTATAAATGTAGTTAAAGCAATATAATTTTTTTCATATAAATAGTGACCAAATCTATCTGTTTCTCTATTATCATAAACTTGTAATCAGTGGTGTGTATCTAGGACCGGACATGTGATTCCGATTTTTTTATTTCGCTTTTGTATTAGAACTCTCATAATATTTTAGGGCAGCAAAAACTGTTAATTGTTAAAAGTATTTAATTTTCAGTTTCAGTTTATCTACGTATTGTGAATTATAAATAAAAAGCTTTCAATTTGGGAGAACTTCAATTAAACGGTTGCTGGGTAGTCCAGAAGAATGGTCTTCTACATGTATTTAAAACAAAAAAAGGAATTAAGCTATTAAATCAATTTGCCAATTATGTAATGAATAAAATTCTATTAGAAAATGTGCACAAAAGAGGAACAATTATCGAATAAAGTGAATGGGAACTTGTCATCAACATGCTTGTATATCAATGGAGTGTTTAATCAAAGATCTTTAAATGGCATATTGTTTTATTTTTCTCCTTTTCCAGGGAAACATAACTGCACTGCTCAACGTAACATAAAACTATTATCTGCACCTCTCTCTCTCTATTCAATTGCACAATTTATCTTGTCCACGAGAAGAGAAAATATAAACCAATTGAAGATATTTACAACCCTAGCTAATAATACTTTTCGATTGCTCACCTAATCACTAGTTGACTATCATTAGAAATGAGATTCTTGCAAGTGTGTCTTTTCCGATACACCCAGCTAAATGTATGTACAAATGCGCCGTTGATTTGTTTCCACAAATGGACTGGTTCATAGCCGAGGAGCATTCCTGCACCACGCAGATTGTTGCGACGCTGGTGGATGATGTTAGAATGTTTCTGGTATTCGGGAATCTTTCGGTGGATCTTTTTGCTTCTGATTTGGCTCGTTCCACTTCTGTACTGCTGCGGAACCGAACAGGATGAAGACGAACGCCGGGATGATGTAGGCCGCGGCACCGATACCGAAAACATACTGCCACTCGTCCATAGTACTTCGATCGGCGGTGAAATGTGCCACCAGCATGGGCGTGATGAAACCGCTGGTAGTGCCAACGAAGTTGATGATTCCGTACAGCGTGCCAGCGAAGTTCGGCGCCAGATCCTGGGAGTTTTGCAGGTTGGTCATGGTTGAGGCACCGTTGAAGCCTAGCGACAGGGTGATTATGGCGACACATACGTAAGGGTCGAAGCCGGCAAAGATCAGTCCCACAAGAAATAGACCAGGGATTATGTGAGCTGCAATTAAAGTAAAATTAGTCTATCTTTTTTTTCACTATACCGAGCCCTACTCGGCGAGCCAATCATGGAAGCTAACAGTCATTGGACTAATCATAGGCGATGTGCTGCAGGTTATTAATACATCATGCACATATTGCAATCCGCGAATGGCAGTGCATTTCTTCGGCGGTTGATTTTCCGGCCTTTGAATCTCGGGCTGGCTATTTTTAGCCCGCCGTGGAAGGTAGTTAGCGAGTGCTATTCATGAAGCAACATTAAGAGGGCCATTTGGATTGCAATGAGAGGCAATTTTTATTTCTTATTCAATTTTCATCAGCAACCATTCATGTGTTGCAGACCCGAGGTTGACTATTGAGGTTGACGGCGACGAATAAGTTTAATGTTCTGCGAGCCGCGAGTTTTTTTTTTTCAAATTAGTGTGTATCTATAAATGTTGAAACTGCACACATTCAGATCTAGTTAGAGAATACTACCTAGTGGAAAACGGGTTCATCACTTTTGCGGAAATCAAATCTATTACGTCAGACTGACACCTTCATGTTAAGACAGCACTAACTTAACAACTTTTACTTCTTTTATTGTACAATTTATTTTACTTAGCAGTATCAAGGAATTAAACTTTATGGTAGATTGAATATTTTTCGTATTCGATATGGGAAAATGGGCAGCTTGTCGATTGACGTTCTTTAAAAGTGAAGGCAGCTGTCTAATGAGCATCTAGCTATACGTTGTTGTTGCAATTGTTTAGTGCATTGAATATCGTCGACCTTGTTTCTTATCCAAGACATGAAGAGATACTATATTTACTTATGTTCCGTTATTTTCTTCGTCTTTCGGAAAGACTATCGTTATAAAACGTTATCCAAATCTCTGACTTCATTAAAGTCAAATCAATACAAAAACCTTATACCTTATAGGTTGACCCTTTTGACACCTCGTCAAGTGTTCGGGAGTAAGCCTCTCAGTTGGCCTCGAGGTATGATACTGGTCTAACAAGACCAGTGCCGTCGCATGTTGAAATCTCGGCTGGGATCAATAGGATCGTAACACTAGCCACGCAATTGTCCTGTACTCTAACAGTTGGCTACGAAGTCTATCGTATAAAAAACAGAAGGTCAAGTTTCGATAACGGAATGCAGCACCTAGGATTTGCTTTACTTTGTTGTGACCTTTATAATATAATCTTTATAATATAATATATATTTATATTATAGTTCTCGATCAGAAGTGACATTAGTGACATTGAGTTGGAAATTTATTAGGTATGCTCATGCTGGCTTCAAGACAGCAGCGTACAATTAACCGTAATAAAACGGAATTATATACTGTCTAAAAGAAATATTCCAGAAAAAATTATTCGGAAAAAGGAGAAATTCTTTGTAGCCTTGCTAACATAATACTTGATCGTACAATTATACCTACCCATAATAAAATGTTTCAAAAATCTAAAGAAATCAACAAATGTATGATTATCACACCACTCAGGTGTTTGAAAAATAAACCAAAACCTTGGAGTTAAAAGAGTTAAACGCCGCACAGAGAGCGATTTATGGTTCAACCAGTTTAATCCTTCTTTCTACCGGTACGACCAGCTGTTCGAAGCTCTCTAGAAAACACGTGACAATCGTACGTGGTCAATGCAAAACTCTCTTGCAAGCACGAATTGCCGGTTTTTTTTATTTCGGAATGAGGCTCTCGCTTGCTAGGCACTGTCACGGAGGAGGGGCTGGTCTTTTAAATCTATTAATAGGGTCGTTGCAATGGATGATCCTGCCTGGGAGTTGCCAGGCGCGGCAAGCAGCCAGATGGTGGTTTATATCGAAACAAGTGTTTTCGTTTTGATTACGATGTTTTGCGCTTGACCATACGAGTTAAGCTGGTAGTTTTCCGCTCGTGTGCAGTGGCATGATTTTTGTTTTACGATTTACGGTTGCGCTTGTGCAAATTCCGATCGTTTCTCGAGCGCGACAGGGTAACGAATTGATTGATGTGGGACAACCAGTCGTTCGATAATTAATCGTACTGATGACCACGGGTTTCCGATGGAGAAATTTGCTAATGAGTCAATTGTGATTGTACGAGATTGAGATTTTAGATTTTCTTTTTTTCTTCTAGTTTATCTAGATAGATTTTGGAAATGTAATGAAAGTGACGTAAAATTTTTGTAGTAATTGTAGCGACTTTTACAAATTCTAACGAAAGGGATTTGTAAATATTTTGTGGATTGTCCAACCTTATTGAAGGCTATTTCAATCGCATTGAAAGCTGAAAAAAGCATGTGCTAACAGATTTTTCAACAGATGTGTCTCGAATTAAATACAATTGATCCATTGCTGAAAATTCAACTGTTGAAATAAAGCAATAACGCTGGATGTCTACACTTTGATTGCACAGTTGGTATACCACTATGAGGGCTCAACTGAAAGACAACTGTCAATTTGTTGTTGAGTTTATTATAGAGTGGTTTAACCGACGGGTCATTCACCACATTCACTGTCAATTTGATATGGTATGATTGTTAGCTTCGACAATGTTGAATTGTTTCGACTGGTGTCGCATGTTCTTTGAATACTTACAGAAAAGACAGAATGACTTGCGGATCGTCGTAACAGAAAGCAGAGATTTCTTTCTCAAATAGTCTCCGATACTACCGAAGCCAAAGGCAGCTATCGCTCGAGCCAGGTATGGCAGAGCCGCCAGGAATCCCGCCTTGGCTAGCTTGAAACCGAGAACCTGTAATAGTTGAAAAATAATTGCTTCTAGCTTAATCCCACTATATGAACTTCAGGACGTACCTCACTCATAAATTTAGGAGCAGCCGTGATCAGAAAGTAGAGTCCCCACAGATTGCCGAAGTGGAGAACCAGCAGAGCCAGAAAGGGAACCGAAGTCATTATTTTTACCACCGGTGGCAGCAGGTTCTGCTTGGAAACAGCATCGCCGAGCGCCTTTTCGATAAATTCTCGCTCTTCCTGTTTGATGCGTGGATGCTGGCTAGGCGAATCTGCTACCAGGATAAACCAGATGAACGCCACGATGACAGTCAGTACAGCTGGCACGTAGAAAGCGAACGACCAGCCAAGGGTTTCGATGAGAACGCCCACCAGTGGCCAGGTGATAACGGTTCCGAAAGTTCCACCCATGAGGGCCGAAATGAATTTACCCTTCTCGTTCGGTGGTGCCCATTTGGAGACTAGCTGGTGAAGTGCTGGATATAGGACGCCCTGATAAAAAATGATAAAAGTGGAGTTAGCTGGATCGGGTCATCATTTTTTATATACAGTAACATTGTGCTGGTGTAATTCTACGACTCAAAAACAACGAATGTTACAAGTTTTATAATGTTTACGTAATGTAAATAAAGTAAGTAAATAAATAGTAAGTAAGATAAATAAATGAAAAAAGTTTTGTTTTAACAGAAAATTTAATGAAATGGTAATTTCAAAATGTAAAAGATTAATTGAAAATAATCTTCAATGGTTCAATGGGCAATGGTTGATCACAAATATTGGTATTTAAAAAAGTGAGGAGATATTTCTTGATATGTATTTAATGTTTTCTTGTTTACTTCTAATTATTTCAATATAATTTATGCACCTATTTCAAAATAGTATCACACACTGCGAGCCGTGTTAAAATGTTCCACTCCATTTATAGGACTCACACGCTCTCGGTTTCGGTGCCTTTTGGCCATACGCTACTGAAACGAATAAGGCACTGCACCATAGAGCCAATTTCTTTTATATGGTGCGATGTTATAATTGTTCGGAGCGCACCGTGCAACTCCGTGCTAGAGTACGGCAGCAGAGCCTTGAAATTTATTAATCCATTTATTTATTAAAGGCACGCTTTGTTTCTCATAAATATGTTGGTTGTTACCGTATTGCACCGATAACCAAATAGCGAATAAATAAATAAATGAGATGGGAAATAACGAAGCACAAAATCATGCAAGATTCCATGGCACCGTGCTCAACAGTACCGAGCCGAGGATCAAAACAAGTATAGTACATCGCATGTAGCATCGACACTGCGTTTAATTCTCAAAAGCACCCAGTGCGGCGCATAGACGAATTTGTAGGAACAGTGTCGCATTGACCAGTGCACGAATAACCAACCCCGATGTGGAGAGGCTCTTTTGAGCTTTTGAGCGTCTGTTCTCCGTGTTAGTAGCGGATCAAAAAGCCCTCTAAACATCATGTTAAGGGTGGCCAATCATGTTTCTCGCCCAGTGTCGGAGTCTAAACAGCGCTGTGAACAATGGTGCTCCTGCGAGACAACCTAACTTCTCTCATTCATCTCACTTCTCTCACGCGCCCTATTCTGGTAGTCAACCTCACCTTCACCTAACAACCCCCATTTGTACAGTCACCCAGGTGAGCGGAGTCACCTAGGCGCAAGTTGTGAAAAATTTAGGTGAGGTGATTGTGAGAATAGGGCCCGAGACAAGGTGATGGGGTCGCGGGGCCTTGTAAGTCCCCGTCATACAGAAATAACTATATATTCGGACCGGTGCAGACAGTTCAACGTAGCGAAAACGGACAGGACCATGGATTTTAAACTCGGGAAGTTGAACTGCCGATCTGTCATCTTCAAATAAAGTACTTGAGTGCTTCTTGACGTACTGGTGAGCCACGAGTTCGACATCGTAGGGTCTGCAGGTGAGCTGGGAGGTTCATACGTTCAGGGAACGGAGGTGGCCAATCAGTTCTTAAAGGTGCAGGTTGAGAATCAAGGGCCGGTTTTTCAACATACGCATCATAAGCGTGCACAACTTTCGACCATGTTATGTTCGACCTCCGGCACTTCACAGACATCGTTAATGCCAGATTCTATCGAAGTGTTAGCGGTGACTCGGACGATAACCATACTTTCCGTTGTGAACAATATTCAAGACCGACACCAGAGCCTCGGCTAAATCTCGCACGTCTGAAATGGCCTGACGTCTTAATAAGTTACGAGCATTCGCTTCCGGAAAAGCCGCTTCCGCCAATGATCCGTCCCGAGACCTGTTGTAGGAACGCCATCAAAACAGAGTTTAGCAGCGTAGCAGAGAATATTTTCGGGTACGTGGAACGAAATCAGTGGAACGCCTGACATGGTGATGAATGTAGGAGGATGATTGATGCCGAGAACGTTGCACTCGCGAGAAAGGTGCATAATTGTACTCGTTAGAACGTTAGCTGCATCTTTCTTAGAAAGCACAGAAGCTTTACCTACCGGAAACTCAACGCTTCTCGCAAAGGCTAAATGTGTCGAGCTAAGAAAGATAGTTACGTGGAAGCATTACTTCGATAAACGCTGTAATGGCGCACTGGCAGCGAACCATGATGGCCAATTCAATCAGCGCTACATGGAAGAGATGATATACCCAATGGTAGATAAAGTTAAGGACGCCATCATTCAGTTGAAGAATAATGAATCAGCTTGATAGGGTGGCATCAGAGTGGACTTTATCAAACACATTCCATCAAGAAGACTGGCAACTCTGCTAAAAGTCGAGCGACAATAACAGCAATGCTATCTGCCGAGTTAAAGTTTAACTTTCACGTACTAGTGTGTGTATATTAGAATATGGATGTACACAAACACGTATTCAATGCATTGCCATGCTCGCATACATATTTTCCCACCAATACATGTACACACAGCTTCAACTTTTGTCGGGAGGGGTGCGCTGTTCCTTCTGTTGCTCGTCATTTGTATGGGCGCGACGAAGAGATGCCAGTCTTCTTGATGGAATGTCTTTGACTTTATTAAGATGCGCCTGGAAAAACTATGTAGTGTACCCTATAGTTACTATATATATAGTTCGGCGGATAGAAAACCAGGCGAATTGGCATCCCTGATTTATGAAATTTTTTGAAATTATGGTGAAATGTGCAGGTTTTTACGAAAAATATTCACTGGCGGGTGTTGAAAATGACTAGTTCTATGAAAATAAAGTATGTTTTTTGCCTTTCTACTATATAAATATATAGTATAAAGGTATAGAAATCACTTGGAAAATCGAAAATGGAAAGAAGGTCCTGCGGGCCGAATGTTATATACCATTCGACTCAGTTTCGAAAACTGAGCATTTTCTGTGTGTGTGTATGTATGTGTGTGTGTGTGTGTGTGTGTGTGTGTGTGTGTGTGTGTGTGTGTGTGTGTGTGTATGTAACGCTTTCAATCTCACTCACTTTTCTCGGAGATGGCTGGACCGATTTTAATGTTCTTAGTGTCAAATGAAAGGTCTAGGTGTCCCATTGGTCGCTATTGAATTTCATACTGATCGGACTTTTAGTTCAAAAGTTATGTATAAAAATACGAAAAATATGGGACTTCATTATCTTATAGATCCCTTAACCGATTTGAACAAAATTGATTGCATATGAAAGAGGAGCCTTACAAACCCTTAACTTCCAAATTTCATGACGATTGGACCTGTAGTTTGAAAGTTACATAAAGAAATGTGAAAAAATAGTGGTTAAAACCTATTTTTGTAACATTTAAGAATTAATTCAATGAAAAACATCACATATTTTATTATTATTTGAAGATTACTGCTGAGATCTATCAAACGAAACCGAGTTATTGAAAATCGGACGGTTCATTCAAAAGTTATTCAAACTTTAACACTTAAGCACCGTATATTAAACCGTTAAAACGTGTGAAATCAAAACATATCAATCAAATGTTGATTGTATTCAATGTGTGCAATGTATGTATGTATGTATGTATGTATGTATGTATGTATGTATGTATGTATGTATGTATGTATGTATGTATGTATGTATGTATGTATGTATGTATGTATGTATGTATGTATGTATGTATGTATGTATGTATGTATGTATGTATGTATGTATGTATGTATGTATGTATGTATGTATGTATGTATGTATGTATGTATGTATGTATGTATGTATGTATGTATGTATGTATGTATGTATGTATGTATGTATGTATGTATGTATGTATGTATGTATGTATGTATGTATGTATGTATGTATGTATGTATGTATGTATGTATGTATGTATGTATGTATGTATGTATGTATGTATGTATGTATGTATGTATGTATGTATGTATGTATGTATGTATGTATGTATGTATGTATGTATGTATGTATGTATGTATGTATGTATGTATGTATGTATGTATGTATGTGATGATAATTTGCAATGAAATTCAAGAAAAGTGAGAAACATGTCAATAGTCTGAAGTTTTTGAAGCCTCTTAGTGGAATACGAACTCTGAAATAAAAGAAAAAAAAATTTTTACCTACTAAACTGCCCATGGATGCATAGTTGACGTAAAAACCAAAATGACCAAAATGTACTTTTTCGGTCCTACGCACTCTTAACTATGTTGTTCACATGCCCAATACTCAAACAACATATGTTTGTTCGAAAATATTCGAGAAATTTAGGAAAATTGAGTTACTCTGCTATTGGTTTCACGTAATGCTAATGGTAATTTCCTGCATAATCAATCAGCATAGTAACCTATTTGTTTTTGTAGCTTTACGCCAAGTTATGGGAATAATCGTTCAAAAACCAGTCTATTTATTCACATAAACTGGCGTTTGCATTTTTTAAACACAATAAATGAGGAATGAATCATGAAACCCCATCAGTCCTCTTTTGATTAATAAACTCTACTAAATAGACAGATTATTCGTTGTTCGTCTACCGCATTATGAAAACCGATGCGCGCTTATCCATCTACCGACGCTGACAACTAGAAGGACACTGCTGCAACGGCTTTTTGTTTTCGACCTTCTTGGCAATAATATCGACTGCCCCGACTTGCTGAGCCGTGTTCCAATCAACGTGCCTCCAAGGCCTACTCGCCAGCCTCATTTCCTTCGGCTTCCTGTGTATCGTACTCAATATGCCCAAAATAATCCGTTTAATGTTTGCTGTAGAGAGTTTGACAATATCTCAGAGTGCTATGATTTTAACATTAGTAAATTAACCTTTAAACATAGAATAAGTAATATGTAGAGACAGTCTGTACGAATTAGTCGAAGACTTGTAATAAATAAATAAATAAAAAAGTTTATAGCAAACATTATATGGCTCTATTTCACGATAAAAATGCGTTTTCTCAACAATCATGGTGCTGATCGTTACGTCGACTATGCATCCATGGCCAGTAAATTCCACTATTTAATATTTATTCGCGACAGATACGTATACGCTTTGAAATAAGACACTGATGAAGCCTGCACGTCGTAGGCGAACTACGTATCTGTCGCAAATAAATATTAAATAGTGGGATTCAATCGAAAAGTTTTTTCTTTTCTTTTTTAGATTTCAATAGTCATTTTCTTCACTTGCTGTTACTCACAATTGTACAAGAAAAGCAAAAAGCGGAGAAAAGCAGTTAATTTAAGTATATAAGTACAAGTGGTGTGTAGGATCAAAATACTAGTGAGTTGATTTTTCCAAATAAATTTATACAAATTTTGCGCATTAATAGATGCTCTTTTCAATCCATAGATACTAGAGCTTAGAAATGTTATATGAAAAATAGGAAGTAAACGTTGCACGGTAGTAACTTTGTAAGATTTGTTTTCGTTAGTGACATTTTAAAGGACAGATGTCTTATGTCATGTATCATATTTTATTAATAAATCAAAAATGACAAGCACTGGAAATCATATTGATCATATTTCTCATTCTCAAGCATGTTTATGGCGCAGTTTTTGCACTATTTTTCGACCTCATCTTGTTTTCCTAACCCTCTAATATTGTAAAAACGATGTGATCAAGTTAATGACTATCTTTTCATGAAAGTACATTCAAAAGAAGCTTAAGTTTTGATTTTCATGCAAAAATAATTATCTGAAGGAGCGCCAGCTAAGAAAAAAGCGAAGTATAATAATAATTTTTCTGAACTCTTGTTTTTCAAAGATGCTAACTTTCGAACGCATGGTATTAATATCAAAATATCAAAAAAATCTACCCCAAAAAACCACTAAAAAAACCACTCAAAAAAAATATCAAAAAATCTGCTATGAACACATATTTCATATTGTCAGTTCGAAACAAGTTTCGTATGTGGCTCTGAAACCCGAAAGTTAAGGCCAACCGATTATAAAACTAAATAAGGTGTTCATCAAATAACATAAATGACGCTTAAAGTATTTACGCACCCAAGGAAAGAAAATATAATTATTCTACGCAATACGTTGTGAATTTTTCTGGCAAATAAGGATTTTGAGGAATACGGAACGGATATTTAAAAATGTAGTCAAGTTAATTATAGATGTTCCTGAGAAATTAAATAATTATTATTGTGGCAGTAGAAAGGCTAGGTCACGCCGCTAGGTGGATTAATTCGGGTTTTTTACATTACTCCTGCATTTTGGATTTTGAAAAACTTTTGGCTCCGCTTTTGACGTTTATGTGGCTCCCGATTTTCTATCCACCGAACTATATATATAGTAACTATAGTGTACCCCGGGGCAAGTGGGAATACGGGGTAAGTGGGAACAGAGCCCATTAATCGCTTCAATACGATTTTCTTAAACTGAACTTAATTATAATTGGCTTTCTAAATACCAAAATTTTTAATTTGAGTGTCGTTGTTAATTTGTGTCATAAGTTGGACGCACCTTTTTATTTTGGTCCCAGGCATTCGTAAAAGTACATATTTTTTTAAAGTAGGTAAACATAATTAGTGTGTCAACAAGTTACACACTATAACTAGTTGTATAATTTGACAAACGGCGTTAACCTTCTAACGGGAAATATCGTAAAAACGTTGCAATCAGGCTATCTATTTTTTCATGAAAGTACATTCAAAAGAAGCTCAGGTGTTGATTTTCGTGCAAAAATAATTATAATTACAATTAGTTATTATGTCTATTATAGATCATTTTACGAACTAACAACATTGCTGATATTGATGTCGCTTAAAAAAACATAAAATAGAGCTTTCCAGTTATGTGTGTATTGGTGCTTGAAAATGAAGCAAACAACAACAGTAAACAAAAGAGATGCATTCCTTTGTCACCAAGGTACAGAATGAATTTCGTCTTCCGCCGGCTTAAATACCAGCAAATTTTCAAAATATGTGCTTGAATTTGGAACAGGATGGAAAATTTGACCGAAATTAGTGTTCTGCAGTGTGGCAAACGGAGAAACACAACTAGTAATCGTTATTTTTCGGTTTGTTCCTCCAGCATCAGCTGTTCCCCAAAATGAGGTAAACATCATGTATATACACGCGTATTTCGCGTTCGCTAGTGTGGGTGCTTGAAATGTCAGAAAGCTCTATGGTATATTGTCTGGAGGAGCCCCAGGTCAAAAAAGTCCATTTTCTCTTTTTAATTCCCTATGTCTAACGCTCTATCCAAATACTTTTTGAATTCAGATATATTACAAAATTTAAAAAAAGCATGCAAATTATGCATACAAAAATTTTGAGGTCAATCATTTTGTTCTAGATGTCTTTTTTTAAGTAAAGATATTCCCTTTTGCGCAATAATTTTTTTCGGCATTTTCCTGAATTTTTGTTTGTAATTGATAACTTTTGAATCCATGGTCAAAATGTTCTGAACACATTTCTCATATTGTCAATTCTAAACAAATTACATATGTGGCTCTGGAGCTCCAAAAGCAAAGGCCGTCTACAGACGGCCTTACCCGTTAGAGGATTAAATATACGGGACGAAACGAAGGCGGCACTTCAGAGCACCCGCGGCAAATGGGACCTATTAAAAATAAAGTTTTTCAACACAAAGCTTCCAATCTTATTTAGATATACTACCGAACATTTACAGTTCAATTACCTAATATTTAAATTGGTAAAACTTTAGAATTGAACCGAAAAGGGCCAAGCCAAGGGGACCCATAAAAGAAGTTCATTAACATGGCTTATCAGGGAGCAAATTGGGCCTATTCTGAAGAACATAATATTACATAACCGATGTTATGTGAATCTGGGAAGGCAAAATTGATATAATTATTAAGCTAATTTGCAACTGGAAGTGGAAAAATGAAGCGTTATAGTTGTTGTAGCGTAACTATTTGTTATGATAGTTTCACTTAGTCTGTGGTTTCACTATTAGCTCTGTCGCATTATGGATAGTAGAACAATCAGATTATAACGGGTGACAACTAAAATTTTGGAATTTTTTTTCTCAAGCTGTAAAAAAAAGACAAAGATACACGAAAAAGATCTGATTTACCGAAATTAAAAATACATTATCCAATGTTGGAAACAAAAGTGTACATTTAAAAATGGTCCGTAGTCGGCTGTTCGGCGAAGCTTTCGTATGACGTCGAAACAAGAGCGTTGTACGGCCGTCATGTCAACTTTGCGAATGCATCTCTTGATTCTACCAATCAACTGTTTGCAATTCGTGGCTCTCCAGTTATTTTTGTACACCAAGGAACTAAATATCCCAAAGAAATCTTCGATCGGGCGCATTAAGACAGATTTTTCGGATCATGGTTTTTAGGAAAAAATGGGAACGAATGGGTATTTAGGAACGATTGTGTTTTTTTTGGCATAATGGGATGATGCTTTATCCGGCCAAAACACGTATTGTCCATCTGCATGATGTTTTTGTAGAAACGGGATCAAAATTTTGTTCAATCATTCGTCTGGTGCATCTTATAGCCAAACCAGAGGGCTTGTTGTTGAAGAAACGAGAAAGTGAACGATGTTCTTCTGCCTCCATAATTTTGGCTGGTCTTCCACTACCTTACTTACGAATAGTTATTGGGCATCTTAGGATATGGTAAACAGTCGAAGCCGCAACATATTCGCTTTTTAAATGTTGTGCCGTAAACTTTTTCCCGAGATTTCTGTGGAAGTTCGTTGAAGTGTACAACGTGCTCGCGGAATGCTTCTTGTTTTGACGCAGTTTTTAGCAAAACTTGGCAAGCATAAACAAAACAAAAAATACTGACAGAAAGAGGATAGGAAGAGCTAACACATGCACACTCTCATTTCTCCCTGAGCTCGTTTGTTGTTAAGTTAGGAGCCTCGAAAAAATTCCAAAATTTTAGTTGTCACCCGTTAATCGTATTTACGAACTATTAAAGAATGGTTAATTATACATTACGTTTCGCAAGAATTGGATACAGCTTCATATTCAACTACATTGCGTTACAATCCTACATTTCTGATTCTGCGTAATTGCTTTTTATATTCATTGTAAAGTCGCCTGTCGTGCTTTAATAGTAATCTGATTTTGATACGGCGTGTTTGAATGAACTGTTGGTCGAAACATGATCTTTGGTTGCCTTTTTTCAAGGCCTTAACGTTGCTGTATGTTAGCATACACAATTTTCTGTCATTTTGTGCTTTTTAATCAAATTTGAATATAGGTCCCACTTGCCCCGATAAATGAGGAAAGTGGGACCTAGCGCCATGATTTTGAAAAATCTTCTTCTATTCATTGCATGTGAATCGATAGTCCTTTTTTGTAATTAAACCTTCGAAGTGATACCACAGAAGAGTTTCTGTGCTGTAAGAATTTTAAAGTAATCATAGGTGTTTTTAGGTCCCACTTGCCCCGGGGCACCTTATGTGGCGCGCAGAATTAGGCACGCTTACGGTATGCATGTGAGTTATGGCCTTTTTCTTCTAATAAGTACCAATCCAATAAATTCTGAGCAAATTCATCGTTTCCACATGAAGAATTCAAATTCCTTTTTATTTACCCGTGCAACAAGTCTGCTGTTTTTTTCAATTCAAAAGATCTTTCTGTACCTATAATAGAAACCATTATATTGTCTGGGACCGCGAGTTTGCGTATGCGTAGGTATTTTTTTATAGGAGTCTATTTATAGCATGCACAAATGTTCTGAATAATTTCTTTCAGAGAAAAAATCGTTCGTGCATTAAAAATTTACCAGAATAGAACGCCGCGTGGCTCGACTGCATCTGAAAGATAATGATGACACAACATGTCAAGGTTGGACTATCATTCATTGCTACTTTACACACTGCTATTATATGCAGTAGAGAATCTCTCAAATACCTAGGTACTTTATGCTCGATGCTCACTTCACCGTTTGTTTTCTTTTATATTTATGTTGGGTGTCATTTATGCACACTGTAGATTTTTCTTGTTAATTCGACTCGTGGACGACTAAGACTGTGGTTGGTTCGTTTTGATTCATTGTAGATGTTACTGCTGCGCTACTGTTTACTTTGCGCGGTGTTTGCCCTTATCTTTCATTCTAGACTCAAATAATGACAAACAGCTGATTCGTTTATATGTATTTCCTGCTGGGGCTGCCAGTTACTGTCAGTTTATAAAATCTATTTCTGTATTAGTATAGGTACTACTCCGTTTGTTTTCGTACACATCTGCTGTTGCCGGTTTTATATAGTGCCAAAGATCGTCTGAAGGAGTAAAATTTGGCTGTGGAATACTGATAGGTTTGTGTGTCAATCATTTATAAAGTGATAAAACAAATGAATAGGTTTATTTTGCTTTCGTGTGGAAGCAAATCATAGTTCATAATCAACTCTAGCCTCGAAATGTGTAAAATGTGGTGCATTCTGTCTGTTTTATTAATATTTGGTGAAAAAATGCCAAATGATACGTAATGCCAAGCTAGTTACTAATACTAAATGTTATATCTTTTCAGGACGATTTTTCGTGAATATGGTTTCTCTTGATAAACCGGGAAACAAATTGACTTGTATTACATGGGCTCATGCTGTTAACAGTAATGAATTACTCTCTGCTGTGCTGAAAGGTAAAACATACTCTATTATGCCATTTGATACATAGTAGCTGCAGCGGTACATGCTTTACATACGTTCTCTCTTCACAGGAGACATCGATTTTATCGAAGCAGATATTGGGTTAGGTTACCTGGATTGTGACAATGAAAATCGTAATTTGATTCCAATCATGGCACATCCTCCGGCTACTAAATCAGATTTGTCATTGAGGAGTTTTCTCGAACAAGTTCACAATTTCAATAGTTTAGCTGATGTGAATAAAGTCAAAGGAATTAAGTTGGATTTTAAGTCCATCGAAGCGTTCGAGCAATCAGTTCAGATCATTCAAGCATTTTATGATACCCAGCGTTTCACGACATGGATTAATGCTGACATTTTACCGGGACCTGTTAACAATACGGTTACTGTTCCCGTTGATCCTGCACGCTTTTTTCACTCGGTAAAGAGTTTATCATCCGTAGCCGTATCTATAGGATGGACCACGAAATGGGGCAACGATCCTAACGAAGGACAATATTCAGAAGAAAACATCCTTCAGATGATAGATACAATTAAAGTTAATAAAGTAGATCTTGATATTACATTCCCTATACGAGCAGGTATTGCTGCTAATAGTCAGAAGGAATTAACTGAACTTTATTCTGCCTTGAGCGATACGAACAAAGTTACGTTTACAATTTGGTCCAGCGCTGGAGATGCGGTAAACGTGGAAAAGCTGAATCGATTCATAGCGGATTTGGGTGAGGATAAAATATATGTAGACGTTCCCGAGGAGTTGAAGGAACAGCTTAATTTGAATTGTAGTTTTGCGCAATAGACAAAGCACAGACTAACACAGAGTCAAGAGAATAAATGCCTATTTTAAATGTATACTGTGCAGTTTATAGACGTAAGCCTTTTAACAATAAACCGAAAGCCTGTGTTAATTATTTCCAAATATTCTGAATTTTTGGTGGTTTTAAAGAAGTCTGGTAGAGTTTTATATTGCTGATGGCTTACAAGCGAATTCGATGTAAATTATTGTATTCGGTATGCCCTTATGGAGGTCTCTATAACATAGAAAACTTTTGATTCACTAGAATTACACCATACAAATATAGAATAACTTATCTACTTACACCACATACACCCAGCATAACTCGGTTGGTAACGATTGCCCACAAACCATAGGAGGCAGCAAGAGGCGTAAGCGCCGTTAAAAGGGCACTGAACGCAAGCGTATAACCGACTAGTGCCCGTCCGCCGAACTTCTCCGCCAGGACTCCCGCCGGGAGCGACGTCAGTAAGTACCCATAGAAATAGGCACCGAGAATGACACTTTGATCGTGCGACGACCAGTTATAGCGTGGTCCATACTGAGAACAGAATAAGCAATACAAAATGTAATGATCAATCATATCAATAATTTCGCGTAGAACGGTTAGCATCTCTTCAAGTTGATAATGTAAATAAATTAATGTTCCTTCTGTGACTGTTTTATACTCACATCTATCGGTGCAGGAATCGAAAATGCAATGGAAGTGGTATTATCGGCTGGTTGGGTGTGGTTGTTAGCTACCAGCGCACTAGCACGTGGAGCGTTTGACTGGCTGGGTTTAACCATCGCAAGGATGTTAACCGACATGTTGACCCGCAACATGTAACTGATAAAACATGACATGAACAGCATGGCGGCCACGCTGAAACGAGTGGGGATCCGTTCTGAAAATAACAATAATAACGATCTATAGTTTTACTTTTTACCATTTGGGAGACATTCCGAGGCATCTAATTGGCTTCCACGACTTGTGAACCACAAGGCGGTTGAATCTTTTCAATATTTTTTATTTGCATTTGGATTTGAACATTTCGAAAGCTGTATCAACTTTATGTTTGAAAGTGCTGTAATTTAACCCAGGATGACGGCACTGAAAGATATCATTCACTTTGGTAATTGTAAACTCAGTTGAATTAGAAACAATTCTTTTGCAAGCCTTTGTAAGCTTTGTCAGCAAATTTTACTTTTCTACAGCTGTTCTCGAGGCAAGTTTATCAGTTCCCATACTTGTGCAATAGTGGATCATGCAGAAAAAAGACGACATACCGTACACCCAACGTATCACACTGATTGTCACGTTTTTCAGCCTGACTCCGTGCGATAAAATGGACTATCTACCATTCGTTACCTATCTTCACGCAGCAAAGCTCTCGTAATGGTTGTTTAACTTTCAGTGCAACACATGTGCAGCCGCTTGCCGGTCAGTCTAATAATAGCACTAGAAGTTTGGCTTGACGACGCTTTGTATTTCTTGCGAACCGCAAACTGTGGTATACTTGATGACAGCCGGTTTAAACCATTCCGATGCGTCGGAATGTGTCATAGTATTAGACATGAGAGGTTAATCCAGTTCTAAGTCTAATACCTAAAGTCTAATACCGAAAATAGTTATTTTCCGGTGATTTAACTTATTCCAATGTAATGTTATACTGGCAAAAACAGATTAATCAAGCTTTAATTCTAGCAATTTGTGATAAATGGTAAAGTCCAATAAAATAATTGGACATTTTTTGGGTTAGAAATGTCTAAAAAGATCAGTCGAAATAAATAAATGCAAAAGCATGAACCATTTGTATTCATATATATTTGAGTTGCAAGGATATTTAGCAAATAGCATGGCTACTAGCTCCTATTAGATATCACCGCGAAGCTGACCATCAAACCCCAACCATTTGCCAACTAAATTACCATTTGAATATGCGGGACAGACTTCCAAAGGTATATAACCAAGAGGTGTCCAAACTGTGCTTCCGTCGTGCTATGCGTGTCACGTAGTGCTTAATACGAGAAATATTTATAACCAGGCTGCAACCATCAAAGCTGCAGTAGCAAAGTCAGCCATTACCGCAAGTGTCGTCAGTTTGGCTGCCGGTGCGCCGGCTTACGGAAAAGATCCTCAGTGTGCAGCCACCAGCAACTCGAGACATTCAGTGCCGATAAATGTACGCTCGATTTGCCTAAGTGCAATGGCACGTAGAGAGGCGTCGTCCATGTCGCTCTCTAACTATTGTGCCGGTATGTATCGAACCATATGGCTACATGTGTTAATCGTATCGAAGGTTGTCATAGAAGGAAGAATACCCCGCAGCAAGTATCGGCCGATCTATTAAAAAGAAGATAGATAAGTGACACATTCTGTGCTAAGTGCTTAGAACTGCAGTAGAACAAGTTCCTGACTTAGACAATGGGAATTTGGGTCGTTCTGATCTTTAGGCGGAATTAAATTTTTGTGGTTTTGATTAGCAGTAACCAAAACAACAGCAGTAAAAAGGAAGACTGGTTTTAAAGCACAAGATTAGTTAGCAGCCACATCAAAACTGCTTTAATTGGACGTAAATTATTGAGAGATATAGTGGATACCGAACATGAATAAATTTGTATTGCAAATAATAGCGTAAAAGGTTTCAAATTGCGAGAAAAATCTTCTTAGCAAAAAGCGTTTGCCTCGAAAAAATTGTACATGTAAAATTCTCGCTAATCAGAGATTATCACTGATGGACGTAAAACGTTTCGAACGTTTCTTTGGTTACATATTGCAATCAAAGGCCAATGTTTGGTTGCTAATGCAAGGTGGTTTCGAAATGCATGAAACATAGATCTGATATTATTTCAACTTCCGACCTCAAATAAGGAAGGTTCTGGGTTTGAGATCATTGAAAAACGTTTCTAAATATTTACCAGACAAACAAGACGAAAAAGAAAATGATGTTAAAGTGAATCTAATCTTATAATGATCACCAATGACAAAAAACACGACAAATTAAGTTGCAAATCACTGGAAGAGAGGTAAAAATTTGCCTAAAACGAAAGAAAACAATTAATAAAATTTTTAGACTAGAGTACGAACGATGGTTTGAGACCCCCCCTGAAACACAAATTTCTGAGCAACTTGAGAACTAATCAAGCAAATGGAACCAAATTTGGCATGTAAGGGTATTTTGAGCCATGAATTTTTTCTACAGTGAATTAAGGCCTCTTTTGTCTCTAAGAGGGGGGCTCCCATACAAATGAAACACAAATTTCTTAAAAACTGGAGAGTCGAGAACTGATCAAGTAAATGGAACCAATTTTGGCATGTGAGTGTTTTAGGAGACAAGAATTTTTTCTATGGTGCAATGAGACCCTCTTTAGGAGGGCTCCCATACAAATAAAATACAAATTCCCTCATAACTCGAAAACTAATCAATCAAATGGAACCAAATTTGGCATATGAAGGTTTTTGGAGGCAAGAATTTTTTCTATAATGAATTAGGACCCCACCCCTTTTTACAAATGAGATGCAAATTTTCTCATAACTCTAGAACTAATCATGCAAGTGGAACAAAATTTGGCATGTGGGAATTTGGGAGGCAAATTCTTTTTCTATGGTGCATTGAGACCCCTCCCCTCTTTAGGAGGGGAATTAAAACCCCAGGGGAAGCTCCCATACAAATGAAATATGTACAAATTTCCTCATAACTAGAGAACTAATCAACCAAATGGAACCAACTTTGAATGTGGGGGGTTGTGGAGGCGGGATTTTTTATGATGGTTTTAGTCCCCTCACCCCTGTGGTAGGGGGATAAGGACTCTCATACAAATAAAACAGAAATACTAATCGAACTCGAGAAATTTTAGACTCTTCCAGAAAACATTAGTCAATAACAAGACCACCAAAAACTATCAATAGTAACACTAGATAACCCCTACGAAATGGTACTTTCCACGAAAACACTTTCTGTGAAATGGTACATCCCGTGTAAGCTTTTTCGCGAAATGGTATTCCGCGAAACTCTATATTCCACGTTATGGTCAACCGAGAACTAGTGTTCCGCAAAATGGTATTCGGCGAAATGTAATATAATCATGGCGAATATTTTAATGCTATCCGCATTATTTTATCAGATTAAGTAATGGAGGGAGTTGTTTTCTACTTTACTGTGAGAAAAATTTGTATATTAAACCTCTCATGAACTCCTCAGAAACTTGCAAAACTCGAGATTGTGACAAAGGTCATCCGACATTCACGACTTATGTACAACTCAGTTTAATTTGTGACAAGCTTGTCAGCTAGTATATAATACAAAAAAAAACAAAGTATATAATACAAACAAAATATTACACAAATAAAACAGAAATTCTTGCATAATTCAAAAACTACTCGAAGTCGAAAAACTTTTTATTTGTATGTTTGTATGTTCCGCTATAACTTCAGAACGCATTGACCGTTCTTCACCAAACTTGGCACACATGTTCCTTGACATAAGGGAATCAGCACTGGGGGGTTGACAAAAGTAAAGGGGGGGGGGTTTAAAGAGAAGGGAAGGTACAGTAAGTAAAAGGAGCTGCGTTTCTCTTGCATTGAGACCGATTGCAGTTGTGCAAGTGACTGTGTGAAAAGAGGGGGTTCCACCGAGGAGGAATATACAAAAAAAAATGTTTCGTTTCCATTATCCACCTTTTCGCGCGCTCAATGGCGGCTAGTGGGTAAGTTTTCGACAATGTTTATTTGCTTTTGGGAACTCTGCATACGTGCTTGAAACTTCTACAACAACAATTAAGGCTGGAAATATCAACTTGATGTAAATGAAGTTGCCAAAGGTATGCTAACGTTCTCCGAAAGGTGTACCCACTAGCCGCCATTATGCACGCGAAAAGGTCGATAAGAATCTTCATAGAACAATAAAGAACAAACCGATGCATAATTACGGGGGTTAACGAGGAACGGTAGCATTATTGTATGTTTCGCCGTATCAGCATCTTTGGCTCGATGTGCCTTGCCCATCTTGCCGGTGCCATCATTTATCTGATGAGGACATATACACAAATACAGTAATGTTCCGATTTTGTCAGCTCCCGATTTCGTTTACTCCCGATTTTATCAGCTTTTTATCCCGATTTTGTCAGCTTATAAATTTTGTTTAACTTTTGTGCTTTCAAACATAATTTATAAAACTTTTCAACCTGCTTGCGAGTAATTCGGGGTCAAAATTAGAGTATTTTTATAGTAAAAGTACTATAGTTTCTAAAGAAGCAAAGATAGAGGTATATTATGTTCAGCAATGTTGTGTATTTTTACTATTTGTACAACTTTGTAAAACATGAAAAATTCAAACAACTATAAAAACAGCAAAAACAGAAAAACTGATTTTAACGATTTTTCATTTATGAGAAATAGGATTTTTCTATCTTTGGTTAAGAGATAGAAGGTTACTGTCTTCAGCAAAATTTCTTGTAATAATATGCTGTAAAACTTTGCAGAACTTATTACAAGAATTTTTATTTTAATTTTAATTTTTTTTAATTTTAATTTTAAGTTCAATTTTAAGAAAGTCTTCCAAAGGTTCCATCAACCTAAAATCAAGTTTTCCCGCTCAAAGCTAATGCGCACCAAAAAAGGTTCTGGACCAGTGTGCTGTGCCCGGTTCATTGAGCTTTCGGTTGACCAATTGAGGTTTAAAATTTAATTTTTACTAGAAGTCTTCGATATTGCAAGGTCTTGGGTCTTGAACTTTGAGAAAAATTTCGAAAATTTTTTTTCCGATTTTGTCAGTTTCCCCATTTTGTCAGCCCAAAATTCAACATTACTGTATACCGAGTAATTTTTGTACTCCCGAGGGGATGACTCCGAAACGTCTGGTCAGTTCTTCGTTTGTTAAATCGGTCAGTCGTTTGTTAAATAAAATAATTTTTGACCTCAAGTAAACAGCGCAGGGGGGTTGACGGTCTCTTACAAGGGCGTTTCTCTTGCATTTGGAACGATAGCAGTTGTACAAGCAGCTTGATTATTGAAAGGGGGAATATACAACTAGCACCAAATCGTACATCAATAAGCGACAATTATTGTAAAAAACTCTTGAAAAATTCGGAATCGTAACTAAAGCTTAATAAACATTGCCCAAGTTGATTTTCAGTCGTGTATAATGATAATCCTTGACCGTTCTCCACCAAATTTTATACACATATTTCTTGACATAAGGGAATCAGCACTGGAGAGTTGACAAAAAGGCGGGTGGTCTTTATCAAGAGGGGAGGTCTAAATAAGTAAAGTCGAGATTCGAACATGCGACGATTGGTTTGTTAGGCCAGCATCGTACCCCGGAGCTAATTGGGCGGGAAAGGGAGTTAACAGGGGAGATTGACAGGAACGTGAGCTTGAATGTATGCTCCACAGTAACTTTGAAACCTTTGGACGGTTCTTAATCGAACTTGACGCAGCGCAGGGGGTATTTAACAAGGGGGAGGTCCAAAATAAGTAAAAGGAATGGCGTTTTGTTTGCATTTAGACCGATTGCAGCTGTACAAGTAACTTGAAGATAAGAGGGGGGATTAAGGAGGGGGTGCCATCGAGGAGGGATTATTTCGCTTTCGTTTTAAGGTTTTGCCTTTCTACTATATGAAAATATAGTATAAAGGTATAGGAATCACTCGAAAAACCGAAAATCGAAAGAAAGCCTAGTGGGACGAATGTCATATACCATTCGACTCAGTTTCGAAAACTGAGCATTTTCTGTGTGTGTGTGTGTGTGTGTGTGTGTGTGTGTGTGTGTGTGTGTGTGTGTGTGTGTGTGTGTGTGTGTGTGTGTGTGTGTGTGTGTGTGTGTGTGTGTGTGTGTGTGTGTGTGTGTGTGTGTGTGTGTGTGTGTGTGTGTGTGTGTGTGTGTGTGTGTGTGTGTGTGTGTGTGTGTGTGTGTGTGTGTGTGTGTGTGTGTGTGTGTGTGTGTGTGTGTGTGTGTGTGTGTGTGTGTGTGTGTGTGTGTGTGTGTGTGTGTGTGTGTGTGTGTGTGTGTGTGTGTGTGTGTGTGTGTGTGTGTGTGTGTGTGTGTGTGTGTGTGTGTGTGTGTGTGTGTGTGTGTGTGTGTGTGTGTGTGTGTGTGTGTGTGTGTGTGTGTGTGTGTGTGTGTGTGTGTGTGTGTGTGTGTGTGTGTGTGTGTGTGTGTGTGTGTGTGTGTGTGTGTGTGTGTGTGTGTGTGTGTGGAGCGCTTTTGATTGAGCCAACATTTCTCGGAGATGGCTGGACCGATTTTAATGATCTTAGTGTCAAATGAAAGGTCTAGGTGTCCCATTGTTCGCTATTTAATTTCATACTGATCGGACTTTTAGTTCAAAAGTTATGTATAAAAATATGAAAAATATGGGACTTCATTATCTCATAGGTCCCTTAACCGATTTGAATAAAATTGATTGCATATGAAAGGGGAGTCTTTTAAAACCTTAACTTCAAGATTTCATGACGAATGGGCTTGTGGTTTGAAAGTTACATAAATAAATGTGAAAAAAATGTATTTAAAACTGCTTTTTGTTGCATATAAGCATTAATTCAATAGGAAACATCCTACAATTTATTATCATTTGAAAGTTACTGTTGAGTTCTATAAAACGAGACCAAGTTACTGAAAATCGGACGATTGATTCAAAAGTTATTCAAACTTTACACTTCAGCGCCGTATATTAAACCGTTAAAATGTATAAAATCGAAATAAATTAATCAAGGGTCGATTGTATTCAATGTATGTGTTATGTATGTGTATGTATGTATGCATGCGTGTATGTATGTATGTATGTATGTATGTATGTATGTATGTATGTATGTATGTATGTATGTATGTATGTATGTATGTATGTATGTATGTATCCCAAGTAACAATCCAATAGCAAATTTGTCTTATGCATTTCTTATAGTAGTTTTATCAGAGCATTGCAAAATCTATCAGGTTTTATAATGTTTTTCCTCAAGTGAATGTTATCTTATTTGATTAACATTTCTGAAGTGTGATTGAAGGAGACTTGAAGAAACACGCATAAAACTGAAATAAATATCAATAAGTGTAATTCACCTTCTAAGTGGTTTTAAAGGATACTTGATTTCTGCTCAAAAACGACGCTCCTTAAAGCCTAGCAATAGTTTTGACAAAAATTTATGACATTCTTCTGCAAGATTGGTTTGTCTTAACAATGCTGCCATAAAACCGTCTTAAAACCGTATATTCTTGTAAGAGAAATCATACTCTGAAGAAAGAACATTCGAGCGTAAACAACTGATCTGTCAAAATGGGCATCTGAACCAGGAGAAAATTAAACAAATACTTTAGCACGAAACTTTAGCAAGATTTCATTCGAAAAATCAGCGAAATCAAAAAACAATGAAGATTTTCAAATGAGCTGAGGAAGGACTATGCCGGTGATGATGCATCAATGATAGAGTTGTATGTTATTAGAAAATTTGGTTCGATTGTATTTTGGCGGAGGCGGTTCCGGTGCCGGTTTGTAGAGTTGTTTATATTTTTTAAACTGAATATAGAGGTCATTAGCCGGTGTTGGGAAAATGTTCGAAGGGGTTGAAGCAGTTGAAGCATATTTTTTTAAAGACGGTTGTAACGACAAAGTATATAAAAAATTTTGCAGATTAAACTTTACGCATGGAACTGCCGTGCAGCCCACTTTTAATTTTTAAAATCAATTTATATGGGTAATCATAATGACTGCTGTACTTAAAAAATATTAAACTCAATATAAGTAGGTGAACCTCCAGCACAAAAAACATCTTACATTGGCACTTTGTTGACGTTTTCTTTGTTTATACTAGAATGATTATCTTGCAAAAAACTTGGTCCCCTTAAGTAATTCAAACAATTCTTGTTCAAGCACAAATTGTCTTCTTCAAGAATACAATA